>NW_024884711.1:40905897-40946090 GCF_019232065.1 Centrocercus urophasianus
CAGTACAAAAAAGACAGGGAGCTGTTGGAGAGGGTCCAGAGGAGCCATAAAGATGATCAGAGGACCGGAGCACCTCCCCTATGAGGACAGGCTGAGGGAGCTGGGCTTGTTCAGCATGGAGAAAAGAAGGCTGCGGGGTGACCTCATGGCAGCCTTTCAGTACCTAAAGGGAGCCTACAAACAGGAGGGGAATCAACTCTTCGAAAGGGTTGATATGTGTAGGACGAGAGGAAATGGTTTTAAGTTGAGGGAGGGGAGATTTAGGTCAGACATCAGGGGGAAATTCTTTACCATGAGAGTGGTGAGGTGCTGGAACAGCTGCCCAGAGAGGTTGTGGATGCCCCGTCCCTGGAGGTGTTCAAGGCCAGGTTGGATGGGGCCCTGGGCAGCCTGGTTTAGCATTAAACGTGGAGGTTGGGGCCCTGCATGTGGCAGGGGGTTGGAGATTCGTATCCTTGAGGTCCCTTCCAACCCTGGCAATTCTGTGATTATACTTATTTAATCTTACTTCGATTTCATTTAGCTGTTCCTCTTCCTTCTCTCTTTTGTATCTCCCTTATTTTATTCCACATATGAAGTTTTCACACATCTCTCCTAGACAGGGCTGTTTGTACCAACACTTTATTGGCATTATTGCTTCACAGTATTAAGAGCTCCTTTATTTTACATAATGAAATTTTAATAAAGTGAAACATTAATTCTAGTGAAAAAAAAAAAAACATGTAGGGAAAATGAATTGATCAGGACTGTCTGATAATCAATTTCCTCTGGTAAGCATACAAAAATAATTATTCATCCAGACTCTTTAATTTGTTGTTTAATTTGCCTCCTCTGCTCACGCATTTTATAGACAATTCATCAAAATTTCCAAGCTACCACCAGAAATAAAATGGTATCTTCACAACAACACTGCATTCACATAGAGTTTGATTATTATCTGTAAAACATATATTAAAGTACTCCTCTTCTGAAAAATGCTCTTCAAAATCTTTAACCATGTCCACAAAATAAAGATTTCTCAGGCTGAGAGCATTCAATACTAACAGATTTTTAAAAACAACAGCATTAGTCAAATGAAGTAGTGGCTGTTTGGAAACAATGTCATGGTCTCTTTTGTAATGGGTGATTAAAATTTAGTGGTGGCACCAGCAAACAGAGGTTGATGATATCTGTGATCTGACCTCTGGTCATCATGCTACTGCCTTGGGAATCCCTCCCGAGAAAATAAACTAAAAACAAATCAATACCAATATCATTTTAATTATTAAACACCAGTTGATAGCAGAAGCATGTTAATTATTGAACCTTCAGAAAATGTTTGTGCCAGATCTGACAGTCTTGTTAAGGAATATGGTTCTTCATACTATCTGGCATTATATAATGCATAGAAGTATTATCATAGGTTTCAAACAAAAAGAGGAAAGACTTAGATGGGTTATAAGGAAGCTTTTTATAACAAGGGTGATGAAGTACTGGAACAGGTTGCCTAGAGGTGTGGTGGATGCCACCCATCATTCTTTGTTCATTGACATTCAAGTCAGGCTGGACTCTGAGCAGCCTGATCGAGCTGTAGAGGTTCACTGCACAGGAGCTGGACCAGATGGCCTTTAGGCATCCCTTCCAACTCAAACAGTTCTACAATACTATGGCCATCCGTGCCCCAGAGACCTTGCACATGTGGTGGAAGACCAAAGATAAAGCTAGTTCTAACTAAATGCAGATGCCCAAAGCAGGAGTACGGGCTGCAACATCCATTACAGTCATCAGTGAAGCAAGTGTAGATTTTAAAGTGCAAGTAATCTAAAGGTCTAACTAAAATTACATGAGGGACATCCTAATAGTGTATATCCATTAATAGTACATTACAGTTTCCATTAACTGTAAGAGCGACTGGCTCAGATGGTAGCTTACACCCTGCAGACACCCCAAGCTAAGCAAGATGATCCTGAAGCAGATACAAGCCCAATGGAGCTACTGAGATGGCTGCAAGTCCTATCCCAGCACATCACAGACAGAAGCCATGAGTTCCCTTGTTCATCATTGCAGCAGTTCCTAAAGAAAGCAGCGATTACAGTTAAAAGTAATTGCTATCTCTGCCGTACTGTCCAGGAAGATTAAGACATTTTCTGAACAGCTCATAATAAATGCCCAGGGGGATGACAGAGAATCAGTCTCAAAATCTGCACTCAGACAGTAATGCTGGTTCCAGCTCTTCTTGGCTGGAAGTCAAAAGCCCCCTACCACGCTCAGCCACATCCCTGAGGCAAAGTCCTGCCGAGGGTACCAGCCAGAGTGACACCCCAACAAAGCACCAGGCCTGGTACATCCCTCTGTAATGGAAAAATAGATGAATGACCCTGTACATCAGCCATCCTGACTGGAGAAAGGGATGTGTGGGGCTGCTCGCTTGCTTGTCTTAAAGAGCAATGCAATAATTACTCAAATAACACTTCTGGACTGCCTGGCCCCCAAGGAGCACTTCTGTACTATGAAAATAGAGTACAGAGAGAAAGCTGTGGAAAGTGACTCAAGCTAATAAATTCCTGCTGGGGGGAAGGAATTGGGCATTTGGCTCTGGGCATGCTGAGCTCGTGTTCAAGATTGATTGCTCCATTGATCCCCATACCAGGGAGCTTACTTATTTCCCTTCTGGCAAACATTAACTTTCTTTGCTTTCCTGTTACATTTGCTAATCCTAGAGGGAAATATTTTGCTGACTACAACCAGATTTTTCATGATAAATTATACCACTTCCGTACAGATCTGGCTCTGCAAAATGATAAGTCCCCTCTGCCTTCTCCAAAAAGAAGTTGTGACGCAGGGAAGCTCTAAGATCTTCCACCTTCATGCTCATTGCAAATGAATTAAGGAAAATGAGCTACCAGTTGGTGAACTTGCTAAGCAAATATCATTCCTCATGAGAAAAGCAGAAGTGGATGAACAAGTGGTTACTTTCATCTGAGAGAACAATTTGGAACTGAATATGTTATTTGACAACTGCTCAATGAGCTTGAAAATGTTAAACATAGGTGGCTAAGATGGGCATTTAAGCTTTTCCAAGGACTCTCTGCTCTTCAGTCAGCACCAGCACCTCTCACAGTATATTTAGTTAGATATATTTTCTAGCAGCTTCTTTCACAGCTAAAACGGGATGGAAAGTACAGCAGCGAGAGCAGAGTAGCACAATCCTCAGCTACAGCAAATGAGAACAAGCCCAAATACAGCAGCTACAAACACAGAAAAAAGAAAGAAACCAGAGAGCAAACCATTGTGTTTCCATAACATTTCTCTGACTGGTCACCGAATATGATGAAGTTTGCAGACCAGTTTGGCCAAGTTAAAAGTGGATTAACATACTAAAGAGGTGCTAGAACTGACAGTAAAGCAGAGTAGCATTCTTTTAATCAGGTGTAAATCCTGTAGTTCTTCATAGCATAAGAAGTGCCATTAGGTTGTTAGAGTGAGGACCCAGCCTGAGCTTTCTGCTTTATTATTTAGTTTCTGAATGGGAAAAAATCAATAAGAAAAAATACTTATAACAGTCAAACTTGAAATTACAAAGACTACTTTGAATGGGATTTTTAGATGTATTTATATTCCATATATATATATATATATATATATGTATATATGTATGCCAAAGAAAATAGTAAGAGAAGGTCATCAACTTGTTTGCATCCAGACAGCTTCCAAAAGATGTTGCGTTACTAGCAAAAAATATTTGATGCTGTATAATCAATAGATGTCAAGAAGTTATAATCACAATATAATTGTATAATCAATGGATATCAAGATGTTATAATCACAATATAATCAAGAGAGTTAGGCAAAATAGACAGTGATCACAAAAAGAGAATAGGTGGAAGAGCTTACCCTTCGGCTGAGCTCACCACAAAACACCAAGAGAGGTGATCTCCAGAAGAGATCCTTCCCCTCTGGTAGCCAGCCCTTAAATAGGTCTAGGAGGGGTGGAGCCAGGCTCCACCTCTTCCAGCAGCACAGGTGAATTGCCTTCACCTGTGCTCCTCTGGCTGACTCATGGCTCGCCTCAGGTGATCAATCAGAGGTTCAGGCCATGACTCAGCAGTTCCCATACAGATGCTATTTGATATTTCTCTAAATATTTTATTTAAAAATAAAGAATTTAGGGGTAAGGAAGAAAGAAAGAAAGAAAGAAAGAAAGAAAGAGAGAAATAGAGAATGGAAGAAAGAAAGAGAATAAAAGAAAAGCCAGCCAGTATGAGCAGGGTAAAATAAATGCTCTGTTGAAAAACTATCAGGAAATTATTGATCTGTAACTTTGTTTTAAGGGTTGTTTTTTTAATTTTTTATTACTGGATTATTATTATTTTTAAGTTTGACCCATGGTTATGGCATGGATCATATTTAAATAATGTTGGCAAGATAATATTTGTGGCAAAGCAGCTGGTCGAGCTTCTCAAAATGTGCCCGTTGTGTTTCAGTTTACCAATGAACACATGGGGTTCACCAAGGATAAATGAACAGAGGGCTCTGATGTTCAGATAGAAAAAAAAAGATCTCCCTGCATGTACACCCCTGGGTGCCACTGAGAAAGACAACAAAACACTGCCAAGGACTTATGAACGTTGCTGGTTTTGGAAGCATACAGGCAGCAGCTGCAAGCCTCCTAAATTATGTATGAGCAGTACAAGAACTTTCTCATTTGTAGCAGATGGAACCTTTAAAGGTCAACTCTCTCCTGAATCATCATCACCGAAATGTGTCTGCATGACTTCTTCATGATGACCTGTAAGGTGGAGATGCTAGGCCCTTGTAGTACTTATAGGTGACATGACAAGTTTTCTCCTAATGCCTAACAGGAATTTCTTGTTACAATCTAATGTTGTGTTTTGTTTTTTTTTTTCCTTCCCACATGCAAGGAACAGGGTGAGTAGTTTATCCCCTTACTGCTTACTGTAAATTTTTTGCACCTCTGAAGGCTGTTACTGTCTCGCTTCTTTGACCAAAAACCTCCAATTAACTCCTCAAAAATTCTAGAAGTGGCTCACATTATTGTTTGAGTTCCCTGGACAGAATGCAGTGGTAGAGCTGAATCTGTACTATTTCTGCAGTGTGTAGAAGATCGCTTGTGACACCACTCTTAGCCATCCTAACACGATGACTATTTCCACAACCACAATCGCATTTGTGCTGGGGCCTACTCCTATCTCCAAAATATTACCACAGCACTGCTGCCCACCCCAATACTCCTTAAGCAGTGATTCTGTGCTACTGATTGCCTCCACTCAAGTGGAACCAGTCTTTACTGAGCTACTGCAGCGGATGTATTTTATGAGTAAGTAATCTCCAGTAGCATCCCTTTGTGCATCGTACAGCCAAAAGTCCTTAGCACAAACTCTTGAAAAATACACATTTGGGACTTTAGGGATTTTTTTTAGTACTGTGACATGCTGAAATGACATTAGAAATTCACTAAAGTTACAACACCATCAACATCTGGGCACTGATATTTCCTCCAGACCATTTTCTCCATTTCAGAGCATGCAGGTGACTTTGACTTTGCAGCAGGGTCATGCATATGAAGTCTGTGGTGGATTACTTTAGTACCTTAGTTACCTCCACTGAGAAAGGAAGGACTGAATATGTTATCAGTCAGGTCTGCAATATAGGTTGCTTACAGCTAACCCATAGGAGACCTGGGTATATATTATCCTGAAATGAAACATCACTCACATTACATGTTACAGACAAAGCTGCCATCCCACTTGCTTGGGTTGACCTGGAGATATGTTGCTCTGACACTTCAGTCACTAGAACTTCCCAGTTGCATTCACAAACACAGAAATTCAGAGACAATGCGTCGTCATCAACAACACAAAGTAACGAAGTGATTTAAGTCTGATGGACTTTTACCAACTGAAAGTAAACAAGACTTTTGAAAAAAGATAAAATGCAATCCTTGTGGAATGATGAAAGTAATTCAGAAGTCACTTAGCCCTCTTAAATTTCAGTAGCAGTACAGATGAGTTTCCTCAGTTAAAGTGCTGTATAATCAATGAATATTAAGATGCCATAATTACAAAACAAACAAGAGAGTTTGGCAAAGCAGATTATGATAACAAAAAGAGTATAGATAGAAAGCTCACCCATATCCTAGGCTCACTTACAAAACTCAAGGAGAGGCGATCTCCAGACGAGATCCTTCCCCACTGGTAGCCAGCTCTTAAATAGGTCTAGGCGGAGTGGGGCCAGGCTCCACCCTTCTGGCAGCACAGGTGAATTGCCTTCACCTGTGCTCCCTTGGCTGACTCATTGCTCGCCTCAGGTGGTCAATCAGAGGTTCAGGCCGTGACTCAGCAGTTCCCATACAAGTGTTCATGCCTGTTGGCTGCTTTCCTATCAAACCACTTTAATCTGCTGAACAGCAGCATGCATGTTCCTGCACTCATATCACACGCCAGGCTCCATGGGAGGAAGGACAAAACCTTCTCCATTTCAAAGCTGCTCTTAACCGGGATGTATCAGGCTGTGCAAACCACCTGGGGGCTTTCCATCTATGATCAGTTGCTAGTAGGAAGCCAGTACTCCTCTGATTCACGTACTCACACTTCAGAAAAGTTTTTGCCCAGCCCTGCCTGCAATCCACATGTCAATGGATGGCAGGATTACGCTCCACTTAGTAATACTTTATTTTATAGTTATACCTAGGAGATCTTGTCATAAATCAGATCTGCAAATACGTATCTTGCAGCTTAACACAGACATGTTGCTTTAAAAAAACAGTATTTCAGGCGTAAATGCTAAGTCAGTCATACGTGACCTCTAAGGCACTACCAAAGGAACAGCAATGAAGCATCATTGCGTTGCTATAGCAAACCAGCCAGGTCAGTGCAGAGGTGACTTATTCACATAGGTCTGTGCATTTCAGTTCATACAGTTCCTAACAAGACAGATAATATCATCACACTAGAGATCACTCTAAGTTAGAAAAGAAAAAAGAAAAAAAGAAAAAAGAAAAAAGTTATAAAATTAGAAGTGGAGCTCTGAAAATCAAATCTGAATAATTATATAATAAGGTAGATTTGGGACGTATTCAAAGCTCGTAGAGAGAAATTAGGCAACAACAACTGACTTACTTGGCAAGAACAGGCAGGCTTTAGACTCAAAAGCTCTTTACTGGGTCAGAAATAAGTACACCAAACTTCAAAGGTGAGTGTGAGCTGAGAACAAAGGCATGAATTTAACTAGATTCTCTTAATCACTTAGAAAAAATAGTAGTGTTTGGTACCTTTGGGATGGAAGAGAGAATATTACAAAGCGAAAGGTGACACAGCAATATCTTCTACTGGAATGAGGTAGAGTTACAGAACAGAGAGGGAGAATTTATAGTTTATGGAATATGGATGGTTTAGTTGAGAAGCGAGATGTTGTGTGGCGATGAAAGGGAAGAATTATAACATGCCATAAATGCTTGTCTCTGTTGATGCTATGATTTTTTTTCTTGAGAAATGTCTTTTGATTGTCATCTTTGGAAAGTGTTTTGTAGCTTTGTCTTGAGGAGTGAAGACTAAGAGTGGAAATGGAGTGACTGTGTTATAAAAATTTTCTTCTACTAATAATTGAGTAGTTTTGTCCTTTTGCTTTGCCTATTCAAGTCCTTTCTGATTCATGGGGAGCTGTTTAGTTTCATCCATAAAATTTCTGAGGGCATTGTGAAGCGGGTGAAGTAAACTACATTCTGGGAGGAGAAAATGTGGAATTCAGGAATGATAAGGTGCTGTTATATGGGGATATTTTTAAGATTGGGAACATGCTGACAGTTCTCATATATGTTATTCAGGCTTAACATGACTCCACCTTGTACATGTTGTCTGGCATTTTGCTTTTACTGATACGCTCAGTGATCTGAGTGCAGCTAAAGGCTTGTGAAGCAAGTTTCCAAGAAAATTTCAAAGTCAGTTTCATATTTTACTGACTTCTTTGAATGTTTTTACTGGCAAGCAGCTTCTTTAGACTGTTGAGATGCTCATCAACACAGACATGGCAGCAGTGAAAACTTAACAGCCCATTGTAGCAACTTTGATATATTTTGAACAACTGCTGGTTTTGTACAGCTAGGTGTGCTGACCTGCACATTTTTATATAGTGTAGGCTTTCAATTTCCATTTTTTATGCTGACATGGTTTCTTGGACTTTGGTACTGCTAGAGCAGAGTTCAGGAGATAGTTTCATGGGGGACTAAAGTATTGGTTTCTATGATAGATTCTCTATGAGTTAATCCAAGTTTTCAGTTCAGCCAGTTAAAGATGCCATCTGTGTTTTCTCAGGTAAAATGCTGACTGAAGTTGGCTTCAAACTCTTAGGTGTTGAATGATGAAGCTGTCAGAGTGGAGTCACTTCAGGGCCTATAGTTGTTCATGTGGTCTGAAGGACTGTGTTGGTATTGACTGTGAAAAAGATCAACTTGGCAATATATTTGGGTCAGCCCAAAGCTTGATCTTTTTCTGACAGGTCCTCAGTGAAGTCTGTAGGCTTGCAGGACAGACTGGTCTTGGTGCATGTCCTTCGGGACAAGGTTGATAGCAGCAAGGTGATTTCAGCTGTATCATCAACCTAATTTAACTTCGAGGCTGAGTGCATTTATTTTTAGCTGGAAGAAGGGCATATTTACCTAAAAGCTCTGCTAGTTTGTCTAGCGATGACAATAAACACTGAAAATGATTTTACCTTTCTCCACAAACCCTCCTTCCTTTAGTCAAGATCCAAAGATAATTCAGTATTTCTACAATATTGCAAAGGAGTGCCCTTCTCGCATGCTGTAGGAGCTGTCTGCTGTGGCCACAGCCTGAACCAGGATCCCTGAGCACTGCTTGGCCACACAAGGCAAGAGACACCATAGAGGTGGTGGTCTCATCTCACCAGTCCCGGTTCAGCCACCACTGGTGCTACATCTCCAATCACACTCAGGAGCTGTTGCTTCTCCTGTTTTTCTGTTTTTGTGTCTCCACCCAGCTCCTCCATGTTCCTGCAATGAGTACATTTGAAGATGCTGTTAAGAAAACAAAAAGAGTTTAATCTAAAGCCCATTACAAATTACTGCATGCAAGCCAAGGGCACTGATTAAATATATCAAGAGGAGTGAGAGTGTGGATTTTTGGCAGCCATGTAATGAACTGTGATTAACAGTGCAGTCACTGCTCACAGAAGAATTATAGACTGGGGAAGGAAAAGAAAATGGAACTTTTGATAGCAAAGTAATTATTTAGATTCCACTATTTAGAGTGCATAGGCAGACATAAAGGGGAAGCAGAGAAAGAAAGGGGGAAAATGATGCAGGTGGAGGTGAATAACAAGAAAAGTGAGAGGCATGTCCATCAGCAATCGCTGGCACCTACCCAAGCACAATCAGACCATTAGGACATGAAGACAAAGAGAGAAGATGAGCTTTAGAAATAGCGTGAGCCCTGAGTTATAGCAGTATTACAGAGAAGTACTGGAATTGTTTTAGGGAATGAGTAAAATATGTATAAATCAAGAAACTGGTGCTGGGAAGAGGACAAAAACTTGAAAGTAGAGAAACATTACACAGCACTGAAAGGCATAGGCAGAAAATAAAGTAAAACTGTGGGCAAGATTGCACTGTAACAAAGAGGAAAGAAACTATCTGGTATTATGACAGCTGAAGCATTAGGAAAAAGAAAAGAGCTGAATCCCGAATGCAAAAGCACTTAGGAAAATTGAGGATCTGATTAACACAGTGTTGCAACTTTTCTTTGAAATGGGAGGGAAACGCTGAATATTGAAAAACGTATAGTTAGAGAGAGGTAAAAGTCCATGGCTATGGATTCTCAATCACAGTCAAGGGCAAAGCAGGGCTAGGAAGGGAAAAAAGCAAAAATTATATGCAAAGACAACAGGGTTTTGTGCTACGTACTAAGCAGGAAATTACAGACAAAAATGCAGCTCTAGGAAAAACAGCAGCTGTACAACACAATGTGGTGATGAAACAATGCTTGTAACAACAAAAAGTCACTTGTGAGGAGAAATTGTATCCACAAAAACAAAGATGAAAATAAAGGGATGAACAATGTGGAAACAATTGAAGGTGGAAATATTTGGGTTAGAGAAAGGGTAACAATGGCACAGAACTCAGTGACAAATCACAAGCACAGCTTTCACAGTGTTTCCTTACAGTTTGTATAAAAGAATTGCTTACAGCAGATGTTCTTCCCTGCACCTCTGTGAAGGCATGGATTTCTTTTAAGCCTGTTATTATTATTATTGCTGACATTATAGGAGGCTTAATGTCCTCAGCCATGGGTCATGCCTCCATCTGTGCTACAGACTGTACAAACAATCAGGGCAACTTTATGATTTATGGCCAGGCATAAGGAATAAAAGTTGATCAGCAGGTGAGGGAACGTGTTCTGATAAATTCACAGTTCATTCAACAGTGCATTTCTTAGAAGCACAGTCACAGAATCCTTAAGTTTGGAAAAGACCACTAGGATCACCTAGCCCAACTACCAACCCACCACACCACCATGGCTGCTAAACCACATCCTCAGTAGCACATCTCCATGCTTCTTGAAATGTTCTTGAAAAAAAGTCTGTGGTCTGGACACTACAGTAGTTAGGTCTACATTTAGTACAACTGCTGGACTGTTGAGTAAGGTATTTATGTAGTATTTTCTTACATAGACCAGTAGTTCCTGATGAGCAGAGATCCCATACAATTTACAGTTTCAAAGGGCTATGGATTGCTACTGAAATAAAGGACCTCATTCCAGTTGTTTTTTGTGGTGTTTTTTTTTTTTTTTTTTAACTTAATGTTCACTCAGTGATGTCTACAGAGGAAAACTAGTATGAAGCCAGGAAAACTACTGCGCATTTAAAGTATTTCTCAATGTAGCATTTAAGATCCTATCAAAACACCTTCAAAAGATTATATTCAACTTGCAAACAAGAAGCTAAATGACCTGATAGCAAAAACATACCAGAGTTCACAACATAATGATTAATTAAAGAGTCTGGGCAAGGATAGAGAAGGAATTTGAACAAGACAGTGGGCTGTACTCACAAAATTCTGCAGCATTCAAAGGCAGCAACTTTCTTCAGCAGAGAGTAAAGAAGATGAAGGACAGCGTGGGAGAAAATCTTAACACTGTATTAAGACTTGGCACTACTTTGGGCAACGCGGGAGAAGCACAGAAGCAAAAACAACTGTTTTAGTCAAGGAGAGCAAGTAGATAACCCAGAAGGAGAGAGGTATAATGAGGAAGTAGACCAGAGATTTTGTTGATGTATCTTACAGTTCAATCTTTAACTTGTTTCCAAAACTTTAGGTATATGTAACTTAAGTAAAGATGACTTCCTTTCTTACATCTTGAATAGAACTACCACTGTATTAACACTTAACATAACTCACGAGAAGCCCTTAATTTCCTAAAAAACAGCAAATCTTTACATTGGGATGCCACTTTATCAAATACATCTTGTCAATACATATAAAGCACTCAGTTGTCAAGAAAGCAGGTTCCCATCTTCTCCAGAAGACAAAGAGCACATCTCTGAGGAGCAGCACCAATCCCCAGAGTGAACAGAACTGAGGGGGATACCTCACTCCTTACATACTGAGTTCCAGAATACACTCAATTCTCTCTGACACTGGTATAATTCATGTGGCCTCTCAAACTCTGTCTGGCTTCAGGAAATTGCAGAATTTTTACAAAAAGTGAAATACAGATGTTATGTCACATTGAACCAGGTTAGGGAGAGCCTGAAATTACTGTCTGTTGTCTTAACATTGAGTTTCACAGTGTTAAGAATGTTTCCTGAGAGCTTTCGTTTTGATGGCTCAAGCTTATCATAAATGACTGGAAAAGGTTAAAAGTGCACTGCCAGACAAAGTCTTCACTGACAGAATAGCAATAGTCTGTTATTAGTGCCAAGGAACACACTTAGTGCTCTTCCAACTTAAGACTTCTGCAACTTCTAACACCACACCCCTGCAGTGAGGCATTCAGATAAATCATTGCCATAGAGTTCCAGACAGTGCTTAGTACCCGACATGTAATCAAAGAAGAGGAAGCAGTCCATGTATTGCACTTAGGCCACGTTATCAGTTAGGAGGCAGCTGTGACCACTGGGCACATTTAATTCTGTTCCACAGGTTGCTCATTCTTCAGAACCTCACAGCTAATGACAGACACAGAGGTGACTGGGACTCCATAAGACCAGCAGTTTCTGTGCAAAAAGCACAAAGCATATTTTCAAGTAGGAAAACTGATAATCCTTTGGATTTAGTTAGTTAGGTTTGCAACATCATTTCAACACCACGACTCCCTGCCCCCTAACAACAAGTTAAATTAGTGTTTTGACCTAATTTTCCTTAATAAATAGCTTTGCTTATACAAGAGCAATCCTGGTCCAAAAAAAAAAAGTTAGTGGAGGTTAAGGTCATGATATTCAGAGACAAAGTGAGTTCAGAGGCTAATTTTAAGGGAAAAGGCAAAATGTGAAGGAGGGTCTGTAAGTGAATTGCAATCCAACTTAAGAGCATTTTAACGAAAGGGAAGAAATAGTTGTGTACTGCTGCTAGTGTGCCAGCTTTTCATCTGATAGAAGAATTTGGTGTGTCTGTTCATTTCTTTGTTGTTTTTGTACTTGTCATCTCTGACCCAGATTCTCTGTATCAGCCCATGGATTCAGCTAAGTAAAGGCATCTGTAGCTAAGCGAGTTGCTGCAAGTTTCCTTTAGACTCATTGGATATCTAGCCAGTGGGGATAGAAGTGGGAGAAAATCATTGTTCTGAAATAGATAACTACAATAGATCAGAGGGCCTCCACTTTCAGCATAAGATTTTCTTTCCATCGACAACAAAGCATCTCACAGATGAAGATTTTCTTGAGAAGTATGAATGGGGAGAGCTATTTCAATTCTTCTGTGATACTGCTTAGATCTTACAAAGTCATTTTTACTCATGTACCCTTCTTGTCTGGAGTCACCTCAAGTCAATAACAAAGAAAAAAAAAAACACAAAGGAGATGAGAAACTGCAATCCCCAATGCAGATTTACATGGGAAAGCCAGCTCCCTAAGGCAGACCAGCATGACCCGAGAGTAGTGAGTTTTCTTTAAAAGTAGAAAGTTGAAGCTTCTGGAGCTGTAAGTCAAAATTTCACTTCCAGGGCAGACATTCTTTCTTTCCTGCATTTGTGGACTCCAGAAAAACATGTCCTTGTGGCTGAGGAAAGAACTCAACAGGCCTCAGCATTCAGCCTGTCTTCAGAAGAGTTCCAAGCATTCATATATAGTAATAAGCATGAAAAACTAACACCAGTTCCACAATATTTTACATTATTCATGCTTCTTACCCTCCATTCCACTGTGTACATTCATTTTTCACTTGTAGAGTGGAAAACTGAGCTTTGTTTTTTTATGCCCATTTAGCACACCAGGTTCTGTAGGACAGGTGTCCCATGAAATGAAAGCAGAGCTCTTGCCATGCCTGGTTTGACTGGGACTCAGTCCAGAAGAAGAAAATCAACTCAGCTGTGTGCTTTGGGGCATGCTGGAGTTAAGTACATATATGTTTATTCATATATTCACATATATTCACATAATCTGCACCTACTGCTGCTACATTCAAAAGCTTAATGCTTACCTCCTGTTCCTTGTTAATGTAGAAGACTTACTCCATTTTCAGCTGTCTTTTTCCACAGAGGATTCACTGCAGGTGTCTCGCAATTTAAGAACATAGGACTTATTAATTTGAGTCAACTTAGGGGAGGCCAGAGCAACTGTGTCTTCCAGTATTACTGCTGCATTGAGGAGGTGTGCTACCTAGCTGTGCACTGGATGAAGATACAAGTTGTACCGGTCCTGGCAGGCTGTCTTGGCCACTATATCACACATAGATCTCCTACATAGCAAGGAAAATACTCAACTGCTCAATCAAAACTATAAGGGGAGCAGCATGAACAGCATCTGTGCTGTCCAACATGGGCTGTAGGAGAACATAAGCATGCAGCTGTTTTGTAGTCGCTGCCACTGCCATTAAGCTGTCCAGTTTTCCCCCTTTTTTTGGTACATTTTATATTTCAGTGCATATGGGCTTTTTGTTTTGTTTCCAGATTGCAAAGAGCCAGCATTGTTTCTGCACTTTTTCAGCTTTATGCTTCCAGATGCCCATTTCCTGCCTATGAACAAGCCAAGCAGGCCACTTCAAAATCAACAATGGCAGCTTAAGAATAATTGCATATTTCTAAGAGATGTACACAGGGTTAATCACAAGCTGACATCCCTCAATGGACACTACTCTGGAGGCTGCTTGGATTTCACATCTCCTGCTTGCAGAAGGTCACCAGAGTCTTGGCACAAAGCTAAAGCAGTGTTTGCACTGGGAACTTCTGTTTTTGACCCAGTGGTCCTTATGCTAAACCAAGTGCTAAGTCCACCATCTCTTCTTCCTCATCTCCAAAGTCATCTCTTGTCTTCCACTTTAAGAACTGTGAGACCCATAGGTGATGCAGGATTCTCTAAGCTGGCACGTGGCATTTGTTATTCCATAATGTAATTGCAAGCCCACCCTCTCCTCCAAAAGGCCTTCTCAGCCTCACTTTGAAATTTTGTCATTTACATATCCAAAAAAGTGCAAGAGTCCCCAAAGGAAATATATTAGTGTTACCAAATGTGGATGTTAACAATTTTCTCACAAGGCTTTGAAGATTTGTTACAGTCTCAGTTAGCAAGCGCTGACACATAATTAGAGTAAAAACAATTAAATGAAAACTCAGCTGCTTTACATGAACTGATTTCCCAGTTTTACAATAGTTGTGCATTCGGGCCACAGCATCCCACGTGAGAGTGAAAGGAGAAATAGCAGTAGGAATCACAAAATGAAAGACAAAATTTACATCTAAGATGGTGAAACCACAGTATAATCTGCTTAAGAAACTAATGGCACTATTTCTGAAATATTCTCCATCTGCTAGGTGTGTTGGTGCTTACAGTGTGCCAAGCAGAGCATGACAACTGGTTAACAAGGGAATCAGAGCTGGAACTCAAACCCTGGGGAAGTTTCTTTTTTTTTTTTTTTTTAGTGCTTATAGTCTAAAATCTGTTTATCTGAACATCTGCTTCATTAAGAGATATTGTGAAGCTTTTCACAGCAACAACAAAGAGCTTCAGAAAGCATTTTGTATCTTTTTTCCCATGCCCATGTTCCAAACCCCATTCAGAACTTCTTCACTACCAATCTATGTCTCAATATGTGCTGTTGGCTCTCACTGTGTTACCCAATGAACAACGGCAATATTGTGCTCCAAGGAAGCATTATAGAAAGCAGACTGATGATTTCTGACTGTTTATAAAGTAACAAGCAATTTTACTGTTGTTTCTGTTGTTGTGAGAGACCTTTGAAGGGAAGAAAGGGAAGATTTGCAAATAATCTGCAATTAACGAGATATTGTCAATGCCCTTGCTCAGAATCAAGTTGAAAAGGCTGAATTACAGACATGGTTATGGAATTTTGTGCTCCACTGAAGAGCATCTGCAAGAGAGGCAGAATTTTAAGCCATCCCTCAATCAGGACTGGAAGTTCTACTTTTTCAATATTTCCCCCTTCCTCAGAGTCTTTGCTATTTCACAGATTCCTAGAAAAACTTGTATTGCACATCCCCTTTAATCAGGCAGGCCTGCTAGCTTTGTACTCCTTACTTGTTATTCCAATCATTTCTCTTACTAATCTTGCTTATTGCTTAATTTGCCTTTGATTTTCTACTTGATGACCTCCTGCTCCATCCTCATATTGTGAAGCCTAGCCAATGATTGCAGTACTTTTAGGACAATACCATGGATCCTCAGTCTTTACACTGCTAGATTACTCAGTAACATTTTAATATAACATCCGGAGCAGCCAAAGTAGATCGCAGTCAAGGCTGCCCTCCCAAGAAAAAATAGAAATTTCCTAGGAAATCTCTAGGATTATCCAACAGAAGAGTGAACAGAGTGAACCAGACCCTGCAAAAAACAAGCACACATGTTGGCAACATCCCAGATTTCATCTCCCTGTCATTATGCAGCACCTAACACACTGGGAGCCTGAATTTACGGCTGCGGTTTTTAAATGGTACAGAAGTACAAACATTCATCTAGACAGAAATGTAGATTTCAATGGTATTATTCACATATATTTGCTTATCTTTCAGCAGACATGACTTGCTGGAGTAAGATGAGTGAATGTTGCACTTTGCAGACTGATCATAAAAGTAAAGCAAGACACGTCTTTAGCCAGCATTTACCAGCAACTTTTCCTTTAATAATACTTGGCAGAAACTCAGTTACCCTCCCCATACTTTGGCACAGTTTGTGCTGAGATCTGCCAGACAGCCAAAAATTAAGTGGATACAGTGGTGTGGATACAGCCCCAATGTTTTCAAAATAGTGAGTACCAAGGGCAGTGAAGAGCCATTAATAAAAAATAATAATTAATCAACTGTGTTCCTACACAGTCCTGGAGAAATGCTTGTGTCAGTGTTCAGCAATGCACCAATGAAGACAAGACATGAAAGAGCACCAGCCATTCCCTCATGCTTGCCTATCTCCCTTTGCTTTTTGTCAGAATCCTGCAACTAGGTAGAAGATAAAAATCAGGCAGCTGAGCTTAATAACAAGTCATCTAGCTATGAGAGCCAGATATTCAACTTGTTTATGCTCAAGAACTCTTGTGACAGTGATATGAGACAATGAGACAGATTGCTACAAATGAGAACCCAGACTGAAAGAAGACTGAGTCCCTCAAAATTTATTAAAAAAATATATCAAAATTATTTACACTCCAAACTTGAAATTTCCCAACAAGTATTTTTGCGACCTGGAACTCAGTGCAATTTTCCAAATCTTCTTTATTAACAATAGATTTGTAATTAGTTTTTCCAGTTTTTGCCTGAATCTGTTCTTTTCAACGCCCGCCTTCCATAATCTGTATATTTAGCAAGCTGTAAAAAATGTATTCAGTGACACATTGGTCTACAGAAAAGGTCTCTCTAGCTGTGAATGAACATCACCGGTTCTATCAATAGACATACTAGAGAACAAAATCCCCAATGCTTAAAGAAGCTTATCAGAGAGCAAAGCTTTTTTTTTTTCCTCCTAATCAGAATTTTACGATAGTATTTGTTTTCTTGCCTACCGCTGCTTTTCACATCACAACTCAAATGAAACTATCTAAGCACTTAGTCCTTCCATCACCCCCTGCAAGGACATGAACAGGAAAGTCAATTGCAGAGCTTTGGATTTTTCCAGTGGCTTCACAAAATCTCACAAATGCTTTGCTAGCCTGTCTATTTCATGGAGATGTTCTGCTCCAGTGCCCATTCCTGCAGTGGAGCCAAATGCAGCAGAAGGCAAAGCAGAGAGTAGAAAATAAGAGAAGAGAGTAGAGTATAGCATGAATAACAGTAAGAGCTTCCAAGCAGGAAATACTCCTAATTCATGGGATACTGCGCAAAGACCGGTGGAATTTAAACGTGGGTAGGATGTGAATGTAGATAGGAAAGACATGTCTGCAGGTGTTATATATTACTCTTCTTTCTGAAAGGTCCTTTTCCCAGAGCCCTGTAGGAGTAACTCCTACAAGTAATAGACATAAAAACATAACACAATTTGAGTTGGCAGGGACCCTTAAAGGCCATCCCATGCAATGAACAGGGACACCTACAGCTCCATCAGGTGCTCAGAGCCCCTTATAGCCTGACCTTGAATATCTCCATGGATGGGGCATCCACCAGTTCTCTGGGCAAACTGTTCCAGTACCTCATCACACTTAGTGTAAGAAACCATTTTTTCCTTTACATCCGGTCAAAATTTCCCATCTTTTAGTTTGCAGCCATTTTCTCTTGTCATATCACACAGACCCTGCTTTCTTACAGTTCCCCTTTAGATACTGAAAGCTCTCTCTTGGGTCTCCCTGAAGTCTTTTCTTCTCCACTCTGATCAGTCCCAGCTCTCAGCTTGTCAAGACCCCTTGCCTGAGGCAAGGCTGATATGTGAGGTCTCAGTGAGCAAAGAAGCCATGATGCTGTGTTACAGCCAAGGACAGCAAGATTCTATCCTTTAATAATAAATTCTCATTAGCTAGAAATTTTCATCCATATCCTCATATCTTTGTTCCCAAAAATATCATTTGCTTTCATATACATGTCTTCTCTCTTCTACTGCATGGTCTGGCAAACAAGAAAAACATCTTTTAATGTGTCCTGAGAGTGACAGTACAGCTGCAAAGTCACTTGCAGAGGCCAGTGGTCTGGGGTGATGGCCAGGAGCCCCCTGGTGATACATCTGTATCACCTGTATCACCTCACAGCAGTCACTGCTAAGGCAGGAAAGTGCCCAGCTGGGTTTTTGTGGAGTTGATGCATCTAGCTGACAGGCAAAGCCAGCCTGTGGAGGGACTGCAGCTGGAGCAGCACTAGAGGGAAAGGAAGACGAGATCCATGCTGGCAGCAAAATGCAATAGGCAGGACTCCAACTGGCCATTTGCATTGCAAGGCTTCCTGAGCAAGAAAGGCAGCTTTGCATTTGCATGGACATCTGCTCTCTCTGTCCAAGGCCATAGGCATTTAATGAGCAATCTTCCTGAGTGGATATAGGTAAATATTTTTGTCACTAGGCTACAATTTTTCCAAAAGGAACTCTACAAAATAAGACCCATTCATAATGTCCTAATTTTCTCTATTTGTCCATGCTTTGTGTCAACATAAGCATTGTTGCATGGCAGTCCAGCAATTATTTGTTCCTAGATATGACTTTAGGGTTTAAGTGGGGAAAAAAAACAACAATCTCCTAAATCTATCACGGAAAGAATTATTAACAGATATGACAAAAAGGAGCTGAAAAAAAAAAAAAGAGAAATCAGTATTATTGATCCTGGAAGTTGTTCTTGGGATATACAGGAGCTGCTCTTTTGTTTCATATTGACAATCAAGCAAACAAAACTAAACGCAAAGCAGGAAAATCTGGGCATTTCATTCATTACCTTCAACAGAATATGCATATTGCCTAAAGGTACACTTGCCAAAAAGACTTAGTTTCTCCTGATTTTTTCCTCTAACCTCATTCTTAGATAATCCAAATGTCAACAATTACTTGGTATTTGCTCAAGTGGTTGCAGGCTCAGTGTAATCACTGTGCTATGATGCATCACACACTGTAGCATAAGCCTTCTCAGCTGCAACACAATGGTGAGAATAATAAGTAATGGAAACCTGTTCACTGATGGACCTTTTAGTCATTGGATCATTATTAAGGTTGGAAATGACTACTTAGATCTTCTAGTCCAACTAACAGCTCATCCTCACCATGCCCAATAATCATGTCCCTCAGTGCCATATCTACTCTTTTCTTGAACACCTCCTAGGATGATGACTCTGACAGCTCCCTGGACAGCCTGTTCCTATGCATTACCACTCTTTCTGAGAAGGAATTTTTTCCTAATATCCAGTCTGAATTTTCCCTGGCACAACTTGAAACCGTTACCTCTCATCCTATCAAATTGATCTGTCTCTAGTCCCTTTAAGAAGGTAGGACAGTGTTTACCTTTGAGGTTTGTGTTATTGGAAAAGTAGAATAACACTAGAAACCTCAAAATAACTTGTATTTGAGAAGATACTGACCTTAGCTAGCAATCCTCTTTTTAAGGCAGCACAATGTATACTATTCAGAAATAAAATACTTTGTCCAGGATAAAATCCAAATTGCTTACCCTGCACTTGAAGGATGTTTTAATCATTTCTGATTAAAAAATAAATATATTAAAATATGTCAGAGGGACTCAGATTAAATAGAGGAATTATGTGCTTCAACTCATCTGTCCTCAAAAGCCCAAAAGGCCATGGGAAGGAAAAAGCCAATATCCAATTGCAATGAGGACACAGCCAGAAAGGATCAATTTTAACCTAGGAAATTCTGAGCAAAAGCAAGAAACTAAGGCAAACTCACTGGTATACAGAGAACACTGTGCATATCTTTTATCTTCTAACAGCCAATTAATACTGTACTCTGCTCCATGGGTTCTGAAGGTACTGTCTCCAGAAACAAAACTGGCACTAGCTATATACTTAGAAATAAAATACACAGAAAGGTATAACAGAGTTGTAAGTTGGAGGAAGCTGGTATGCAGAGCACCCTTAACAATAAGGACACATAAGCTTTACAACAATTACAATTCTTCCCCTCCCAGCCTTCAAGTTGGAAGTATGGGAAGGGTACAAACTTACCATTCTGACTGAAAAAAAAAAGGCACATCCTAAGCTGTGCATTAAGGACAGGCTAGGGAAATAGTTGTGTGTTGTCTTAATCATATCACTGGCTCTTGCACAATTCCCTACAACAAAACGTCTGTGCTGTGACCATGCTAGTCCACATGGACAGTTTTGGCTCATTCTGGTAAATGTGGAACTGATACGACACTGAAAAACAAAACTAGAAAACAATTCCAAAGTCCTCATCCACCGAAATATTTTGAGTTGGACAGGACAAAGTACCATAAATACTCTAAATAGTCACATAACAGTAAGGGAATGAATTAAATGGCCCAGTAATCCACTCTGTCTGTAATCTTTGTAACTATGAGATATGTGACAGAAGGTTTCTAGAGCCAATAATATTCATATACAAGGTATCTTTCATCAGAATAGAAAGATAAAAAGGTGAAAGGTGTGCTAAAAAAAAAAAACAAACAAACAAACAAAAAAAAACAATAGCTGCATTTACAAATACATTCGTAATTTTTTTCCCAAGCATTTGGGTGAAAGTTACTCATGAGAAAAGGCTTTAAGAAATGTCTCAGGCAATGGAGAAACATGAAAAGCACTTTGCTGCTTCAGTGAAATGCTTAACATAAAAGAAATTTAAGCATGATCATTTTTCAGCTGAACCGTTTTTGACTTTGTAATGAATAAAAATTTGGGTAAAGAAGAAGAAAGTCACTGTATAAGAAAGTATTGCAATCAGAAACCTCGTATTCTGATGTAGTAGCCAAGGGCACTGGAAAGGCATATTTTTTGCAGCCTATGGCTACATTTCCCATTTATGTTAAGTTTGCTTGGCAAAACAAACAAACAAAAAAATGAAAGATGAGAACAAGTTATGTCATAAAGCATTTCCCTTGCTGGTAATGCCTGCGGGCTTAGACACCCAGATATGTTTGCTTACAAAAGTTACATGGTGTGTTCACTGGTGCAACCTGAATGCTGACTCATGCTTAGGAAGAACTGCATATCACATCTTTCAGTAAAAAAATAAAGATCCAGTCAGTTTAAGTCTCTCAGAGCTTTCATAGAATATACCAAATTGGAAAGGACCTGTAAAGACCATCGAGTGCAATTCTTAGTTGTTTCTTAATGACATCACACAAGGTCTAGATCTGGAGAGGATGGTTCCCCCAGCCCCAATGGCAGCAGCAATGAAGACAGACTGGTCCTCTAGGACTTGGCCCCTATCTTCTTCCTACATCTCCTTTTGTTCTTGCAGTAGCATTCTGGTGTGAATGTAGCCCAACCCCATGCCCAAAATGGCCCAGAATGGCAAAGAAGCCTGACTACCCTGACCCTGACTACCTTCGCTCTGAAGATATGACTTCAGTAGTTAGTAACTACTTGCTCCTTACAGACTCATCTTATCACTGAACTGCTCAGAAAAGTCAGAAACTAGGCACTGTAACAAATGTCAGCTTAGTCATGTTTCATTTCTTCTACTTAACAGGCCTGAGCATTATTTTTCTTACAATGAGGTAATTAAGAACATCTGTCATGTATTTGACTTCAAAGGTTATAGTCATTTGGCGAAACACTAAATGAAAACTGAAGTGATTCAGTGTTGTTGAATAATGAATATAATATTAATCCTCACTCAGCCTTTAATGAAACAAGCACATTCACTCACGTACACTCTTGCTCCCCCTGCTTGATTTTTCAAAATCTTTTCCTTACACCAGTAGTTATTTTAATACAACAACAGCAGAATGCTTCTGCCTCTTTATAATACAGCTGCACAATCATTCCTTATCACCAGCTTGCAAAGAAGGGACTTTTGTTTCCCAGAAAAACAATGTACTTCTCAATCAAGGCATCCTGTTGTTAGTTATAGGTACAACACATAAGGAAAGGCTTCATGAAAAGTATCTGTGAGGTCTGTTTTCCACCCTTAGACCTAGAAATGAAATAGATCCCACATATCAGGTCACGCTGAGTTTATGGGAAGCAATATTATTCAAGTGAACTGGGAGCCCATGATGCTTCTGTGCCAAAGACAAACACCAGAGAGGAGTATCAGGTCAGCAGCAATTCATTTGATGAAATCTATCAAAAAGATTGTCAGAAAACCATTTTCCTCACACTTCTATCCATTAAGGGAGAGCTACATTTTTTCTTACTTCTCTGTCCCCTGTAATTTGCTATTACCTTCTCTGAATGTTCCTCACAGGTTCATAAACTACAAACCACTAACAGTGCCATAGAATCATAGAACTTAGGACCTTAAAGATCATCAAGCTCCAGCACCCCTGCCATGGGCAAGATTGCCTCCTATCAGTCCTGTCCAGGGCCCCTTCTAACATGACCTTGAACACCTCCAGGGATGGGGCATGCACAGCTTCTCTGGGCAGCCTGATGTCACCTTGTCATCAAGATTACATTAATGGCTTCAGTAACAATGCACCTTTTAAAATTCAGTGGCAACCTGTTGCCCATAGACCCTGGTAAATCAGAAGATTGTGTCTCCAGGATCAGAGAAAAGTGAAAAAATAGACTTGTTTTTCTTAAGTAGACATAAATCTGTACAGATCTCTTCACCTCCAGGGAATGGCTCTAGATTAAAAAGTTGAAATATATGCATTAAAAGCTAAAAAATCTTCTAGTAAACAAATAAGAATCTTCCATCCACCAAAGATGGATTCAGTCAGATAAATGTAGCTATCTATCTGCACCTGAATGTCTTGAGCCACTCTAGTGCCGCAAAGGCAGCCTTTGCTGAGCCTCCTTCAAAATCAGGCGCCTACTTAAGATCGTTAGTTGCACTTATCTATAGGTGCCCATTTCTCTTATTGATTTAAAGGAAGCCCAGGATGACGCTGTGGGTGTCTAAAGTAATGCGAGATTAGATCTACTTGAAGTGAGTGGACACAACAAGGGTCAAAAAGCAGCTCCTTGTCCCACCCAAAGCAGTGTGTCATCCCCCAATCCTGCACAGAATTGAAGGCAACCAGGGGAGCGTTGCCGCATATTCCTCACCTGTAGAGTACATTCATGATTCATTCTTAGCTCAGTTATCTGCACAACACAATCTGCCCCCGGGCATAAACAAACAGGCTTGTCTCATTGGAGAACAATGGGAATGACAAATGCACACAAAGCCAAACCATCAGTCTGTCAACAGCCCTTCTGTAACAGTGTCAACATTTTAAGTATTCACCTTGGCTCCATTACAGAACATGTGCCTTTTTCTTTGTTATCTCAAACAAAACCAAACTAACTACATTTTTTTTCATTTCCCAAAAATACTCTGTGGATTCAGGTGGTAAGTTTACTGCTTGTGTACAAATTGAAACAAATAGTTTGATATCCTCAGAAATGGTCCCGCATGGCTCCAGAGGCTATTGCTCAAAATACAACTGGATTAAAAAGAAAACCAAGCAGGAACATTCCCAAAGCGTGGAACTGCTGCTGAAGTTATTCTTAAACCCAAAGGGCAGCAGAGATAGTCAGCCTATCAGGAATTACCCAGGGCTGTTGTTCTTCTCTCAGTTTGCATATCACAGCCAAATCCGTGCTGTTAGGTAGATGTTAGCTACTAATAGTTACTAATAACAAAGAGCTCAGCTGCAGCATTTAGCAGATAGTGCAAAGCAAGGGTCTCTTGAAGCTCTGTCCTCCAGCAGAAGAGAGACAGCTGACATGCCGAGGGCAAGAAAGTTTGAATTAGTGCACTGAGGGATGGGTTGTGCTGACTGCTCATTTTTCTTTTAACCAATTTTCCTATTTAACCAAAAGATCTCAAATGCAGCATAACTAACAGGCTGCCTATTTGCTAGTGACATGCCATAAGAACTTCTCAGGCTCTTGGGTTAGCCCTGGAGGAATGAGAGACCTCTGAAAGGCTGTAGTGTCCTTCCTTCTCTTTCTGGGCAATCTTCTACGTCCTCTGGGCTCTGATCCAGACCAACTGGAGATCAGTGTACAACAGTTCAACCAGTTTCTGCAAAAGGATCAAACAGACAGGAAGGGAAGTCCACTCCCATCCCCACTATAGCCAGCAAGTGATGTTATAGTAAACAAATGCTGGGTGCTTGCAAAGAGAAATACATGGGAGAAATTGCAATGCATCTGAGCAACTCACAGCCTATTCTTTATCTTACCTAAAGTAGAAATTAAGCATTGTTCTTGAAGTATTTTAAAGAGTGGAGAGCATTTGTTAGTGAAGTCATTATCCAGAAGATAGTGGATGCTACAGGACCAACCCTGCTCTGTGCAAACAGGGAGACAGGGTTAGGAGAGCTGTCCATATGGAACCTGGACAATTGCTGAGTCTGGCAGATGAGATATGGCCTGCTTCTTTTCTACCCATCTCCAGCTTATGCAGCCTATCCTCTAGTCTTTTTTACACCTACAAGAATAATGCAGCTTGTTAGGAAAATGAAATCTGTTGTACGTTTTGTGTGTTGGATAAATTAACAGTCATGAGTCAGAGCAAAGTGTGGGACAGGTAAATCTGATAGAAGATGAAGTATGAGATGACTTTTTAGGAGCAGACATTTGTGTACCTGACCCACATAGAGAGAAAAGACATAAACAGTACTGCAGAGGTTTGTGGGAAGTATGCACCAAATGGAAAAATTTTTATCTGCTGCTCTTGTTTATGATTTAAGCCCTTCAGTGCTCCACTCAAGTGGCTGCATAAGAGTAACGGGGCCAGAGCTTCCGCTAAGGCTCAGATTAGCTAGCTTTCCTTCCCTTGGCATCCCCTCCCATACCTAAAATCACAAGATTAGGACCTCAAAGTAAATGCTGGTTGCCTCAGGCATTTGAGAACCTATCTCAACAACTCTCCTGCCACTGGTCAGAAGGACCATGCAGTGCATCATGGCATGCAAAATCCAGTAGGATCTGTCCAGTCACAAGACACAGAAACAAAAGGCTGTTTTGTGGCTTTGGCTATGATTCATTAATTAATCTACATACAATAACAGCAAAAGCTACTTTAATGATATAACTCAATAGAATGCACAGCAATGACAGCAGGGTAGCAAAGTCCCAGGCTGCAGCAAGTAAAGATACGCTCAAAAGCTGCAGCTGTGGATACAGAAACAAGGGGAAAAAATCTGCTTAACCTTAGAAAGTCTCCACTAGGCAGACATTTCTAGCAAGACACCCTTGCCTCCACTGCCAACCCATAAATGAGGTCTAGAAAGCGGCGAATCCTCACTCCACTCCTTCTGGTTACTCAGGTGCATGCAGCTGAGCTCCCTTGGGTCGGCCCTGCCTTCCCACCAGGTGCTCAATCACTGCTTCAAGCCCTGACTTAGCATTTCCACTACAATTACATTTAGCTATATTCAAATATATTTGTGATTAAACTGTATAACAGCAGTACTAGAGGTTGCAATCATTACATACTTTTCAGGTACAAACCTACTTCTCTATTTCTTTTCATAGCCCCTTGCACATCCCTGTCTTCCTGGCATGGGCAAGGCATTTCTAAATGGAACAAGAGCCAACTGGGAACCACAGGGCAGAATGCTTTAATTTACATTATTCAGGTGATCAGTGATGTAACTAGAACCGCTGTATGGATTTGCTGAACATTGCCTAGCTTTTGCCTGCATCCCTGGCTTGATTTCATGTGAGAAGGAGAGTGTGCAACAGCAGCAAAGTTGACTTATTTGTATAGAAATTTCTTAATGAAATTCAGAAAAGTTGTAACATATACAACAGGGAAGTATATTGGTATGTCAGATTCTGTTTGAAATTGGCCATATAGTGTATGAACTATACAGTACAGCTATAAATTTCAAACATACACCTGAGTGATTTTGAAAAAGTCATAGATCACTATGGAAGTTGCAAAGTGATCATTCTAACTTAGCTGACTTGGGACCCCTCCTTGGCAATGTCAGTAGTGTGCTTTCCTTGCTTTTCAATGTAAAAAGACAGTTCTGCCTTCTATAGTCAGTGAAGGTAGTGCCCAAAGTGTGATGGATGAGAATTAACTAGTTCATGGCAGTCGGATAACATAACACTTACTGATTTGACCTAAAAAAAAAAAAAAAAAAGACAAAGTGTATTAAACTTCAAAATAATGCTAAATAAGGATGGGCTTCACCAAATTAAATAATAGAAAACACATCCCAGTAGCTCTCTAGTTGTAGAATAGTTAAAAGACATTGGCTTCTGGAAACCGTCAACTATCAGTAGTGATATTCCCTTGGCTAGTTTGGTCTCCAGGCAAGCTGGCTGGCTCGGTGATGTAGGAGTCATCATAAAACTCCTGCCCAGTTCAGAGAACTCACTTCCATCTGTACACAACTTCTATCGTGTTGTTTCCCTTTCGTTGCAGTATATTAGGGCTAACAACACGTTGGATGTGTGACACACCAAGAGCAATGTTTCAGTTGTACCACCTGGAGAAGTGAAGGGGACCTTGTGGCCCCAGGCGAGTAGGGACTGCCCCTTGCAATGGCAGCCTGAAATTGCCTTTGCCTAGGAAATTTCTCAGTTGTACTGAAAAATCACGTTACACCTTTGCCATCCGTATTTATCCGTGATTCAGTTAGACAGGACCTTACTCCATATACTGGCATCCCTCACTCAACCACACAGTTATTCTCAGATTATAACATTCACTATCATTTTCTTTTTAATAGCCAGAATATAACTGAAATTTTCATGGCCAGTGCCCCTGTTACAAGTTAGTTTTGCAGGTGGCATTGTGCTATTTCCCATCTTTACTTTTGCAGCACTTCTGTTAAAAACTATCTATACTTCAATTTCACACATTTAGGTGAAAGGTCCTAATGAATAATACATTTAAAAATGATTTTTACTTCAGTCTATTTTACTTAAAAATAGATGTGATGTTAGATATTAGTCTTTACTGACAGGATATAACTGTCCTACTCTGTCCTAATCTTTTGAAGTCAGATATGTGGGGAGTTTCTGATGGAATCAGAGCACTGATAATTACATAAGAGATTGTTTTCAAATGTTTTATTGCATTACTAATGTAAAAACGATGAGCAAATGCAGACTAATCTGAGAAGACATATGCAAAATAGATGGTTTTCCACTGCCTGAAGTAAGATTTTCTTCTGCCGGCACTCTTATCCACCTTTTTAGCATATGAAAAATCTGCATTTTGGAAAGCTATATTGTGAATCTCATTGAAAAAAAGTAATAATTCACAGACAGTTGTTCATCACCAATGGAAAAGTCAAGCTGAAGGGCACAGCCATCAAACACCAACTCATTAACTGGAAGTGCAGGAGGCTAGGAAGATCTTAGAAGCACTTTTTTTTTTTTTTATTTTAACCATGGCATTTAGGTTACTACATTATATCTACTAACGACAGAAAATGACAGGAATGTAAAAGAAATTGAAGCATTCACTCTCATTCATTCCAGACCTTGTTAAATGACCGCGATGATGTCAGCATCTGTCTTCTGCAGGAACATTTCCCAGATTACCACTGTATAAGGAGGCTCTACCCAGCTGTCAGACAATGTCATCCTCTCTCTTCAAGCAATTCCACTTCCTTACTCATGCATATAACTCTGTTTGACTACAGAAAGTTCTCTCCTTCTTGGGGTGACCATGAGATAGAAACCAGACAATCAGCCTGGATCATTTACCATCTGCAGAGCATTTGAATTGCAACTGTGTTGTCTGCTTTTATAGGATCTTGTAGGTCAGATATTTAAAGATATTTATAGAGAGGTAAGAGAGGTACTTATCAGCATTTTCTAAGTCACTTAGCACACTTACTAAGAAAATTAGTCATCAAGGTGCTTTGTACACTCTATTCAATGCCATCATGTCAAAACACCTTTTAATAGCCAAACTGCATTTTGTCTTTGACATAGGAAAAAACAAAACAATAAAATAAAAAAAATACATATATACTTTGTCTATGTGAGAAAAGGATAGCTCAGAGGTTATTTAAAATAACCAAGGCTTCTTGGTTCTGAATAGCTCTGCATATCAGGAGGAGGCAAATGGAGGGCAAACTTTTCATAGAACATTTTCCTTTAAAAAAGGAGCTAAACCTTTCAAGTTTCTCCAACCTTATAATCACACCAGGCAATAGATGTGGTCCTCCTTAGTCTCTTCCATGAAACTTTGCACTTCATTCATCTCATATGTCATCTCACTCACTTCCATTGCAGACCTTTTTCTGTGGAGGACAATTCTGTAATACAGCACAGCTGTTCCATTTCCTACTTTCCAATAAAAAAAAAAAAAAAAAAAAAAAGACAAAACTCTCCTGGAACCACATAACAGACAAAACATAATAATTAGGAATAAAAAGGCTGTTGCCATTAGAAGCACCACCAGAACATCCTCCCCATCACATCCTTCCTATCACATAATAACCATTTTTCTTTGTGGTTTCCTCCCAGCAGCAAAACTATGGTTTAAAAGGGAAGATAAGTCTTTCCTGACACCTGAGATGACTAGAGATTATGGCTAAGTAAGAGATTAATAGGACATAAACATAATGTGCATGGAAAGTAGGTTAATTAAGTTGTTTTTATTTGCTTTCTGTAATCAGCGATTTTGGATTAAAACTTTCTCTGGGGGAAAAAAAAAAAAAAAAAAAGGATTAAGAGGAGCATGTTATTTCTGCACTACTGAAACTATTAAGAAAAACAGTCACTGATTGTAATCAGCCCAATGAGATCTGTTCAATTCATGCTTGCCCTAACCACCACCAATAATGGCCAGTGTGACTGCTAAAGACAAGCAGCACTCATCTTGTGAAATTCTCTTCTGTGGATTTTTATGAAACTTCTGCTTTTCTCTCTCACAAACTAGACACTACATGCATTTCCTGCAACAATACGATGAAAAGAAAAAAAGGAAAGAGGAAAAATAAAATGAATAGATTCAAGCAAACTCACTGTGCCATTCCAGATAAACAAGCTTAAGTGTAACATGTAGATGAGTCCTACTGAGACGTGCTTCCAGGTGATTAGCAATGATACAAATCCTATAATCCTAAGCATGACAGGGAAGGGTGTAAATGATAGAGAATTTGTGCTCAATTCCTCTTCAGGGCTTCATTTCTACCTTTTGACTTCACTGGTTCCTCCTCTGATGCAACCTACAGATCTGGGTATGCAAAGAGCAAAGCATGTAATCAAATCCATTATGTATTATTTGTTGGCAGCCTTTAAAGATGACTTAGCTTCCCTTGCCAGACATTTTCTAATTATTTTTCTACTGCTTTAAGGAGAGGCTGTGTTCTGCTTGTTTAGACTTTTTTTTTTTTTTTTCCCAGGCTGCACACACTTTGGCTTTTTAGACTGATATTTATCACCCTGTGTTTATCTTTTAAAAATAATCCATTCCCAATCCTTGTAGCTACTAATTCTTTCATCTTTTTTCCCCTTTGCTTCACTTGCCATGTAACGCTACATGGTTTATATTCATTATTGTGTTATTATTTGCCTCAAATATGTTTCGCACTGCTGCTTGAATTGTTTTTGACAGTTGAACAAAGGAAAGATGTTAATCCAAGGAGCCTATCTGTAGAAAGTACTATTAAACAAGAACAAGACTGTCTGTGCAATCTATCCTACCTGAAGATGCATGGTAAAAACTGAATATTATCACACTGATGAAGCCATCAGCAATGGGGAGTCACGGACTAGGTTGCTTTATCTGCTTATCAACTAGTTGGAAACTGCTACATTTCTGCTCTGGGCTCTGAAAAATAAAGATGAAGTCAGTGCAAATGCAGTGAATCCAACTGAAGAGAGACATCCCCACAGACTACAGGCTCACTGGGGCTGGATAATATCCCTGGAGTTCATTAAACGCAACTTTTATGCAATGGAGTTCATTAAACAAGCTTTGATTAACAGCAGAGTGGGTTGTGGGTACACAGTTCTGTTGTGTTCCAATACTTGACCACTCTCATGGTAACAAAAAGAAAAAGAAAGGTGTTTTCTAACATTAATATGGTATTTCACTTATTCAATTTGTGAATATTGCCTCTCGTCCTGACACCAGGGCCACCGAGAATAATCTGGCTTCATCATCCACATTCTCTCCCTTCAGTTATAAACAATAAAGAAATGCTCCTCAGTCTCTTCATCACCAGGATAAGCAATTTCAGCTCTTTCAGACTTTTCTCATGCTATTTCTCACCCTTCACTGTAGGTCACGCATAATAAATAAAAAAAAATAAAAAATAAAAAATCATGTTTTGATGAACTGCATTACAGAAGTGTGAAATCAGGCCAGAAATGAGTTAAGCCTCATACCTAATAGGAAAGACCCAGGGAAACACCAGTAATACAAGACAAATATGTTCTTTTGGACTATTTTGCTGAGAAGATAGATTAGTGGGTGCTGGAAAAGCCACAGATTCTATCTGAACATAGATGAAGCATTTCAAGAACTGGATAATTACCTAAAGTGGTCAGCTATTGCATTGTTCTGTTTCCCACTGGAATGAAAAGTAAGCATGTATTCACTGCCAATTGGAACAGTAATCAATAGGTAATGGAAAAGTAATTTGTCTGATGGCATCTACTGGATGCCAGCCCTTCAGCACCTCTATTAATAAATGCCATGTATCCATGCCAAGACACCTGAGATGACATTGAGCTTTGAAGTCATAGTACTGACTATGAAATATTTCTGAAATGACATCTCAATCAGTCTCTGTTGCCAGTTTTCATATGAGATTCCAGGTCAGATTTGCCTCTCATTTCCATTAGCTATACTTCACAGCAACTCCACTGGCTCCTGGAATTAATGTTGCTGAAGACAAGAGCTTAGCTGGTGTTTAAGTAACAGAGGTAAGTTTAATGTCTCTCACATTACTAGCAAGACTCTCAGGGTGAACAAGCATCTCTCTGTTGAAAGCAAATAACTCATCCTGAAAAATCAACATAGCTAGAACAACGTTCTTCAGAATGGACTGATCCTTAAAGTAGTTAATTCACTTTTTACATATAAGATAGGGGTCTGTTTTCCAGCCTGGATTCCATTTAAACCACATGCATCTTCCAAGTGCAAAGTGATCTGGTCCAGTGGCAGTTCTGCAGTACTGCTGCCTCCAAAATCTCTCTCAAAATGCACAGATATACATCATGCCTATAAAGGGCTGAATATATTTTCATAACTCCAGTGAAGGCAAGACAGAGACTACAAGCTCACAGTGTAGACAAATGAGTGTGTTAAACTGCATGTGACAGCACCCATTAACAGACTGTTAGACAGCAAAATGTGATGCAATGCAAAGTGAAGTGAGCAGATATAGCATGTATACCAGTGCATCTCCAGGGTCTCCAAGGAACTCTACTTCTATTTTATTTTGATTTGAAAAATCAATTAGCTAATATAAATTCAGAAAAGCAAGAGAACTGCTAAATAGAGCTTTCCAAGAAACATTCTAACATGACCACCCTGGAGCTGAAAGCACAGAACATTTGCTTTGGTAGCCCTGAAGCTGAGAGGACCTGGACACATGCAGCAAAGTAATTTACTTATTTTCCACACACAGAAACATCATGTTTGTTTCTGAACAAGTGCTCCCTTATTCCAAAATAGTTTCATAACTGTTTCGAGATTGGATATAAAGAATATTAAAAGACCTTTAGTTGACAACTAAAATATAACATAACTTGAGCTTTTTGAGTGAGCCAAGCACATACAATAAAATGTCCATTCTTTCAGTTCAGTGAAACTTCTCTTTCATCAATAAGAGTGCAGGCACTGCACATCCCTGAAAATAAGACTACTTTCATTTCATGCATATGTTGTCAGCTGTCAACTCATTAAATTCCATAAGAAATGGAAAAGAATTGGGAAGTACTAACATTTGCCTAAGTCCTGCACCCAAGCCTCCAAGCAACGTTGGTGTTGTTCCCATCTGCTTGTTTACTTAAACAGGGAGCGGACTTTCACTCAATTTGGTAATAAGGAAAAAGAAAGAAAGAAGGAGTTGCAGTGGAAGTGCAAGACAGCAGCATGAAAGTGAAGATCCCTGCAGATTCATATATATAACTTCCTGAACAGTTTTTTGGTTTTTATTTTCTGCTGGAGGGGGAAGAAAAAAAAAAAAAAAAGGAAGATTTTAGAAACATTGAAGTTTTGTTTCCATGCTTCACAAATAAACTCTTCAATTTCTTATGTGAGGCATTTCATTTTAACAGCTTTCAAAATGAAGCTTTTAAGGTTTCATTTTGAAGCTATGCCTTCCACTCAAAAATAGATCTAAATTTAAAGAAGAAAAACAGAAGGCTTTTACAGCCTACTCAAATGAAGCAAAACATTTCAACACAAGTATGATGATTACAGTATAAATATGACAGATGCTCTGAAAGTAACGCCTCCTGTTTTATTATGTTTGTCCATGACATCAGAGGCAAATATTGCTGGTACGGCAGTATTTTGTTGCCATGCAACAGACAACAGCAGAGGGGCTGTTCAACAAAATGGTATCTAACTTGGCTTGGATTGAGGCGCTTCCAAGCTGAGCCATTCTAAGAGTCTATGACATGAAAGTGTAATAAAGCAAAAATGTGGAATTGAATTCCTCCATGCAGAAGAAATTGTACTTACTGACACTCATCAATACTTGCTGAATGTCTATAGAGATTAAACTGTGGATTTTAGCACAATGAGGCTGTGGATGGTACATTTCAGCAGTGGTAACAGTGGGTCATCTCCACTAGTGCAGATTTTTATGAGCATGGTATGCAGGCTCTTGTCCATTGCTGGCAGAAGTGCATAGCTAATGGTGGTGACTGTGTCGGAAAAAAAATAAATAGTTGTGTAACTGAGTAGTTGCTCTATCAAACAGCATTATTGTGCCCATCGTATCTATTTGTAGTTATTGTAGAAAAATAAATAGGAGGCATTCTTTCAGAGCAACATACACAGATGCCCTACTAAAAAACAATCAATCAAAAAAAGTAAACGAGGCTGTAGAAAAAGGTTTCCCTTTCCTTTTACTGGAAGGGCCTGGATTGCTCAGGTTTTCAGTATGAAGGCATGGGAGCAACACCTCCCAGAACTAAGGTCATTCGAAAGCTGTTGTGTACAGTTTTGATTTCTACATAACACCTAGGGAGGCTTGCTGTTCCCAGGGAAGTAGAAAGCATTTTTGAAAATGTCCTTTTTCATCTTCATTTGCTTTAAAGCTCTTACAAGCATTTAAAATGCCTTTTTGAAGCTAAGAAAGAAGGTTGAGTTTGCATAGTGAGAAGGATTTAAGTCAAGATTATCCCAGCCAACTCATCTGTAACCTGTTTCTTCAAGTGACCAAAAGATGGTGAATGCTAGTTTTGTAATTTCTTGTGTACCATTATCATAGGAATTGTTAGCATGTAGTGACTTGTAATCTAGTGGAATATTTTTCTTCCCATAAAAAGAAAAAAAAAAAAAAAAAAAAAAGGAAGTACTCCAAGAAAGTGAATTCCTCACTTTCTGTTTTAACCATAAAGTTACAAGCAAGTAACCATATTTTGTTTGCCTGATTCCTTTCCACTCAAAAATGAAGAAATACATACTATCCTTTGTTAGGCATGTTTGTATATATTTAAAGCTTAAGGACTAGAAAGGAAGTGCATTTCTGACAAGGGCTGATCCCACTCTGCAATACAATATCCTGGTACATGAGGGCTTTTCCAAACAACTGTCTTGGGTGCAAACCAGACCTAAGATAAAGAGACAGGGAATTGATTTTCCAAGAACAGAGCAAAACAGATTGAACTACCTGCAAATCATTTAGATGCAATGAGCATTTTTATTGTCTCAGAAGGATTCAGATTTTAACATACTGGCAGTGAAACATGATAGCTGTACAAACAAAATATCCACAACTGTAAGAACATATCTACTTATGGCAAATGTCCATTGAGCCTTTTGCCTTTAGTATTACCTCAGCTGATGTTTAGTACATCGATTTATTACCCACTCAGAAAGCATTTTTGGCAACTTCCTCTTCTGTTGTCATCACATTATCCCTAAAACAGGAAAGCATCACTAAGAGTTGAAGTGCTTCAAAGAGACACGTTATGACACATTTTCACAAACTATAGACATCAAGTAACTCATGTATCTAACTGCAACTAATGAGATACGATACAGAAAAGTTTAGCAAGTTGGAGGAATTTCTCCCTTGCCTCACTTCGAAGAGAATGAATCCTGCACTGACAGATCCTATGAGAGCAGAAAAACGGGGAAGTGAAGACATTCTGTTCTTCTTTGGTCTTGTAGTTTCAGATGTTTGAAATATGATAGACAACACAATATCATAAGCATATTGGATGACAGCCTTCCCACCAGCTGAATATAACTAAGTGGAGCATATGGTGTTGCACAGGAGATGGAACAAGAAGAATGCAACAACAAAAGGTAAAGAATATAAGTTCCTAGACTTAAGTACAGAAGTGCCAGATTCTGTTTCTTTATTCCTACTGTCACTTGTGGTTCTAATTCCCATATCTGTTTATGCTGTGAGCTCTCCTCACTGGTGTGCACAATTGAACACAGACAAGCAAGAAGAGCTGGTGATCCTGCTCTAGGAACTGCAGTACTTCTGTGAGCACTGGAGTCTCACTTCCCGTATTACCTTGTATGCACTTGACTTGTACAAGACCTGACACAGATTTACACGGGGTTGGAACATTGAAAAGGTCTGTTCTGTTTCCTCCCTTTCCCACATATCTTTAGTTTGGGATCTCTAATACCTAATAGAATGGAAGCTCAGATTGCAGACTTTATTTTACATGGGATAATGAAAGACATCAGCTTGGTGTCCATTTCCACAAAATCTCTTCTAACTTCCTTATTCTTGCTATTTGTCACCTTTTATGAATTTAACTGAAACTGGGTAATGGATCACAAATTATTACACACAGACAGTTGTATGCCTTGTTATGAATCGGGAGAGCAATCTAAATAACAATAAGAAATAGCAATAACAAATAAGAATCAGAGGAAGAATCCAAAGAAGAAAATTTTCATAGCAAGGCAAATTGGAAGAAGAAAGCAACCACACTGATGTGAGACTTCTGTCACAACCCAATCAAACTGCAAAACAGTAGAGTAATACTGTTGGCTTGGTAAATCTGATAAATCCAAACGTTCTCTGTGACTAGGAGAAAGGATGGTAAAGAAAAATCAGACTTCAATTCTTATTCCACTTAGGTGATGCTGATTATAAATAAGAGATGTATATTTTGCTAACTGCCTTGAAGATGCTTGGAGATTTTCCTCGAAGTCACAGAATCATAAAGAAAAGACCACTAAGATCATCTAGTCCAATCACCAACCCACCCCACCACACCCACTAATCATGTCCCTTAGTGCCACATCTCCAGTTTGTGAACACCTCCTGTGAGGGTGACTCCACCACTTCCTGGGAAAACAATGGCTTAATATATGAATGAAGGACATATAACATGAAATTCTTCTGAAGAAAACTAAGATTATAAACTCCAATATCCATAAAACCACACATAACCACCTCAAAAAGTTAAAAAAAAAAATTAAATAAATAAATAATAAAAAAAAAAAAATCACATCATCAAAATGGCAAAGGAAAAAAAAAATAATAAAAATGAAAATCACAAAGTTCTTCCAAGCTTAGAGACTGACCTTGAGACATCCAGGAGTATTACAGATACAAGTAGTTTGAATAAGTCAGCAAAGTTCTTGTAGCAGTTGGACAGACCAATGCAATGGAAAAGGTGTTACAACAAAGGTAGGATGATAGAAAGCCTGGTATAACAGAAAGAAGCTATAAAGGAAGAAGATTGCTCACCTATATCAGAAGGTTCCAAGTTCACAGGGAAAGCTCCACCAAAGAGGGATCTGCAGAGAGAGATCCTTCCCCAGTAGCAGTCAGCCCTTAAATGAGGTCTAAGAGAGGTGCAGCCAGGCTCCACCATCTTCCAGTCACACAGCTCAATTGCCTTCACCTGTGCTTTCAGGGCTGACCGGATCCTTTCCCTTAATCAGTGATTCAGGCCATGACTCAACAGTTCCCATACAGTCTTGAACAAGAAAACAGGCCTTGCATAGTACTGCCCTGAATGGCAACCTTTACACAGAAGAAGTTTTTGATCTTGCTATAGAAGAACACAGTGACAAAATTTCAAAAGAAGTAGGACGTGAGAGAAAGCAGTGCTGCAGCCTACATTACAAAAGGCATCAAGTACATTTCTAATGAACTGTGAACGAGTTGCTCTCTCTAATTTGTCATCATCATTGCAATAATAATTCAGTTGTCCCACAATAGCTATGATTCCTAGAGAAAGCATGAGGTCAGTGTGAATTATGATGACCAATGTGGAGTTCTCTGTGATAACAAGAAGTAACTCCAGCATGGAGAGGAGTGCATTCTTCTGAGGACTGCATAAATGTCAACTGTTCTGTCTACAAGCAAAGTCCTAAGAACTTTTTTTTTAATTTGTAAGATCACAAAATAATATTCTAAGAGGTGCAAAGAGATGTCCTATTTTATAATTGAAAATTTAAGTAATAATACGTCACTGAAAGAAAATTCTGGTCCAGGAAAATGCCTGGTTAGCAGTGATATGGTCAAACTGAGAGCTGGAGTTTAAATCGGGTTAACAGACAGACACATCTGAACCTTCACCTGTTGCAGCTCATGCTGTGAAGCTGCTCTAATTATCAAATAATATTTCACCAGTTAGTCAAGAAAAATCTCTAGCCTGATCCAAAAATTCAGCATGTATCTAAAAAGATGAACTCACAGATCATTTTTCTCCCAGGATCTGTAGTTACTCCCATTTACACCCACTGAAAGATTCCCACTGACTCACTGGTAGCAAAATAAAATGGGAATAAGAGCTCAGATTTAAAATGCCCATCATCCATGAAGCTATGACTGTGACTGTTGGGCTGGAAGTTTCCTTTGCACACAGAGACAGTGGCTGGAGGGAAGCCAGAAAGAAGTCCTATCACCCAGCACCTTCAGATAGTGGTTTTGCCACAGTGATTTACTGCTTGCGATCTGTAACAAGTGGAACTGGCCACTAATTCTCAATTAACTTCATTTCCTCAATGTCACAGCAAAGGAAAGGAAGAAAGGGGAGGCTGGCAAAGGAATCAGTTAAAGAAGAAGAGCTCTTCTTAGGAAATACAAGAATAATTTATATTTTCCAATGATTACTTCCAATGATTATTTCCAGATTACTTTCCAGATTACTTCCAGAAAGAAGTACTTCCTTGTGAATCAATATTTAATGATACTAGCATTTCCAAACTGCATGTTTATTTTTCACAGAAACCATGAAAAAATCTCCAGAACTTTTAATCACTTCTCAGCAGAACAACAACTTTAAAGCACAGGCTTGTTACATTTTGAAGAGTACATACATGTTAAGACATTGACATTTCCCTCTGTACAGAAATTCCCTGATCCACATAGTTCTGCTTTGAAACATTTCTGCCCCTTGTTCCTCTACTCTTGCAAATGAAAATGAAAATGTGGACTCAACTTTTGCTTTTGTCATTGCTTCGTGTGATAAAATCAAACAGAAGAAACAAATAAGCATATTTTATATCCAAAAAAGTTCACTTTACATTTCCTCTAACACACTCGCACAAAATCTGCTGCATGCCTACATGGAGTCATTCATGCAATACCTCAAAGGGAGGTAGATTTGATGTGGGAACTTTCAAGTGTTATTTTCAAAGTCAATCTCTGTTTTTTTTCGTGAAGGTACAGGCAAAAAATAAAAATCAGGGTGCTCTGATTCTTCACAACAAAGCTCTGCAAACACTTTTGCAGTGCATCTCTGCACTTAAGAATTCCCTGCCACCATGATAGGTTTATGCAGGTTTATGCTGTACTTTTTTCTAGTCTAGTGAAGCATATAATTTCAAGTGCGTCAGTAATCTTGCCGCCTAAATAAAGCTCATGCTAGAGTGTTTCTGAGAGCAGAATCAAGTGCTGAACATCTAGCAAAACAAAGTTCCAAGCAACATTAAGAGTATGCCTTACTTTTTTCCTGAGTAACTGCTCCGAGTTTTATGAGTTAGGAGATATACATTTTTTCTGGCAGCTACTCTCTCTTAGCAATCTCCTTCTCTTGGGAGTATGAGGAACTTGCACTTCAAAGGGATTCAAGCAGTTTAGCTTATACCAAAGAGATCCATATGCCATATAGACCCTTTTTTACTTCTCTTGGCAGTTTGTCATGTAAAGCAGCCTTCATTTGGGTATTAGAATCAAGATAAGTTGTCCATGGAAAAGTTCAGACCTAGGGAGGACCTCTGCAATTTCATCTGGTCCAACCTCCTGCCCAAATGAAGCCTGCTTCAATTGAATGGAGTTGGTTATGGTCTAGTCCAGGTAGGTTTTGAATATCTTGAAGGATGGATAGTCTACAGCTCTCTCAGTCTCTGTACTAGTGTCTGGCCTAATGGAAATTTGTCTTCACGTTTCAGGCTGTGGCTATCTTAGGGCTTTTGCAATGAACTCAGTTCATCCAGTTAGCATCTTCCTTGCACTGGAAACTCTTACTCTGGGGATGGTACATTCATCCCCACCAGAAATTTAAAATGTTCAAAGAAATCATTCTCTGTCTTGCTTCCTTCCCTCACAGCCCCTGGTGGGCTAACACAAAGCTGTCTCACTGGTTATACCCATACACAATGCTTTCTTTCCATCTCACTGTCTGCAGTGTGCTTGCATCTGAGCTCAGCCACCGAGCAGAAAAGTATCCCAAATTACCCAACATTTACTGTGTTGTGAGAACAGGCGCAGAGCGAAAGGTGAGATGCTCTTGTGTAGCCATACTTTCCACCATACAATCATGGCCTCCTGATAAAAGGGTGATCATTAGCTTTATCTACACAGAACCAGGTTTAGCAAATTTCTGCTTTTCAAGGATTGGAGTGAAAATGAGCAGTTCCAAGCAGCAGCTGTTATATCTGTTCATACAGCTATTTCCAGTATCTTCAGGTCTGGAGGTGGCTGAGTTATTGAAAAAAAAAAAAAGAAGAAAACAAAGATATGAAATATCCTTCAAGCTCCATTTCAAACAATGATTTCAAACACTCTGAACACAAATAGACTCCTTCTGAATTAATTCCTTATATTAATTTCTTCATATGAAAGATGCTCACGAAATGCTTGGATTTGTTCTGGGTTTTTTAAAACTGTGATTTGTCTGCCAGTTCACTTTTCCAGAAATATATGGATTCAAAATAGCTTTGAAAAAATTAGATGATGGCCCACAACCTGATCAGTACAGCTGACTGCACATAAACAGCAAGATGTGAATGATTTACTTATGAATAGTAAGCTGAATAAGTGACCAATCTGTTTTCTGGGTGGAAGTAGTCATCCAGCAGAGAGGACAGGTCCTGAGATAAACCCCAAAAGTTCGGGTTTGGAGTACTAAGTCTACCAAAGGGCCCACCTGAAATCAGTAGAAAACCTTGATGTCTGCATCCTACCAGCCACACTATCAGCTTCCCTACACTTCCCTTAGAGCTAATCTTTTCTACTGCCCTACACAGATATCCTGGTTTCAGACAAAACAAAATTAATAGCACACCAATGTCTTGGCTGTCACTAACTGATGGAAGCACACCCAGAACCAGGCCAGGCCATTCAGTGTGGAAGAGCTGCTGCCATTTTAGTGTGGCTGAGTTGGATGGAGTAGAGCCAGGATGGTTGGCCTGAATTAGGCCCACAGTAATTCCACACCCTGTAATAACATGCAGAAGGCCATAACGCTGTGGGGAGCTGGGCTGGAAACAGCTGCTGCTCAGGGGTTGCTGGGCTAGGTTGGTAAGGGGTGGACCTTGCATTGCTTTTGGGATGTCAGTCAGCAAGTAACTGCACTGTGTCTATACTGAGTGTTATCACTGCATTTTTATTTTGATTTTCCTGGGAAAATAAATCAGTCTCTGTCCGTTGCCAAACTCCCCAGTCTTCC
>NW_024884711.1:41003176-41082524 GCF_019232065.1 Centrocercus urophasianus
TAGAGAAGAAAAGAAAAGAAAAGAAAAGAAAAGAAAAGAAAAGAAAAGAAAAGAAAAGAAAAGAAAAGAAAAGAAAAGAAAAGAAAAGAAAAGAAAAGAAAAGAAAAGAAGGCCAATTTAAACACTAACAGATGTTTCTAAAGCTCTGACTTCTTTATTGGAAAAGTCTGGACATCCCAAATCAATTTTGATGGCTATATGATATTCAAGCTAGACAGTAGCAACCAACCTTGGCAAATGGCACAAAATTAAAATAGCAAAGAAGTAGGTGATGTGTTCAAGTAGGAGAGCAGGAATGACTGGGAAAGAACAGAGAATGAGATACGTAATTAAAGGTGGCTTTTATCTCCATTCGAGTCAAAATCACTCTGGATAAATTTAGTTTCATATGTCCAAGTAAAGCAACAGCAAGAGGAATAAGTCAACATTTGAGAAGAAAAAGTGATGTTTTTATGCTAAACAATGTAATAAAAACAAAGCAATCCTGTTTCTCACTTCTTCCACGCAGTTACTATGCTGAATTGTCTCCAAAAATAAAACTTGTCAGTGGCTCAAAAAGGCATCACTTGGAGCCTGGTAATGTCAGCTTCTGCTCTAAAAAGTTAGTTTGCTTTAATGCCAACGTATGATTCTGTGTTTATTACTTCTCCATGGTTTCCAACTGAAATGGATTCAGGTATTGAGTCATTGTCATATGGGGCTACTCCAGTCTCAAATAAACTTTTGAAGGAGACAAAAGAAAAACAGAAAAAACAGCGTGCAGCCAGTGTGGCCACAAACCATTCTACAGACTTACATGAGTTCTTTTCACTTCCATAATCCTTCCTGTGGCAGTTCAAGAGAGGTTACACAGTCCTCGCATGAGCCAACATGATATTCTAGAGACCAGATACATTTAAATATCATTCTTGCTGGAGAACTTATTTCTCAAAGCCAAACATCCTCATTGCAAAATACCATGTGGTGCTGGATGGCTTTGGTCTATCCCTTGGAGTCCCATAGGGGCCAGGGAGTGTTGAGCAAGGTGGCCTGGCTGTGGAAAATCACATTCATCTCACATGCAAGCAAATACAAAAGCTTCCAGTTTCTTGCTTCCAGCCATGCATATTTATTTAAAATAAATAAACATAAATAGCTAAAATAAATAGCTTGTATTCATGTTTTCCTTTCTTTTTCCCCTTTTCATCTCCCTTTCCTCCTGGAATTTGTTATGGATCACATCCCACATCACAGCCTGGTTCCTAAATATTTTGCCAGTGGCAAAACTTCATACATCTATATGTTGCCTCCATAAATCCTTGAGTTTACACTCACTGCCTACAGTGTTTCTGAAATGAGTTGCAATGAGATATCAGCAGGAAGGAGTCCATGATGAAAAGTACAAGGAGAACACAGGTGAGCACAGGATGGTGCAGAAGCAGTTGAGGTGCCAAGGAGGAGAAAAGGGTGATAAATTTAGTATAGATCCAGCCTGGTCAATGCTTTAATATCCATATCCTACATCAGAGATTGAGTATTGCTCAGAGCCCATCAGCCAGCCACAATGTGCCAATATTGGTCTTGAGCAAGCACTACTTTGTGGGTTATCAGGGACTGATCCTGAACTCTGATTCTGTTCTCAGTCTTCCAGTGCCAAACTCTTGGCGTTGTAGGAGACCTTGTCTTTCTTTTTTTGAGGGGAAAACACTGCTCCCCTAGAAAAGGGAACAGAAAGAGATTTCAGCAAGTCACTGACAGGCTTGTCGGATTTGCAAGGAACTACAAAATGACTATTCAAAACGTGATGGGCTGCACAAACAGCCTCTGGTTTATGTGATCTACAAGACAAGTCTACTCTGCAAAGTAAAAGTACCATTTCATTTCAGATCATAGATTATTTTGTGTGGGCAGGACTTTAGCTGCAAATCTGAAGTAATTTTGCAGCAAAGGAAAACAGTTTGCAGCCTTAACTATTTTCAAAACCATTGTAGAGACAGGAAAGATACTCCAATGGTAATCCGTGCAAAGAATGCAATGAACCATTCATTGCCTGTTTGCCATGCAATTGTCTTGGCTACAACAGTAATAAAGTGCCTTTGTCACTAAAAGAAAGCAATCTTACTGAAATAAAAATAGGAAGCCAGAAATCTGTGGATAAGAAGGTACCATTCTTTTACACCATTTTCAGATATGCACTCCAAGCTCTTTTCTTGAGTGATATACATTACAATTTAAATGATTCATATACTGGCTTACTCCAGTGTTTGCTCAAGCTGCATTTTCATTTTTAATTTAAATACTAAAAAAACTTACTGGCAAATGTACTGATAGTGGGTAGACAGAGAGTACAGTCAAGATTTTGGAAGCTGTTGCCAAATCACAGCTTCTATAAAACATATTAATAGTGGAAGAGTGAAGCTATTTCCTCACCACCACCATAAATGCAGGATTACATTCATGCCATGATTTCAGAAAGAACTTGATTAAAGCATTAAGTCCCAAACCAATATATATTCTTCAATAAATCTTCTCAGCACGGTTCAGTCACTGTTTGTTATTTATATGTAAAGCATTTCCATGGTAATCTGAGACAACTTACCTACTTTTGTTTTTGGCTTCTATATGATAGATGACAAAAAACAAATTAATCTCTTGCAACAAAAGTATTATCAATACTTTTCTGAATATTAATGGACTTAGCAAGGTGCAATTTGGCAGATCTGTCATGGTACAGATATCACATGCAAATATTTCCAGTAAGCTGTCATTCAGACACTTGTGTTTGCTCACATAACTTGTATTTTGAGTCAATAATTTTCCTAAGTTAATAGGAAAAGATGTTATTCCTATGTATCATTTAAATATAAGTACTTGTTTTTTTTAACAAAAAATATTTTGTGAATAGAGCTTTATTTTCAGTCAATATATAACATTCCCTCACAACTACTTAAACATAAGAAGCACATTTCACATTCGTTAGGTGCTCTCAGCCCATGGGTCTGGTGTTTATGAATGTTGTATTTCACGTTTATCTCAGTAACACACAAGTATGTGTACTGCTCTACGTTGATGAGATTCTCCAAAGCCCGTAAACCCCTACCAAAGTTATTTTCTATCACATCTGCAGAGGAGCTGCGTGACAGAAATAATAATCTTTTGCTGTTCGATTATATTCACACTACCAACATAACTCTCCTGACTGGATCAATCAGAGAAAGTACTGCCAGTGAACCATCCTACGAATGTGGAATGTTTACAGCTTAATAACTTTTTCTTCCTCTGAAAGAGGCTGTGGTGTTTTGCAGTGTACCTATTAAAGAAAGCAAAAACAAACCAACAAATATATTCCTTGCAAATGCTCTGAGATCAGCTGCTTCACCAGAAGACTTTACAAAACGTGGTCCACTCTCTCCTTGAAAGCTTTTCAAGCTACCTCAATCAAGAGCACATTTCTGGCTGTGGGTTTGCTCCAATTTCCCAGGCCCATAACCCTGAACCTAAGCTGTAACTACTGAATTTCTATCAGGCATTTATAAATGTAACATATCTTTTAACTGTTAAGCATTATAAAACAGCTATACCCTGAGCTTTGACTTCACATACAAAAACAAGACAGAATGGGCATATTAACAGTGTTCATGCCAAATCTTCTCCCTAGATTTGACCATTCTTCTACTTCCCTGTTAAGTACACAGCCTAATCCCTGATGTCTAAGAGACACCCTCCTCCATTGCTCTGAGCAGAGTGTAATATAAGGAGACATATTAGGGAGTCCTGCAACTCTTTCCTAGGTAGATTACCACCAGCTCCTAAAATGAAGTGTGAGAAATGCAATACCCTCTTTTATTGACTAAAACGTCAATCAACCCATGGAGCAAAATAAGTTTGGTTCAGAGCATTCTTCTTCCTTTATACCAATAAGTAGTGTGTAGGGAAAATAGTTGCACTCATTTTTTGCAGTGTGAAGCCATTTTCATAAGATAGCTCTATGGCCTGCTACCCTGCAGAGTGGAAATCATTTAAAGACAGATTATTCAAAACTAAACACGTTCCTGACGAATGAACATAGCTTCATTCTATCTCCATTATGGTCAGTGAAATCTCATTACAGACTGTGATAATGGAAGCAGAAAGTCATCAGCTCTTATCCAAATCCCTCTTGAGTCAATAACTCAGGATTTCCATGAACTTCAGGAGTATGGACAAAAAGTGTCACTACTGCAGCCACACAATTATTGCGTTCATGGTTAAACTTAACCACTTTTAAATGTACAGAAACTGTTACGAATGTTCTTTGCCAAAGCAGTAATGAGATTTATGTTTGAGAGAGCAAGAAGAGTTCCTGCTCTCCATAATTACACCACTTTAGCAAAGTGTTGACAACAGCACATGGCTTGACTGTCTCTTTATGTCTTCTTGTTAGATAGTTGCAGATCTTAAGGTCAGCAGGGACCACCTGACCCTCTAGCAGAATAAAAGTCATTCCGTTCCATCTGGTCGCTCTTCTGCATATTCCAATAATTAGTGTCTGACTAAAGCCTGCCTTCCAGAGAGGCATCCAGTCTTAATTTGAAGGCTGCAAGAGAAAGCAAAGCCACATCTGTTAATTTGTGAAATGTTTTGCTTTCTTCACTCCCCATTTTCTAGTCTGCCTACCAGTTGGCCATGAGGGCAGCTCTTGCTGGAGTGCCAGTGCTGTTTGCAAAAAAAAAAAAAAAAAAAAAAAAGCCCAGCAATATCTACCCATACTGGAAATTCTATGTTATAGGAGTTTTTAAGTGAAAGTGACAGCTGTGTCTTTCAGAAGCTTTTATCACTCCCTAGCCTCCAAGACCATATCCTGCCTAAAAACTTACTGGCTTTACAAGGGTTACATCTACCCATCCTCCCCATTCTGAAAGGGCATGAAACAAACCAGTCCTGAATTAACAGCATTGTTAAAAGAAACATTTAGGGTACTATGGATCCAGTGCGTAGTAAGTGGGAGTTTAGTTGAAATTTACAAAAAACAAAAAGCCATCTGCCTGAAATGACATCTGGCCACCTGGCTTAGAGATAGTTAAAGTTGAAAAAATTTACTGAGGAGCAAAACCAACAGTTAGAATAGGAAAATGCCAGAATATGAAGTTAGGCACTGCCTGCATTGCTTTGCCTTCTCTTTCTTATACTCCAGTGTCAAGTGCTTAGTTTTGTTACAGGTGGCTAAGACCAAGTTGGATCTCCTAGCTGAACTCACCTGGTGTCCAAGGAGTGAAGGAATTCGATTTTTTCATCTATTCAAACTAAGACAGTAGCAGAAAAGTGCTCTCCATACCTATTCCTTGCAATGAACATCAAAGGACCTGAACAGCTAGATCACAACAAATTGAGAATGTCTGAAGACATTGTCATGGGAGAGAGATATCTAGTAAATGCAAGAGGGAAAAAATATAAAGGGGCTTATTTTATTTTAACTTGTATTTGCAAGAAGGTTTTGCATTACTTAGACTACATTCTTCAACCCTCTCTGGGACTCCTCATTCCAGAAAAAATCATTGAGCTAGGCATAATATCAAAATATCAGACTTTGCATCAGAAGGATAAATTCTGGCAAGAGGGGTTTGCAGAGAAGTGACACTGACTTTTCAGGACATATAAAAAGAATACAAAAGAATTTAGAAAAGTTGTGTCCATATATCAGCAAAGACCAGGAAAAAAACAATCAAGATTTCTGGCTTTGAAATAATAATCCCTCAGCCTGGCTAGTTCGCAACTTGCCTTTGTTCCATAAAAACTATTCGGTTGAGGAACATGGTGAGAGTGTGAAAATTTCTTGAGCTCAAAACCTAAGTACTCCTTTCTCTGTTATGATATCGGCCTGATGCCTGATTGCAAAATGATAAATCTAGAGTAAGTAGCAAGTCTGGGTGTTTATATATGCCTATGTACAAAGGGAACAGGGAAGGATAAGGGAAGAAAAATATAGGAACAGTAAGAAAAGGAAAACAAAATAAATAAATAGTCATGCAGAGCCAGTTTCTCAGCTAGGGTAAATCACTGTTTCTCTATTAAGGTCAATACATCTAGACAATTTTTATGCTTAATATAATAGCCTTTTGCTTTATCCATGGTAGACCAATTTCATTTAAGCCTGTGCCAATTACTCTCAAAACTGTCTGTAGGCAGAAGATATCACACTCACTCCACAAGGCTTCCCTAGTATAGACATTTTTGAAATAGCATCATTTCATCCAGGCTGAAGCAGATCAGTGTATTTTTGACCAAGGAAGTTAATACAACCCAGTCAAAATGTGGCTTGTGAAAGGGCCCTAACACAAAGCAATGGAGCAAGATTTCTGCTGAAGGCAATCTCATATTTTTTCTCCTGCTAAATTGGTTCCTGCAGCTGTAAATTACACGTGAAGGTCTTGCAAACAACCTGCTGCTTCACATTTTCAAGCCAGACTACTTTTTCCAATCTTTATGACATTTTACCCTATGGGATGCTGTCTCAAACTTGAGAGGCTGTAGGTGCTTTCAGGAGGAATATAATAGATATTTAAATAACTTTAAATATCTTTCATTATCATCAGTATGCTATAATATCACTGGAATATCTGAAATTAAGTGGGATAGCTTAAATGCCTGAAGTTCTGTTACAGATGGATGCAAAGTCTTCAGGAGGTACTCATGGAGAAGATGAAAGGTATTGCCTTCTACATGAAGCAGGAGCTCAGGTACTGAGCTTTTGTATGAGATTTGATGGGGAGGGTGACTTCTTGGGGGTCTGCATAAGAGGAGGAAGTAGTGAGGTTGATATAAGGGTGAGAGCATGTTGTCAAACAGGATGTGAATGAGGATGAAACATTTGTGTAGGCAGCTCAAAGAAGTTACATTACACACCCTGAATTTTATACAATTTCATGGGACCAGATGTCCAAAATTATTTTGTGTCCAATTATTTTATGTCAATTATTTTGTGTCAAAATACTTGACCAATTTCATTACAGTCCACTTTCTACAGCCATTGAAAAGCCACAGATCATAAGAGGTTACCAGTGACTGTAGAAAGAAAACCTTCATTTCATCTTCAAAAGCAATCAAAACAACAAGCTAGTCACTCTCACTCCAGCTCCTGAGAAAAATGTGGAACCAATCCTCAACACAAGTGAAAGAAGATGACTGGAACTAGTCAGATGGATCAGAGATGGATCATGTCTGATTCATCCAATTGCGTTCTATGATAAAACAGATGGATTTGTGGACAAGGTGAGAGGAGTAGATGCCATTTGCCTCAGATGGTTTTCAATACCATCTCCCACCATATTCTTCTCGTCAAGTTAAAACGTTAGGGTCTGAATGGGTAGTCAACCAGCTGGATAAAAACCTGGTTGGATGATTGACCGCAGAGTATCACAGTTAATAGGTTATATTTCATCTGGCAGCCAGAAGTCAGTGGGTTACTGCCTGAGGCTATTCCAGGGGACATCCTATCCTAATTGAAACTTGGAGCCGTAGTAACTCTCCTGTAAAACTGGTTGAGATTTTTGCACATGCACTTGATCACACACAAACACACTGATCTTTGAATGACACTTTTACCCAGACATTGATAATGAAACATCTATTATAATGGGATGAACTCAGGAGACATTCCAGCTTCCATTAAACTGAATGAATACTTCAGTGTCTTTGCTGAGATGTTCTTGGAAATAAAGCATGTTCTACATGAAATTGTTCACAGAACTGAACCTGGTATTTGTTTTGTTGTGTTTATGTCATGAGAGCTCCCTATCAGGAAAAGATGCACATTGTGAGTATCTACATAATGGGTGCTCTCCAAAAGGATCATTACAGGCTGTACAATAAATGGTATTCATTTAACTCCTTTTGTGAATATACAAAGTTTAGAGACAAACAGAGAAAGTAAATTAAAGCACAGAAAACCACTGCATCCAAATGAGTTTATGAAACCAGCTGGAAAAAAAATCCAACCACAAGATAATGGGAGAGTATCTTGTAGTGAAGTTCCCCAGCTCAGCAAACTCTTAAAGCATATCCTCAATGGAAAAAAGGACTCGGTATGCTCCTACACGCTTTGCACAGTGAGGGCTACAAGATGTATTCGAAAAGAAAAACAGGTCACAGTGTGAGATGTTAAAAATCTCACTGTGCCAACCTGACATTTCCCGATTCAATAACAAGGAGCCCCTCAGCTCATCTGCTGAGACCCCAAACCAGGAGGCCATGTTGAGTCTGTTTTACCCACCCTGAGCAGGCTTTCTGGGGAATCAGTTTCTCCAGTCTTCATCCAACATTTGTTCTTGGTTCAGTATCCAATTTCACATTTGCTATTATAAAAGACGTGCAGCTGGACCAACTGTTTCAGACCACTCCATGTCCATCACTTCTCTTCACATTATTTATCACTCCCCAATGTTACTGTCATCACTAATCTTTATCTGAAAGATTTTTATGCTTTCTTTCAAAGCACTGACAGAGCTGTTAAACAGCAGTCTTCACTAGCATTTCACTAGCCTAGTAATGATCCTCAATTTACAGGATGTTTTGAGTTCTGCTCATTAGGAGCTTTTAATCAATTCAATGTACCTGTGTTGATTTTCTATTTTTCTATATGGAACTACAGCAAATGTTTTAGGAAAGTCTGAATCCATTAAACTGATAGCATTTCCCTTGTCAACACAGCTTGTAAAGCTATCAAGTACAGTTAGCCTCTTTAGTTTGACAAGATCTATTGCCCATGATCCTAGGTAGATTAGCATTAATTGCATTACTGTCTTTTAATTCTTTATCAGCCAAATCCCAGATTGAACATTCCATTATCCACTCTGGGATCAGTGTCATGTTGAAAGAGTTGTAATTATCCAATTCTTCCTATTATCCTTTAAAAATGTTGGCATATCCACCTTCCTGCAAATTCCTGGCCTTGCTAACAGTCAGTTTTAACAAATCTAGAGAGTAACATAAATAAAATAAATTCCTGGGAGAAAATTATCCACCTCTATACTTTAATGATGCTTTAACTTTTGGAATTGCCTTAGCAGATGCAAGGAACATGAGAGCACATGTATGTGCAGCAAGATGAATAAGACTCCTCCAGCAAGAGAGCAAGCAACTGAGTACCAGCAACCCCAGCAGTCTGCCTGCTGGAGGTCCCATGTACAAGAATGTCCCAGCAGAGTCCAGAGCTGCCACTGGTACCAGGATTCTCCACAGAAAGAGCCTTTCTCAACACGGCCAAGTTCTATGATCAGTTTGATATATGAAGAACAATGTTTGAGCTCCTGAGAAAGGCACATCTTCCACTTCCTCTGGAAAATCTAGCTGATATGGAGATGTCTGATGATTCTCTTAAATCCAGGCTGTGTAATTTGGGATTACTGCAGGATGAGGCAGACAAATCTCTGTAGGACTAGTCAGGGAGCGAAAAGTCTGTCATTCCCCAAGGGAAGCAGTTTGTATCTGGCACGGTTTTCTTACCAGGTGGTAAACAGGGTGGCACCAGGTACTGGAGTTTTATCAGTAATCATGCTAAGAATCACTTCTTTTGTGGTGTTTTTGGTTTTGGTTATTTCTTGCTTGCTTTGCATTTAGTTTATTTGGTTTATGTATCAGCACCATGTGAGACACATAGGTTTTTTTTGTTGTTGTTTTTGTGGTTGGATTGGGTTTTTTTTGAAACAGTCTGTCAATCAACAAGAAAATCAAAGAAATACTAATCCCTTTTCTCCACTACACCAATTCCTAATTCTTCAGGAGCAAATTTTCAAAAAGGACTGAAAGCCAAACACTATCAAAGATGAGGCCAATGCAGTGTTTGAAGTTTTAATTACATTACTACTGAATCAGTCACCTACTAAATTTATCTCCCTGAAGTAACAGCAAGATTGTTTGAAAACCACAGGATAGATAATAAATACTTAGCATGACAGTATGAATTAGAAAAATGTAAATGGTTTGATTTACACTTTTTAATAAAAGATCTTATTAAAAGAAACGAATCTTTTTGAAAGTCTCATAATTTGTTTTGTTATTTACTAAACACAGAGTTGACAAATCATTAATTCTCTTGGCCCTGCACAGATTGCATTTGGTTGCATCCAACCAATTATTTCTAAACTTGGAAAGATATCTGTGTTTGGCACTAATTTAAATTAAGAGAAGAGGTACAGGCAGATATACCAGATATTGCTTTGTCATGAGATGCAGCCTATCCTTTCCCACAGCACTTGGGAGGAACAGGATAGCTCATAAAGCACCTTTGCCTAAAGCACCTTTGCCAGAGGCTGATCAGTGAAGGATTGCTTGAGGTGTTTCCAACAGAACCCTTCTCCCAAATCCCAGACTTCCCACATTCCTCAGCACTGGAGGTGTTTAAGGTCAGGTTGGATGGGGACCTGGGCAATCTGATCTAGTACATGATCTAATGGCTGGCAGCCCTACCTGTGGCAGGGGGTTGGAACATGATGATCCCTGAGGTCCCTTACAACCCAAGCCATTCTATAATCCTATGAAATCAGCTCAGTGGACTTCTTGTCTGTAAAATATAACAGAAACAACAACTTTGAATAAAGTTTTCAGTGATATATGTGTTGTTTTCTTGCTGTTGTCATTTTCTTTTGTTTGTGGTGTGTTGTGGTTTTTTTTTAATATAATTCACAAAGGTTTAGGAAATATTGAAGTATGAGATGACTTTGCAGTGAAAAATGATGCATTCAGAAAATGTCAAAGCAGAATGTTTGCTACCCTTAAAGTACCTCCTGAGATGTGCAGGGGGTGGCCATGTGTGATAGGAAGACACAGGGTGGCTTAGAGCATTTTATTTGCTTTGAGTGAAATGCTGTTGAAACTGATAGATTCCTGTTGATCTTATTTTTCTTCTCCATTTGGGTAAAACCACCATTTTTTAATTTTTTTTTTTTTTTAAACAGAAATCACAGTACTAGGAAATTTGAAGTGGCCCCATCACTCATCTTTTCTGATGGTATATAGGGCCCTCAGAGCAAATCCAGGAGTTTTAGTGCTTCATCTACGGTTTTGCTTTGGCTTTCAACTGCTGTTAGCCTAAGTACCCTGCAGACAAGGTGCTGAAGAGGGATATGTAACATATACTGAATGCTTTGCATTAAAAAAAGGGCTCACATCTTTTGCAGCATTTTCTAATTATTTACTGAAATTACCTCGTCCTGGAGCATAGATGCCAAGATTCACAGAATCACAGAAGAAGATTCCTGCACAACTTGCTGCTATAACCCTGAGCACAAATCCCAACCATGTGTGCAAGCTCATTCTGTCCACAGAAATATTCATGCAGTTTATGAATACACATACACTACATTACAGAATCACAGAATCACAGAATCACAGAATCACCCGGGTTGGAAGGGACCTCAAGGATCATGTAGTTCCAACCCCCCTGCCTAGCAGGGCCACCAAACACACACATTCAGATCAGGTTGCCCAGGACCCCGTCCAATCTGGCCTTAAACACATCCAAGGACGGGGCATCCACAACCTCCCTGGGCAGCCCGTTCCAGGGCCTAACCACTCTCCTTGTATAGAACTTCCCCCTAACATCCAACCTAAATCTTCCCTCCTTCAACTTGGATCCATTTCCCCTAGTCCTGCTGTTGTCAGCCCTTTTGAAGAGTTTACTCCCCTCGTGGGTGTAGGTTCCCTTCAGGTATTGATAGGCTGCAATGAGGTCACCCCGCAGCCTTCTCTTCTCCAGGCTGAACAAGCCCAACTCCCTCAGCCTGTCCTCATAGGGGAGGTGCTCCAGCCCCCTGATCATCTTAGTCGCCCTCCTCTGGACCCTTTCCAAAATCTCAATGTCTTTCTTGTACTGAGGGCTCCACACCTGGACACAGTACTCCAGATGGGGCCTCACAAGAGCCGAGTAGAGAGGGACGATCACCTCCCTGTCCCTGCTGACCACCCCTCTCCTGATGGAGCCCAGGATCCCATTTGCCTTTCGAGCTGCCAGAGCGCACTGCTGGCTCATGTTCAGTCTCTCGTCCATCAGGACCCCCAGGTCCTTCTCTGCCGAGCTGCTCTCAAGGACCACTCCTCCCAGCCTGTACGGGTGCCTGGGGTTCTTCCGGCCCAAATGCAAAACCTTGCACTTTGCCGTGTTGAACCTCATTAGGTTCACCCGAGCCCAGCCCTCCAGCCTGTCGAGGTCCCTCTGAATGGCATCCCTTCCTTCCACCGTATCAACCGCACCACTCAGCTTGGTGTCGTCAGCAAACTTGCTGAGGGTGCACTCAATTCCCTCATCGATGTCATTAATAAAGATGTTAAAGAGCACCGGTCCCAAGACAGACCCTTGGGGGACACCACTTGTTACCGGCCTCCACCTGGACATAGAGCCATTGACCACCACCCTCTGTCTGCGGCCTTTCAACCAGTTTCTTACCCATCGGGTCGTCCACCCATCAAATCCACTTCCCTCCAATTTGGAGATGAGGATGTGGTGGGGGACCATGTCAAAGGCCTTGCTCAGGTCCAGGTAAATGACATCAGTCGCCTTCCCTTCGTCCACCAATGCCGTCACTCCATCATAGAAGGCCACAAGATTAGTTAGGCATGACCTTCCTTTGGTGAAGCCATGCTGGCTGTCTCGGATCACATGCTCATTCTTTATGTGATCGAGCATGTTGTCCAGGAGGATCCTGAGGCTTCTTAGCAGCACTAAGCATCTTCCTATTGTTTTCTTGTGTCCTTACGTAAGAATTACTAAATAGGTGCTTCATTTAACTGTAACTGAAAGCGGATATGAAAGTAATCAGTAACAGCAATTTAAAGTAAGAAATTCAAAGCATCTCCATTAAAGCATCACCATAAGCATCAGAGCAATGGTTATGAAACAAAAGCGTAGCACTTCCCTTCTTAGCTGTTCCTTTGTGAGAAAGGAAATGGATCAGGGAAAAGACAGAAAATCTATATCTATTTTTTTCTAAATGGCCTATTACATCTGACTAACACCTCCATATCATACTATCAATTTTATAGCTTAGCCTATTGGATTCACATAAATTTTAGATCTGGTTTTACTCGCTGAAGACAACTCATTGTGGGCAGAAACCTGGTGAGGCCATATGGAGGCTATTTTCTTGTCCTTCCTGCTCATACTCTTCTGCACGTGTTTGGATATACAACTCACTTGCAAATGAATTTGACTGCTTCTTTACTAGGATTTGATTTGCTCAAATATAGCAGAGAGAGTGGGATCAGCTGTGGTTCTTCAGAACTCTGCTGTGAAAAAAGGGTGGAGAAGGACGTATCAGGCGTCAAGAGCATTAGCAAGGGATGGGAATTCAGTCCACCAGCTCCACTGTGTTGGGGCACTGTGGCAGGATTTGTGGTTTGGGCGTGGGGAGGAAGGCTGTGTGCTGCAGGAGTTCCTGGGCAGCACATCATTGACGTGGCTCTCCAACAGTCACCAAACACAACTGTGACAGACTCGGGATCTTCAGCTGCTGAATGAGAAGTGCTTTCAAATGACTGAAAGAACTCAGAATTCAGTTCCAAAAACCAACTCTTCATACTCCAGATCTATTGAGATAAGAATGAAAAGCAAAATCCTGTAGGAAACTGGATTGTGTTCTCTGATACTCTCTCAGTGGCAAGACAGGGTCTATTTTTGGTGTAAACAAATTGCTGTACATACTTCACATGGTTTTAGAAACAAGCACTTTGGCCTCATTGACAACTTGGAAGCACCCTCTTCACCTCAGAAGTAAAGATATCATGGGGCAGCATTAGTCGCTTTTTCTGCTGCAATGATCTTAAAATAAATCCCATTAATAGAAACCTGTATGACATTTTGCTATGACAGATTTTGATGCAGAAAAGGAAGAGAAACAGGAATGTGGGCTACCCCAAAGCTGTTTCTCACACATAAGTTGCAATCAGATTTGCAACTGGAAAACACTGTGATAGCAGAGCCCTTGATTCACTTCCCCCAAAAAGACTCTCTAAACCACCACATTAAGAACCTCACGCTGACTTAAGTACAAGAAAATGCAAATTCTTCCCTCTGTGGAGCAACACAAATAGTTCTGTTTGAGTTCTGCTAGGAGATACAAAATAGCAGTATTGGCTTGGGGGAGACATCATGAATGTTCTAAAACATAACTCTATTTTTAAAGGTACAGCTGTGTTCTTTTTGCTTACAAATACACTCCTACTAACAAATTCTGTCATGTTGGGAACTGATAACTCCATAGTGCCCCATATCGATTCTGATAGAGAGTAAGAAAACGTAACTACCACCATTCTGAAGTAAAGAAACCAAGCCATGGAAGAGCAACATTTCAGAATCTTTGACATTTTTGGTCACCTTTCTGACTGTAGGCTTGACTCGTGATACACTTTCATATTTCTAATCAATATGGTCCCCCCAAAAAACTTAAGTACTAATGAAGTCTGTGAGAGTAAAATGTAGAGTTGTACCCTGAGTCCACAGACAAGCTCTGAAACTCCTGGGCAGCCTGTAGCTGTCTTACTGCATAATCTTCCTGTGCAACCTCTTTTCATATTCCCATCCTGTAGGTTTGACTGCATGTTTTGAAGGTTGGCTCCCATGTAATACAACTTCTACTGCATCCAGAAATCAACAGAGTTTGAGAAAGAAATGCAAGAAGCTTCCAGAGCCTCCACCTATGTCCCATCCCAGCCTTACTGTCACCACCAGCTCTCTTCCTCTTGATGACATCTAAACACAAAAACTAAATCGTCTCAAGTTACAACCTTTACCTCCATCACCATTCCTCTACTGGAAACATAATAATGGGAAAAATATATATATATCTGAGCAAGAATTTAAGATGGTCTCTAGAATGAGTCTCAGACTTACACAGAGACTAACAGAATTGAAAACAGGCCTGTGAAAGCAAATTGAGGAGGAAACAGTTTCTAGTAGGATCTGGTGAAGAACAACAGCAATACAACGGAAAGGTCAGAAAGAACCAGCCACCGTAAGGGTATTGGTGAAGTGGCACCTTGCCATCTGGCAGGCTGGCTGTGTCATAGAAAAGTACCACAGCAAAGAATATGTCTGTGACAGGCCAAGGAGGTCACTGGAAGGTTCAGGAAAGTTCATGGTGGTCATTTTCACTGGAGTTTCAGCAGAATAGGTGATCTCCATGGAAACATCCAAATCTTGTCAAATTTGGAAGAAAAAATGTCCATTGGTATTTTCAGACCATCTCAGAAGGATAATTAGGCTCATTAACTGTACCCTTGTACACCCAATCTGAGTTCTAAGTAGTACACTGGTAAATAAAATGCCCACTGACCCTAACTGGCTTGACTCCAGCTAAGCTCTGCTATTCACCCCGAAATTGTGGCTTGTCCTTAAAGCTTGCTGGTCTCTAGTACTCCCCACACACTAGCTGACACAGCTCAATTTATGAATATTTTATTATCCTTAAAAACCAGGTAATAGGTCTCAGGTTTATACACTGGCATTTCCCTGTTGAAATAAGTCTTAACTAACCCTCTGTCCAAAAGCAGAAATACCCCATCAAACTAAATGGGGACCATCATTTCCCTGGGATACTCCTCACAAATAGTGCTGGTCTGATCCTGCTAAGTCAACTTGCAGTTCTTTCTCTTGCTGCACAAGAACGAGAGGCCTTAGCTGAAGCTCAGTTGCCTCAGGATCCATGAACCTGTAATTAATGCTTTGCTCCCAGGTCTATTTTCAGTTGTTAATGCTGCAAGTGGTTCTTCAGTCTTATCTGCCCATTTAATTACACTACAACAACATCCTGAGAAGTAATCTTTTTCCTAGGATATTACTTCCAATTTACTTGCTTTAATTTGGGAACAGGTCTCACCAGCACAATTTTGCTAGGTGTGTTACCCTGATAATAACACCAGCAGCCATTGAAGCTGCCAGTTTCTGTGGTGCCCTCAAGGGTGTCTGGCTCTCTGTCAGATATTTACAGTTGCAACAATTTTCCAGGGATGCACATAGCAAACTGAAGCCACTCATTCCAGGCAGCTACATATGTTGAGTTTTCAACTGTAAGATTTGAAGTACATTTATTTTATATTTCCACAAAAGTTGTGTTCCAATGCTGCTTCCAAAACACAGTGTAATACCCATCTTTCACACAGTCCTATGCCTCGGACTTGCTTGCCAATTTCCTGTTAGAAAAAGTTAATGCCCTGATACTGCCAGGTTTAATGTTTTGACACTACTGCATCAACCACTGCCCTTGAAACAACAAAAAGGAATATTCAGAGCAGAAAAAAAAAATAAATAATCAGGGAAAAAAAGATTTAGAAAGGTATGGCTCACATTCACTAAGACATCACTCAACGTTTGTCTTTATGCTCAAAGGAATCTGTGTTACAATTTATATCGTTCCAAAGCAGACGTCTAAGTAATCACATACATCATCCTCTAAATTGCCCCTCATTGTTAACTGACTGAAAAAGGAGATAAAGTAAGACAAAAAACATCCTGCCTTCGTAAGGATTAGCTCAGGTATTTAGATTAATTCCACTCCATTCCTGTTTAAATTAAACAGGTTCCAATGCTTCCCTCACATTCACAGATATAATATATCTGTGGGTGGAATCAATTCTCCTTTGCAGATACCCACTGGCAGCTTAAACAGCCATGAGACATTGGACAGCCATTTGATACCTGACAAAGGTGAATATAACGTACAAATTTAAATTCACTTCCCTGTCCTTCTTCCCTATCTCTGTGTCAGAAATATGGGAATATAGAATACTGATGGGGACATAGTTATAGTTAACAGTGTGTTAAAGGCATACATTTACATTATCTATAAGAGATTGCCACTAGCAAAAGCATGTGAGAAAATTATACTGAGCAAGTGTCCTCTATTCAAAGTAGAGCTTCCCCAGCACACATTAACATTCAAGCCTGGTCTTTGTTGTGTGTCCAAATGGTGTATTAGCACCAGTGTGCAGCAGGAATAAGGAATCCTGTGTGTTAGGTGAATCTTTCACGTGCCTGTCAGTACATCTTTTCACATCCTTTTATCAGAATGGGGTTTTTCCTGTGATCTGTCAATAATAAGCAAGCTAGCTTTTATCTTTTTTTTTTTTTTTTTTTTTTCCCCCAGAGGATTGTTTGTTGGAAATCAAGATAGACTGAAATACAAATTGTGAGACTCAGCATCTATTTCTAGACTATTTTCACTGTCTGTGTTCACGTAAGGGTTCAAGTTCACCATGTTCTTTGTCTTCAGCCAGTTCCATCCACATGACATATGAAATTGCTTTTTTTATGCTTAAAAATACTTCGAAGATACTGTCATATTCATTTCTTTTATAGGCTCCAAGCATCTCCTTAACCTTGGGTGAAAAGCTGAAGGATTCCTTCAGAAGAACTGTTGTTTTTCTGCCTTAAAATAATTAGACTCATAAATAAAGAACTGTGCCCTGGCAATAGATAGTGTTTCTCTGTATGCAAACCCAGGAAACAGACGAAGGCCTCTGTGGCCTTCATGACTCTGTCTGTTGTACAGTTGTTTATAAAAATTAGGCTGAGGAGGCACTGTGTTGCTCCATCTGGGATTTTTCATCCATAGTAAGTGATTTATCTGACCTATCCTGGAGATCTTCTTTATCACCAGGTGAAGCATGTCATGATCAATAGTGTGATTCTTCTCAAGCTAAACTGACATTTAAAATAGGGCAGGTGAGACTCTCCCTAAAAACACCTATTTCTTTCACTTGATTAACACCTAAAGTTAGGTGAGCACCTAAAGTGACACCTGAAGTTAGGTGAAATCAATCCTAGGAAAGAAAGCAAAATAGTATTTTGGGAAAACTAAACACAGCGGTTCAGAGCCTGAATGAGGTATAAAACACAGTCTCAACTTCTATTTGTTGTGATATTTCTGTTCCATTGAACCTATAGTCCACAGAACTCATGAAGAAAACCAGGCATTCAGAGCTTTATATTTCTGTTGAAAGGCTGGTGGAAGCACAGGCTCTAAAACTATCTTTCTGCATCATAAAGAACCAATAAAGGGCACAAACTTGTTTTTTTCTCATTTTAGCATTGCCATTCACCATAAAAGGGAAAATCTTCCAACAGTGTAGATAGCATCCGGAGTTTATAACATCACTCACTCGCTGTGAGACTTAACAGAACAGTGTCATCTTCTCTAACACTTTATGGCAACAACAGAGAACTCATGAAAGAGAACTCATGGAGGAAATAACTAAATCCTAATGAAATTACAAAAGACTGCAAATAAAATTTCCAACAACAACCACATTGTTCCTACCCTAAACACTCTTAATGAGGTTTGCACAATTATACTCTTACTTCTTAAGGCTTTGTTCCCAAATTAAGATCTTAGCAAGTCGGATATGTAATTTAATGATCTACAGCTGATCAAATATTTGTCATCTGACAGTCCAGGGAAATAGAGTGGGAATTCCAAATATGTGTTTTACTTCTGTTTTTGGCTCTCTTTGATGCTCCATTGAGTGGCAAAGCCTACAACAAGGGCTGACAGTGCTGAGAGCTGGTTACCAAGATAAATAATGAAGAATGAAGAAGCCACTAGACAAACACACTCAGAAAATATGTCATTAAATATCTTCATGGGTTTCTATTCAGTTGAGTTCTTGCAATTAGTGTGATGCCGTCTCTAATTTATAATCAAAAAACAGTGTGAGTGCAGCCTAGTGAGGGAACTTGTCCCTGCACAGTCAGAATGAGGAGCAGAGGTAAATTCTTGTGCTGCATCATTTTTTGTATTGTTTTTGGGTTATGGAACTTTACTTCTTTTCTTTTATTCCAACAAAACGTTACAGCCTTCCAGAGAAAGATAATCTTTTCCCTCAGCTGCTATCCCTTACTTTCATGATAGCTTTCTCTTGCCATGGGTTTTGCCTTAATGGCATCGACATTGCTTTAGTCCTTGATAATTTTTCATCTTATATGAGCATTTTCACAGTGCAATAACAAAAATGAAGTTCAGGAAGCATGAGTCTACATCCGCTTCATCTGCACCAGTTTCATAGCTGCGTAGCACAGAGCCAATGGTCTGTGATGATTCACTTCTTGCATTTATGAACTAGAGACGTGGCTTTCTCTTCTGGGAAAACTACTCCATTCCTGTCACCTAACTGTTTTTCCCCTAAAAACACTTGCAATTTTGTTGCGTACATCCATGCAAATATAACAGGGAATATGACATGTAAATGGAATTAATATATTACCTTTTCCTATTGCAGGATGAGTTTAATTTGATGTCACTTTTTTTCTCACTCTGAAGATTCTTCCTAATACTACTGAATCCAAAAAATGAAGGAGAAAAAAAAAAGTAGAATACATGTATGCTGGTGTGTACTGAAGATTCCCCACAGCTGTACCTGAGAAGCATGAAATGACAGCAAGACACAAGATGATAGTTTATCTGCAAAAAAAAAAAATCTTTCTGGTCTGTTTTTTTTATAGCTTTACAATGCTATATGGTACAAGTACCAAAGGTTGTGGCTGATTTGCAGTTGGAGGGTGAGTAGTTGTTCAGATCTCCTCTCTCATCCTACAGCCCCCGTGCAGGTAGGAGATGTCTGAGACTGACAAATAATCTGATCGACATGAATTAGATAGCAATATCTTTCACAGAATCATAGATTCATAGAATCACCAAGGTTGGAAAAGACCTTCAAGATCACCCAGTCCAACCATCCACCCGTCACCAATAGTTCTCACTAATCCATGTCCCTCAACACAACGTCTAAACATTCCTTGAACACCTGCAGGGTCGGTGACTCCACCACCTCCCTGGGCAGCCCATTCCAGCGCCTGACCACTCTTTCAGAAAAGTAGTATTTCCTAACATCCAACCTGAATCTCCTCTGGTGCAACTTGAGGCCATTGCCTCCTATCACTAGTTACACGAGAGAAGAGGACAACCACCACCTCACTACAACCTCCCTTCAAGCAGTTACAGAGAGCAGTAAGGTCTCCCCTGAGCCCCCTCCAGACTAAACAGTACATTCCCAACTCATGAGCTTTCCAAGCAAAGTTGCTCATGAACTAAGATTTATGAAAAGAGTGATTGCATTCCAGAATCCGGAGAATTTCCCATTCCTCAAGCTATCCTTCACTCCACTGTTCAAGGCTGCTATAAATGGGTTTGAACTTCAGCTTCCCTGAGTGAATCTGCTAAAACTGTGATTTCATTGAATTCAGTGGAAGGGGAATTATATCACAGATTTCAGTTAACAGCAGTAGTTTATTGGAGCAAACGGTGAGATGAAAAGCAAACCATACATTTATACTGAGCAATGCACTGGATCTGGTTCAAATTTGCACAGTGGAAGCTCTATGTTTTAACAGAGACTAAAATGCACTTAGATTCACTCCTTACAGGAGCAACAAAAATCCACCACAGCAGGGCTAAACTCCAAATACGGCTTCAGAAAAAAATGAGAGAGCTTATTAGGAAATTAAAACATGCAGCTAAAGGAATTAAATCCTTTTACACTATATAGACTACCTTAGGATGCCAAATGGAAGTACAGCACCTGTGACTATCATGCATTAGAATAGTTTGAGAAAGGATAAAAGAAAACCTGTGATGACACAGCAAAGAAAAAGATATCAGAATTAAGAAAGCATCACTCAAGATACTGAAAGTCTACCCAAATTTAATTTAATAAAAATAGCAATAGTGAAGTGTCACAAACTCTGTTTAAAATACACCAAAATGAAATAGTCAGGTGAACAGTCTGAGAAGCAATTATCTGAAAAATTAAAACAATATTTTATTCTCCCTACACACTGCAAGAAAAAAAGCTTGCCTGAAGGTTCTGTAGTGCCACTGATGACACCAGTAAACAAGGGCAGCTGAATGGTAAAGAGCTGATGCACACTGAGAGCTTCAGCACTGCTACTGGACATCTCCTTGTGAACTCAGAGATGTGGATAAATGACCTCTCCACTCCTCCCTGCTGCACAGCACAGCTCTGAATTAGTTACTGTTTGGGCATGCTTGACATCCAGGTCTAGCCAGATTGTTTCTGCTTGTATTGATTTATCAAATCAAGAGACACGAAGTCACTGTATGAAAATTCAAACACAAATATTTTTAGTTTGGCTGTAGGAAAGACAAAGCATTTCTCTGGGTTTGTCCTCCACTGAGCTGTGTCTTCTCTGCAGCAGTGACAACCATAGCTGCTTCTCATTGCAGCACAGATCATTCACAGAACAAAAATCCACGTTACAGTACAGAAGGCAGCCATACTGAGTACATACAGAGTAGCCAAAGAAGTAATAAAGACTGCTGCTGTGGAGGACTACAAACCTGCCCACAAAGCAGCACACACTGCTGTCTGAGAGAAAAATGAATCCTTACAGTCCTATTTGTTCCTTCTGCAAGCCAAAGCACTGTCTTGTGGAAATGTATTACACAATGCTGAGAAGTAGAAATCTCTAGAGCACTGGACTCTGTGCAATGTTACTTTATCTTTGGAAAATCCTACTTGCTGCCACATCAATGCTTTCAACAAAAACGTATCTGACAGAAAGAACCACAGCCAGAAACTCCTGGTTTTGGTTTTCCACATGCAGTCACAGAAATATTTGGAGCTTCTGCTAGTGACCACCCATCTCTTGATTTGATAAATCAATGTAATCAGAAACAGTATATTGAGTCTTGCATATCAGATACACCAAAACAGTCAACACATACAAAATTCACCAGTTATTTTGCAGTGAAAGGGCTCCTTTAATTCTCACTAAGTCTCTTAGCCACATTCTTTTATAAAGCCTGCTATTGAAATGATTGATAATGAAACAGAGGTAGAAAATATTATCGTCAATATTTCTACATGGAGAGTGCTAAAGTATTGTAATGTTGGGCAGCTGCTGAGACTGACTGACAGACTTATCACCCTGGTATGAATGTAGCAACTTCATTTTTAACTCCACAGTTAAAAGCACAGGGTTTGTACAGAAGACCATCCCTCTGTCATCACTGGGATATGAGGCACATCTGACTTAGAGAAAAATTCTTGCAAGGAGCACTTTCCTGTAGTTCCATGCAGAAGGAAAATAATTTCTTGTTTCTGCACATACATCTCCTAATTGGAGCTGACATCACTGTACAGCAGAGGCATATCCTTTTTTTCAGCACTCTCGTGATCAAAACATTAGCAGGTGACAGCTCTTGTGCAGCACCCCATGTAGTACTGGTGCTTTATATGGACCAGAGCCTGACTCCACAGCTTTCTTTGGCGACAACATTATTATTTGATATAAGTACCTGAGTTTTTACATGATGGAAATTAGTGGTACAATCTTTAGATCTGCACTTCACAGCGGACTGAGAGAACTCATGACCACCAATCTGTTCCTATTTTTAAGCATTCCTATGACAGGTATGTAGTGGAAAATCACTTAATATGCTTTGCATATTAAGTATTTGCTTAGCTTCAGGGTCCCCGATTAATGCTATCTCAGAAAACTGAGAAAAATAAGTTAGAGTTAATATATATTCTTTCTAGCAAATAAAAATATATGCACACTGTTTAAGTAAAGAAAACAATTTTTTCTGTGGGACAAACTAAGATAGTTTCCTTCAACTAGACTATGTTAGCTCAGAAAAAAAAAAAGTGAATGCTCATTTGAAATCAGTAAAAAAACATTCTGTTTTCTCCTTTCAGGTGTTTTTGTTTGTTTTTATTGGAGAAACTTTTCTTGTACTATATATAAGCAACTGGTTTTCTTTTCCTAGATATAGTTCTACACCATCTTTCATAGAGACTAGAGGCAAAAACCAGATTTACCACTAAGATCTCTCTCTTAAAGCAACCATGAATATATTGTTCCAGTCAGCATTCACCAAGAGAATGAATTCTTTTTTTGTAGGATCATACCTCCAACAATAGTTCTGGAAACACAGTCCAGATGTTACCTACCTACCAAACAAGATTTGTTCTTATACCAATACATGAGCCCTCCGGATCTGATATCAGCCACAGTATATTTTTGTTAGTCGCACTAGAAATTATCTGAATCCTCAATAAACAGATGTCCTTTAAACGCTTGTGAATATACTTGAATAATAGGTGGACTATGGTCAATTTCTTCTAAGTTAAGATACGGTCTTTTCTCCTGTGTAAGAAACCATTACCTTCCTCTGTGTGACTGCAATGAGTGCTTTCTGTCTTTGCTGCCCAAACAATTTGATCTCAGCTTAAAACAGTGAGGCACTGGCACATCTTGCCCAGAGAGGTGGTGGATGTCCCATCCCTGGAGACCCTCAAGATCAGGCTGGATGGGGCTCTGAACTCCTGATGGAGCTGCATGTGTCCCTGTTCACTACAGGAGATTTGGACTAGATGACATTTAAAGGTCTCTTCCAGCTCAAATAATTCAATGCTAAACCAATCGCAGACAACTATGTCAGAATCACTCTCAGCATTTCACTCTCTGCAGTGTAACATCAGCATTCACACAGCATTTTGTATGCCAGCTGGTACTTGTAAGGGTCTCTTCAAAGCTTTGGTCCTTGCTGGGATTTACTCCCAAATCCACAAAGGCAGTTTAGTAAATAATTCCATCAAAATTAATGAGTGTCAGATATCAATATGTACAATTCATACCAATAAAGACTTGGGTCTTGGCCCACACACTGGTGTCATTCAGAGTAAGGAATATGTCCCTGGATTAATTTTATTTAACGAGACTGAAATTAAGGTTGTGTTATGATAAACGTTAAACACTATTCATCCCATTAGAAATCACTAGTCCAAAATAAATCTGGTAAGAAGTTGATCTCTTCTAAAGGCTGTAAGTTCCCAGAGGCAGAATAATTAAATTTTCCAAAATACTTATCATAATGATGTTTTGTCCTGAGAGCTATCCTCTCGGGACCAATTATGACTCATCCTAAAGCCAGAAGCAAAAATGTTTTTCAGTAAATCCTGTTGGAATGAGTACCAGCTGCTCCACACAATAAAGTAGCACTTTTCCCATTTTTGAACATTTTAGCAAAGTTATTAAAAGATGCTCTTAGTCATTTTTCAGCTTTCTGCACAAAGTGATTGAAGGTTGTGCCTAGCAATTAGAGATGGGATATGCAAAAGTATTCTCAAGGTGAGGCAATTGAGGCGTGGGAGATTGTTTAATAAGAACATAAGAATATGTGGTTTGCTACAGACAAATTAATATTTTTCTGCACTTTCTGACTGAAACAAGCAGCAGATTAAAAAAATAGAACAGAACAACAGAAAGGAATCAAAGGATCCAGTTCTGATTATTCTAGCCATGGTTATGAGCTGTAGCTCATACATATATTTCCCATGAATCAGAGGCCCACGTTCTGAAAACCACCAGGGTGTGTCTGTGTGGACCTGGCATCCACACCCTCCTTCATACTACTGCAAGACAATTGGAGCTAAATGCCATCAGACTAGACCAGAAATCCCCTTATATTTATGATGATCTACAAATGAATCATATAGTACTATAGTAGGTCACAGACTGAAGGCATCACAGTGTGGCATGTACTGTATTTACATTAAAGAAGAGCTGCCTTGACATGTCCTGGGTGACTGGCTTGGTTCTCACCGCATTTACTTCACCCAGATAGCTTGGAAAAGAGCAGGGCAATGTAGTAGCCACAGGTCTCCAACATTCAATTGTTTCTTTCCATAATAAAATACACAACTCATTATTAACTTGAATATGTTCCAGAACAAGCATTAAACAAGCTAATTTCACAGAGAAGTGAGAAGCTTCAAATCCTTTATCAGTCTACATCCAGTCCGTCATCCAGTCCCAATGGCAGGTTTAGTTGTTAGATGATTCTGTTTAATTTACAACACAAGTTTAGGGACAAGAGTGATTTCATGGCTAATAGTCTTCCCGTGAGTAGAGAAAACATTTTCAACTGTCAGGAGTTATTACAAGAAGTGTTTTCCCAGCCAAAAATTACCTTAGCTTTTTATTCATTGTGACAGATCTCCTCTCTGTATCAGTAAAACTTTTACTGCAGAGAAAAAGATATTGGTGGGCAATTTCTCTTGTGATACTATTCACAAGGGAAGGATTTATCCACCAGCTTGTATTGTGAACATCATCAGCCAATCAGCAATAAAAGGTAAATCGATTACATGAGCCAAACAGATCAATACAAGATGGAGCAATTAATTTTGCTAAAGAAATTTTACAGGATATCATCTGCCTAACAAGGAGCAAACACAATGACATCAGTGTTTTCCTGGGGTTAGAAAGTCCAGCTATAAGAAATAATTGCAAGTAATTACAAACATCAGATTTCAGAGTTTACAATGATTAAAGCATTCCAAAGATTGATTGCTCCTGTTAAAAGACATTTTTTCAACAACCAAAGATTACTATGAGCAGGAAGAAGGAAAAATATCCCATTTCCATTACCCAAAATTCAAGCCAAACAGTTGAGAATCATCATTTCAAATTAACAGAATGCATTCATCTGAGAGAAGCTCTGCTCAGACTTTATCAAGTCTGTTATCAAAGCCATTTCTATCCCTGCAGAGCACCAACCACCACATCACAAATATTCTCACCTGGCTTCAATTGTTCCTGTCCAACCTGGGAAATCTTAATATCAGAGGTTTTCCTCATGGGAAAAGGCTTCTGCTCAAATTATCAGCTGTGGAATGGAGGTCTGTGTGGAGCTGAATGTTATTTTTACACCAGGTGTCATGTATAGGCTTGCCTCTGAAAGGCACCAATGGCTAAACTTCTCAAGCACACACAGCTGCAGCAACTGCATGGCAGAGTGTCCATATGAATTTATTCACCTTAATTTGTCAAGTAAACTGCATGATAAACTGACAGCCTATTCTTCCAGAGCAGTATCTGTTTATTTAACTTCCCATAAATTGCTCAAACGTTTCTAAGGGACTGGTCTGTTCACAATGCTATCTGCATTGGGTCAGCACAGGATTACATGCAGACAGCGTTCTGGTATCCTTGGATATAAAACATAGCATAAACTGCAGAAGAGGGGCAGCTCAAGCTAAAACAATTTTGTCATCAGCCCTGGAAGCCTCTATCCCATTTGGGACAAATCTGAAATGCAGCTTCCTTTCCCTCTTCACTATTCCCTCAATGCCCTTAAAAGATCATTTGAGTTCTCCTCTACCCAAGAAAGGGCTAAAGAAAAGCTGGAGTGGCCTAAAAAGGGGCAGTTTTAATAACAGTAGATATGCAGCTCAAAGGTTGGAAAGCTTCAGAGTGTGACTGATAAGCAATTAAATACAACACTAATGAGCAGTCTGCCTGCTGTCCATCAGAGAATTAATGAAGGTCTACATGGGATACATGTGGTATTTGTAGGGAAAAGGATGAGCAGAGTGAGAAAATATTCTAATACAATATTTAAAGACATACACTGTGAATACTATGCATGGTTAAGACTGAAGCTAGTGTATGTGCTAGGAGTATGGGTAAAGTAGTTAAGCAATAAAAACAGGCACAACGGATGCTTAATGAAAACTGTTGAGGTAATTTTCTCATTACTAAATGATGTATAAGGGGTTGGTCAAATATACAAAATGAGGAAATGCAGCTTGGGTTCTTTGAGATTGGTGCTAGGAGGACTCTTTACTGAGGATCTCTTTACACAGGTTTTGATCCTGATTTTGCTTATGCTGGTATTACACTGTCATTTTGGCTTCTGATCTACACTTGGTGATTGAGAGAAGAAGCAGTCTTGGTGCAGAACCACGGGTATTTCTAGGTGTGGATCTGTGGCTTTGTCAATAAGAGCGATAACTGCAGGAAGCCCAGGAATTCAGTGGAACAGAAAAGAAAAGCAAGCTGGATAATAAAGAGTAGTAGGGGGCTCTCATGTGCATTGGAGCATTCCCGTTGTGCTAAAAAGGACTAATGTGTCCCTGGTGTTTGTCAGTGACTTGGTGAAGAAATGGCTGCACAAACAAGCAGGCAAGCAGGAAAGCTGTAAGAAGACTGTTGGGGCAAGAGTATATGCAGCTGACAGTAATAAATCCGAAGAAAACACAGAAAAGAAAAAGCCCATTAAAGCAGCACAAGAAGATGAAAAGGGAAATTAGCCAGGCACCAAAGAGCCTTCCATTAGAGTGAAATTTGGTGTTAACGACCACTACTTATCGTCATCATATGGCCTTAATGAATAATCTGTCTTTGCCAAAGCCTGCTGTCCCTACTGCAAACCAGCAAGTTTGATGTCCTTTTAATGCTCCATGTGTTTCATTTGTAACAATCCAATTAACAATCAGGCTTTAATAGCTCTAATCGTCAACTGCTGTTAATATGGTTTCTGTACTGTGGAATATTTCAGTTTGCTAAACTATATTTTGCACTATCCTGATTTTCATCTCAAAGATCTGCTCATGCTGTGCAGCTTCCTGAGGGGAAAGAATTGTTGAAGACAAGGATAATATATTTGCAGGAAAAGCAATGTCACTGAGCAGGTGATTTTTTCTTATAGAGCCAATTCTTAGCAGCAAAGAGCATTTTAAGCACACAAAGCATGTGATACAGGGGTTGCAAGAGCCTATGGGCTGATGATCAGCTTTTGGATCTACTCTGAAAGGAAGAGATGGTTTGTGTTGATATATTTGCTGGTATCCTGGCAGAGGAGCACACACTGCTGGGATATTGCAGCTGAACACCACAGTCCTTCACCCACCCCACCAGTCCATGTGCTGCAAACAACCCAAATCAGTGAAAAGTCACTGCCCCAGGTACAGAGTGGACTCAAGTGTGCACAAGTCTGAACAAACCAAACTAAGAGGATCACTGTCTTTTTTGTGAGCCCGGTGCTTCACTTAGGTTAATGTGCACTGAGCTGTGCAGGGTTTGTCTTTGTACCCAGTGCCATGCAGAAGGGGTTTGCTGCACTGGGGTAATGCTGCTCTCCAGACAGGGCATAAATATGAAGTAGACCTGGAGCAGGGAGGTGATATCCTGAGGCTGTAATTTCTCCATTGCCTCCATGTATTAGCTTGTGTTAACACTACGAGAGTGGTTAAGGTACGGTCATTAATATGGCACTCGTAGTTTTATCATTTTGAAGTGCATTACTTCATCTGAAATTGCTTAACATGATCTTCCAGAAATAGTGAATGCAAAACAGCCACGTATACATAGGGAATTTTGATATCATTAAAAAAAAAAAAAAAGTGATAGGTAAGACAGTTGATTCATGTGGGGAGCAATCTAGAAAGTCTGACTATTTACATCCTGGCTGCTGAAATGACAGCATAAGAATAACAAAATTCCAACTGCTATGAATCTTCTACACAGTTGCAGTCTCTTTGGGGATTTACAATGTGTGGCCAATGCAAAGGACAAAATTATAACTTGATGACAACATGGATTGACTTCCTACCCACTAACAGCCCCCTTTGGGTGTACTTTGAGGTCTGCAGTAAGTAGGAACTAATGAACAGTTTTAATGTGTCCTTAGTATGACCTCATTATCTCCTTTCATTCTAATCCTATTCAGGACAGCAGTCTCTCAACTTTATCTTTTAATCCCTTTGTATATTTTGGATATTGCTATCTTCTTAGAAACCACACATGCATATAGCGTATGTATGTATATACATAGTATATGTATACAATGGCAAAGATTTAGCTGTGTTGTACCCTTGGTGGTGTAAGCATTAAGAGGAATTTTTGTAATGTCCAGTTACAGAAGCTGGAAGAACAGATCAGTCCAACAACAGCTTCTTTTTCATCTTCCTTGTTGATCTGCTTTCCCTGATTTTCTGCATAGATTGGTGACATATTTCTACACTGCGTAGCAAAGAACAGCAAGCAACCTGAGAAAAATAAACAGACTTTCTATTTATTATTAAAGAATAAATACTGTTTTTCTGCAGTGGGTTATTTTTGTCTTTGCATAAACAAAGACAGAAAGAATATCTAGTAAATCTCTGAGATTCAGGAAGTGTGCAACTAGATTAAACATAAAAGATACTGCATAGGAACTGAAACACAAAATGGAATGGAAGTTGTCTGCCTGTTATTGCCACTGTTTACTGCACTAATCTCAATTTAAGTGTTAACCTAACAAAGAAAAAAAAAACCAAAAACAAAATGACAGCTATCATCTGTTCTGGGTCTTGTTTAAGATGGTCTGAATTAACCTCTTTTTCACAGCTGCAGAGAAATCATGATAGCTGTACATTTTATAGATGTAATTAAAGCAAGAATATCTGAAACCTAAGTAATCTCTTTAAAAAAAAAAAAAACAAAAAACGACAGGGCTGGTGAGCAGTGAAGCTAAAACAACTCATAGAGACAACGTAATATGTCTGCCCCCAGCTCACTGAGACCTTCATTCAGGTATCCGATAAATGAGAGCCCTCTAGAAAACATCTGGGATTCTGGAAAGTATGTGAAGTTTTTCTATTATATGAAAGGGCAAGATGGTTTTTCTTAAGACCAGCAGTTTTGTCATAATGACAGAACTGATTTTTCAGAAGAAAGAAGAGCTTGTGGAAAAGCACAGATTAACAGCTGCACTTTGACAAGATCAAACAATCTAATAAAATTAAATCACTTAACAGGATCAAAATAAAGTCCAGAAAACCAGGCCCTACTCGATAAGCATGTTGTAGCCAATAAAAGTTTATGTGGAAACATAATCCTCAGAGCTACTAAAAACTAATTTAACCCAGAAGAGTTAGCAGGACACTGAAATTAACCTTCTTTATCACATAAACTGACAAAATTGATGAATAAAATGAAACATCCTTTAACATCAGTTATATTTCAAAGTTTTTATGATAGGTCTCAATGCTGACATTGAATTTCCAGGCTGTAAAATGCTGATCATCTACAACTGAGCAGAAATCAGACACCAGCCCAAAGACTGTAAGATATATAAATGATTATTACGTATTTCCCCCATAATATTACTGAGAGTTTTTACTGCTATTCTGGGACTTATACCTGAACCAGCATATCAGGAAGTATTCCTTGGTCAAGATTGAGCCATGTAATTGATTGGATCCTTTAGTGCTTGGTGTATGGAGAGATAGAAAGTACTCTTCTGCATTTAATGCAGTGACTTTATAGGAGGCTTCATCCCTCCTAACATTACATGTCTGTAATGTGAGCACTTATATGTGAGCTGTATAATCACTGGAAAGAAATAAGCTCATCTGGGAGTTTCATCTGGCTGTTGTCTGCTTTTAGGAGATGAGTCACGCCTTAGCTGTGCCTACTTGTCTCCCTTGGTATTAAGGAAACCAAGGTCAATAGGTCAAATGAATACTGGATAAGACAGTGTGATCACCCTTGTTAAGTACACAAAAATGTCAAAAAAAATTACTGTTTCTTTAAATTATATTTCCCTTCATTTTTCCCTCGCTTCCTGTCAAAAACAGCTCTGTAGGGATGCTGCACTGTTGCTGGAGAAATTTTAATTCAGAGGTTGGTTCCATGTAGAAGAAATTTAATGCTATTTACAAAAGACCAGTGTTCATTCACAGCTGTGGTGTTACCCACGTCACAGCCCAAAACTCTGCTTCAAGTTTTCAGGTTTGATTGATCAAAGTGTGACTTATGGACTAATAATACAGTATTGGACAGGAGGGAATTGCTTTGAATTGCACCAAGGGAGCTTCAGGCTGGAGATGAGAGAAAATTTCTTCTCAGAAGGAGTGGTGAGGCATTGGCACAGGCTGCCCTGGGAGGTGGTAGAGTTACCATCCCTGGAGGTGTTCAGAAGCATGGAAAAGTGGCACTGAGGGACATGGCTTGGTAGGTATGGTGGGGATGATTTGATGGTTGGATTAGATGATCTTAATGGTCTTTCCCAACCTTAATGATTCTATGATTCTATGATTTCCTGTAATATGCATAGTAGTTGTTGTTGATGCCAGCTGACTAGAAGATGTAGGAGAAGATAGGGAAATTTAGAAAAGCTGGTTCCAAATCCTTGAAAGTACTGACTGCTCTCTGCAAAGGGTTTTGGATACAATAGCTCAAAGTTGTCAGCATTGTGTTATTATTAAAATACATTTTTTTTCCTGTAAAAGTACATAAGTAGCTGATTTATGATAGTACACTTACAGACAGCATAACAGTGGCTAGGTGATTTCACTGTTGGCAGTGACAAACTATGCAAAATTCCAGTTGTGTCAGTATTTCTGAGTTAAGTACAAGGATAATTTGATCCCAGCTCTATGCCAGGTAATGCTCTCTCAGTTGCTATATTCTATTGCCTTTTATATATCCATCAAATGTATGTTAATCTTCACTACAATAAATAATTGTGGCTGAAATAGCTAGTCTACTGAGAATGTTTACTGATTTATAGTCTGTACTTGTCCATACTACGGATTTAAACCGTTCCATCTGTCGCTATAGCTGCTCTACTGCAGTTCCAATTGTGTAGGCTCTTTGTGGTAATCAACCACAATTTGCAGGAATACTATCTTTACTTGCCTTCCAACAGGAGTGATTTTTGCTTGTGTAAATGGGAGCTTTGGTTGACACAACAAGATTTGTAGTTGTGCCCTTATATCACTGGCAGAAAATGAGGAAATCCATGGTTTATGCAGAACTACAATATGAACAATTCCTTTTAGTGTCTTAGTTGCTCATCAATAAGTAGATGTGAGAATATATAGTAATATCCTGGATTTTTAAAGAAATAAGTACATTAGAAAATCTTCTACCCTGTTGAAGAAATTCTTTACTTTGGAAGAAATTCTTGACTATGAGAGTGATGAGTCACTGGAACGGGTTGTGCAGAGAAATTTTGGATGCCCTATCCCTGGAAGTGTTAAGGCCATTCTGGATGGGATTTTGGGCAACATGACAGTTTTAATTAAAAAATAATTAGCATACTAAAAATGTATTAATCAGAACTAAGATAGTAGAGTTATTCAGAGTAGGAAGAGGAAAAATACACGCCATGAAACAGCTTATCAGTTTCCCTTTGGAAAAGTTATTTTTGAGAGCTCCTACTCCTCTTTTTCTTTCACTCACAAAGCTTCTTCATCTTTCTATCTAAATTGCTCTTTATATCCCCTAGATTAAATGTAAACCACATTCCTGCACATATTGCATTATTCCCTTCAGACAGCTATTCTAGGTATGTTCAAGCCTGTGTTATGTGGAAGATAGATAAATATTAAGATGCTATATTATATACATAGAGATAAATGGGTAGATATATTTAAAGATCTCCTTTTCATATTTCTCATACTCTGTTTAATTCTAGCTGGTAAAAGGAGGCTTCACATTTAGGTTGTGATTCAAAGTCAATTAAACTCAATGAAAAGCTCGTGCTGACTTCAACAGACATTAGATCATGATCACAAAGAGGATAATAGACCTTTCAGCAGAGGAAGTGAAAGTGTAATAATACACTGGCTCAGTGTATAACCATGCTTTCATCTAACAGCTAGCCCCAGAGTCTGCAATAGTCCACTGGCTTCTTACAGATAAAAGATATAGTTTTTGGCTTAGGTAATAAAGTTTTGCTCTTTTGATACTGAAGTTCATGGATTCACTTCCCACCAATAGCCATGATGGCTGAAGGGAGGAAGTCATAGCAGAGTATTGAGGCAGCTGAAAAATTAAGTGAATATTTTGGCTTTTAGAAGCATTTGTTTAAAAAGAATAGTATTTAACAGAACAATCTAGTTCCTGAGTTACTGAATTATGTGTTCTTCCTCCTCTAAATCCATCCTCAAAGAAGATAAAACCTTGACTTTTACTGGCATTATGTGTAACTGCTACATATCTCCTTAAGCTTTATTGGTAGAAGCAGATTGTAAATCTGAGTACTGATACTCAGTAAATGCTGAGTATTGATAATCATGACATCAAAATCCATGTGTAACTCTGTTTATTGTAGAAGCTGTATCTATACTACTAAAATGATAATTAAAAAAAGGTACGAAGCAATGACTCCCAGCCTTTGAATTGGTTTTAAATGCCAGCAAGCAGAGTCCTTCCAAGAGCAGATTTGGCCAACATATCTCACAAGGTTTGTGAGCAGTTTGTCATTCCTAGTAGCTTGCTTTGGAGAGAAAGAGAATTTGGCAATTACTGACATAGCTTGTTTGGTGCCACTTGAACTTAGTGCTGTTCCCAGGCATGTTTAATTCCTTAGAATAGTTGCAGCTGAACACTCTATCTACTGGCATCTTCACCTAGCAATCATTTCAGAGTAAGATTCCTGCTGTAGATGTCTGTTACAAGTGGTATTACTGCATTTTGAAGAGTGGCCAGCTATGCTGGAATGAAGAATATTATAACTCTTTGTCTATACTTCTACTGGAGGAAATACATAGATAAACAGAGACTCCTGAGGAGGTTTTGACCAAAGGAATGAATTAGATGAAAATACTGGAGGGGGAAAAAAGATAACAAAGCTTTGTGTAAGAACATCTCCACTAAATTGATGTATTTTCAACAGACGGGCATTTTTGGTTTGTAATGTAAGTAGAATTTGAAAAGTTTGGTCCAGATTCAGCTGCTGATGACATTTTATTGGTGTTGTACAAAGACTTTTTGAGTCATTGTGCAGAGATTTTTCAGCTCCTACCTCAGTGGAACATTGATTGCAAAAAGGAAATATCCACAGAGAAGAGAGCAAAGAATAACTATCTTACATCTGTGGAAGGCCCTTTTTGTATTTCCTCACTCAAAGAAATAGAAATAATATAACTGAAGGACATGAAATTAATTTCAAGACTCTTTCAAAACCTTCATAGTTCCTGTTAACTTGAGCTAATCAAGTTTGGCAATCTTTCATCTGCTAAGATAGTTCACACATATCCACTTGAATGTTCGTTACAGGAAAGATAAATGGGAGTTCTTGTCGAGAAATGTTTCTTATTGTTGGACTCTTGTGCATACTTGTTTCTGTAATAAGTGTAAAAAAATTCCTAACCGGTCATCTACTTCACTTTGCTCTCTTTGAAGCTCCTCTTGTAATAGTTTCCAAGGCTGTAATATGCTATTCCTTCCACAGAGTTCTGCATTTGTGCTTTCATTCCCATGTTGGTCTTTGTAGGAATGCATTTCTTACTTAGTCTTAGCAATTATCTGTTATATTATCTATTATATATATATTATATAAGAATAATATTATCTATTATATATATATATATATTATATATAATCTATTATATTATTATATCTATTATATATATATATATATATCAGCATGTTTACTGCCAAAATTACTAAGAGATGACTAAGAACTTCTCTTCAAAGCAGTATATCCATTTACTCTGATGTGTAGCTAAAATACAGTTGGCTGAAAAATGAAGATAATGTTCACGTATTATCAAGCCAGTATGTATCTACTTCAGTTCTCAAGTGGACAATCACATCAGAACTTTATAACAAGTATATGAAATACCTGGGATCCTCCAGAAAGAACTCTGAGGAAAAACTCACAGATACTTTTTTAAATCTGATCCATGCAGAAGGCATGTAGTCTTTAAAGTCATAATTATTTTGATTTAGTCTTCTAGGGATAGCTTCTCTTTCTTTTTCTGACCTGGCAAATAAATACATCATAGCATAGTAACTCATAATCATAGTACTATTGTAACGGTGACATGATATTATAGCTAATCACAGTATTGTAACTAGAAATATGCAAAATGATTGATATTGCCATTGTGATGTTGATTTAGCATCACTGACTCATACAAAAAAAAAAAAAAATCTGACAATACAACATCCTATTGCCATATACACAGTTTTACCATCTTTTCTCACAGTTACTGCGTGGTTGGGATTTCAGCTCACTTGAGACATCCACAGGAAATGACTCATCCTAATATCTTCATTTTTGAAGAGTAATATCAAAAGAGTTCATCAAAAAGGAGCAGGTAGTTTTTGTAAGCTTTGTTATAATGGTTAAAACCAAAAACCACATTGTTCGGAGAGATGAGACTTTGTTGAAGCTGCTGTTTAAGGACAGGAATGGCTAACCAAGGTAAATCAGGAAGTACAAAGGAGAAGAATAGCTAAATACTACTTGAATCATATTATTTTATGTTGTAAGCACTGCAGTATTTAGAGAAAATCAGCACTTCCAGTCTCTGCTGCGCCAGTCTGGCAAGGAGCCATTAAACTGATTTGATGCCCACATCTGGGACATATGAAATGCCTATGACTCCTCCAAAAACAAACAAAGCTATGGATGCTCACATCATAATGGGAACAGGAAGTTATCATTCTCATTTTTCAGTTTGATACTGTAGGAATGTGCATTTCATAGTAAAAATTTCTTCTTCCTTCTCTCACTATAACAAGCTGCATTTGCAGATTCGTATAAGCTACAAATTCATACTCTCCTTTTGAAACACATGCAGCGTAAAAGCATTTTTGACTGTTGAATTCTGAATAATCATGAAACGATAATAATTTATTATGATTAACCACCATAAACAATCAAAAACAAAAAGCACTGTGAACATTTCTCTCCTATGAAAATTTGGCTATTCCTGTTCTTACAACCATGAAGCAAGAAAAGAACAGAAACAGGACAAACCTTTAAAAAAACATTGACAGAAATGTTTTTTCAGTCACCTCCTCCTACTACAACAGAGTCCTTCTGGAATATATGACAATAGCTTATGAGATACTATTGTAATAAAAAGAAAACTAATGAACAGAAGATACGGAATTCATGGATTACTGAACAAGAACATGTAATTAATATTGACCAAATTATAATTACAATGCCTTTCACAAGACCACAGGCAGAGCATTTATTTCTGTATTACGTTTTAAAAGTAATTTGGTGTATATTCTTCTAATAGCAAACATAAGGAAAATCAACAACAACAAAACAAAACTGAAGTGTGAGAGGAATGCTTTGAAAACAAAAAGAATAAATTATCATTTAATTATTCAATACAATTCAAAGCAATGGAACCATTATTAGTGTTTCCATTAGCACGCAGCATGTCTTCATTCAGATTAGATTTATCACTGCTAGTGAGGGGCTGTCTCTGTCTAAAAGTTACTCCGTGCTTAAATGGATCTTACAAGAACAGGATCAGCTCAGTTTCTGAGAAACTGAAAGAAAACTCAAGTCTACTCTGAAGCAACCAAGTTAATAAAGACCTGCAAATCAAGGAGTTCAACACAGTAGTCTCAAGAGGACAGGATAACTGAGGTATTACCTGCTCCACAGATGCTCAGGTTTATTAGCCTTCCCTCCCTGAGGCTGAACTGATCTGGTGTGACACAGACAGACAACGCCAGCCAGGGAGGTACTGATGGAGACCTGTAAGGGATGGAGCTTTTATAGCACCTGTAAACTGGAGCAATAATTTGAAGCAGCAAAAAATATTCTGGAAGCTTCCTCTTTTCCCTTAAGCGCATTGAAGTTGCAGAATGAGGCTTAACTTGTGTAGTTTAGAAAAATATGACATCAACTTGTCAACAGGACAAGAGGTAATGGCTGATATGACAAGAATTAATGGCTTTAAGTTGCACCAGGAGAGATTCAAGTTAGAGGTTAGGAAAAAATTCTTCCAGAAGGAGTGGTAATGCATTGGAACAGCCTGCCTGGGCATGTGGTAGAGTCCCAGTTCCTAACCTTCTGTAAGAGCTCTGGAGATGTGGCACTGAGGGGCATGATTCAGTGGGCATGGTGGGAGTAGTTTGATGGTTGGAGTAAATGATCTTAGCAGTCTTTTCCAACCTTACTGATTCTATGTTCTACAATTCTATAAACTAGAACTTATTGTGGATGTTTCCTGTCTTGGTGCCTGGGCAGTGGTTTGGACAGTGCCTGTAATTTAGTCCAATGGAAGAAGGAAAAAATAGTAGTTTAGGAGGATTTGTTAAGCTTGATTGCAAGCCATACAGAACAAACCTTCAGACGGAAGGTTTGAGCCTTCAGATAGAAAATGAGTCTACAAAACATGGGATGAATCTCTCAGACCGGAAGTATGATATGGATTTGCCTTTTCTGATTATCAGTTCTATACTGTGGAAAATAGGTATTGCCAAATTTTTGTAATTTCTTCTACATGCAGCAGATATGCAAAGGTATTTATAGGCAGCTGTGGACTCCGGGACAAACATACATTGTAGATGCTACACCCCAGTCTAAGGGAAATTCTTGTTGTTCTCAACAGTACCAAAGCATCAAATAAAAATTAATTCATGATTGAACAGATTCAGCTTGGATATTGATGAAATGTCAGTCATAGCAAATTCATTTGAGCAATGCCCAAGATAAGGAGCCTACAAAAAACTGACCATGGTTGATTTATTTACCACTGAATACAATTAGATCCCCAGCCTGTTGCAATAAGATGATCAAGGCAGCTGATGCTTGATTTACTTTGTTATGTGATAGGAAACATATCTGGGTTGTGTTTGTTTTTCTTTTGTTTTGTTTGTTTTTAAAGTACTGAAAAGCACAACACTCAATCATTTATGCCTTTTTATATATATATATATAATTGTCATAGTCTATTCTATTTTACAGCTATTAATCCATAATCTTTGCAGCTCATCTGCCACCTTGTGGCCCCATTGCAGACTTTTCCTGGAGCTAAAAAGGAAGAATGAATTGTTTAGCAAAACCTTTGCATTTCCTGTGCTCTTGCCTACCTTGCAAATACAGCAATTATTTTTAGCCTGATCAGCTTTTCATTCTGCAGTGTGGAAAATCAGAAATCCAAAGATGAAACTACTCTTCCAGCAGGCCATGCCTCTAAACTACTAGTATAAGTTGGTCTATGAGCAATGTATGCGTGCAGTATATATATACAAGAAAATAAGATCATTTACATGTATTAAATCATATACATGATGTTGAGAATATCTGTACACCATAATGTGCAACATATACATGCAAGGAATTATAGAAATTGAGGCTGAAAAAACAATGTGAACTCACATAGACACTCTTGTGCAAAACTAGATCAGCTGTTACTGATTATTCCTAAGCTTTTCAGAAAAATCTCAAATAATACAGATTGCTCAAGCTCAGCACTAAACTATTTTAGTGCTATCTTCTAGAAAGCTGCTCTGCATAGCTAAGATAAACCATGGGACTAACTCCCATCACTCTGCCCTGTCCAATCTGGATGTTATGAATAGTTTATTCTTTCCTTTCACATACACATAAAACATTAATGAAAAGTGATTGCATTTCAAACTGTTTCCCTAATATTAACTGACTCTGATATGGATAAATGGTAAGTATTTACATTAGAATCATCTAGACCTGAATTATTCACAGATAAGAAGGGATTATGCCTATCCAATTTAAACCTCGTTGGAGGTTTGATTTCTGAAGGGCCTGTCTGCAAAAATAGCACTCATAAGTATAGTTAAAAAAAACGAGGAAATTATAAACTGGGGTAACTGAAATACCTGGCTGTTCTGAAAATTTAAGCCCTGATATTTTAAAGAATGAATTGGTATTTTTATCTCATGGTGATAAAAGTTTTAATGATCTTGCTGTCATGAGGTCTTCCATAATTAGTATCAGTACCCCTTCCTAAAAAGAAAAAAAGAAAAAAAAAAGCAGCTGGTTCTTTTGTGTTTCTGCTCCATTTTAAAACAAAGCTGCTATTCCACCTGCTGCAGCAGAATGCATTTAGAGAGCTGAAATGCATGGTCTACGTGCTACTGCTGTTGTGTGAGCTTTCATGATTACTGCTCAAAGACAAATAATATCCAGGCATCAAAAAGATTCTACAGAATACGCTAAATTGAGGTATGTGTAAAGAGCACTCACTTTTACAGCTCATTCTATGCCTACTAAAGCCACTAATGTACATTTTTAGTATCAAAGACGTCTCTTAACCTAATCTGGTTACTTTTTATATAAAATGTCACCTGGAGTACATTTTCTTTGGCTTAAACAGACAGAAGTAAAATGTGCAGCAATGCACACCAAGAAGTTGAAATAACATGGCACCTATACTAATTCTTGCTTTGAAATGTCTGTCCTGTGACCAGCTCTCTCAGGGGCAGATATTAAATATGCTCTCTACTATCTGTGGTGTTGCCTGTAGACTTTTTCTCCAGTATTTTAATCCACACCAGCTTTTATGCACACACCAGAAGAAAGGCTAAAGTTCCTCAGTTATCAGTAAAAATTACAGCATTGACCCCTTGCCCACAGGGTTTTCAGTCTCTCATGGCAACTCTCTCTCAGGCAAACTTGTGCTTTACTCATGCCAGCCTAGAGTAAGTTAAGCTGACATGAGACCTGACAGTTCGCTAGCACCATTCCTGATGCTTGTGATGGCAGAAATAAATCCCAGCTTCTTTTAATGCCATATCGTAGAATTGCAGAATGGTTTATGTTCAAAGGGGTCAAGACCATCTAGTTCTAATCCCTTGCTGTGGAACCTCTGGGTAGATCAGGTTGCCCAGGATCCCATCCAACCCAGCTATGAACACCTCCATGGAAGGGGACAACCACACTCCTTGACCAAGAATCTTTCCCTCATCTGTTCTGTTGCTTCCTTTATGTACTGGAAATTCAGCTTTCAGCCTGTCTCTGTAGGGGATGTGCTCCTCTGAGCATCCTCATGGACCTTCTCTGGATTCACTCCAAAAGGGCAATGTCTTTTTTATGTTGGGGGCCACAGAGCTGGTAATGGAAACTGAAAGATCTTTTGTGAGGCTTACAAGGGAGGGGTTCAGGTCACAGCAGCAGTTCAATTCAAGGCTTAAAAAGTAGCATAAGCTCTTGTAGGTGCATGGGCAGCAATACAGAGGAAGCAGAGAGGGTATTTCTCATGAGAAGCAGTCTCCAGTGTGTTACAGGAAAAGATGCACATTGGCTCCTTTGTGAGCAAGCCGTAGTGTGAGTTTGCCTCAGAGGGCTCAGAGCATCAACACCCAAATGAGGCACAGAAATATCAGAGCATAGATAAAGATATCTTCCTTCTCACCACTGAAGAAGAAGTGAGGATGAAGAGCTCAAAATCAGTAACATCAAACAGGAAAAATAATAGTGTAAACAGGTTGAGCAACAATCAAACTCTTATCAAGGATGTCTAAGAAGGGAGATGCAAAAGAAAGTCAGATAAGGTAGGCAGAGAAGAGAATAAATGAAGGAAAATAAGAGGAAGGGAAAATAAATTCTGCAAGTTAGAAAGCATCCCTGTAGAGCACCTGATGGAATCACAGCTGGGTCTCATTTGCTACTGCTTCTTCAAGTTTCTCACTTACACATGTATATAAGACCATCTGCATACATTGTTTTCTATTTCAGAACTATCCCAAGGAGCTCTCTTGAATAATACATTCTTATCCACACCAATATTTTAAAACAAAGCACTTACACGTTATTTGTTCCAATGTGTCTGCAGCATAAATTGTCCTTCAGCAGAGTGTTTCAGTATGAATTGCATCTGAAATAGAAAATTGCTTATTCTGCATTTTCCCACACTCCAATTCAAAGCAACCCAATGTACCAGTTGTAATGGATTTTTAAACACTTTTATCATCAAAGAATATTTCCAAGGAGGAAAAGCCAGTACGTGGAACATGAACGAACCCTCCTCGTAACATTTCCCAAAAGTGTGGCTGTGTACTGTGCAAAATATGATGCCAGAAGCACACACCTTGTAATCGTATTTTCCTTATATTTGTGATGAATTAACTGTTCAGCTTAAAAATAGAACAGATTCTTTAAGTACCGTAACTAGGCAGAACGTGATTCTTTTCATGCCTTTCTCAGCACAGCTTTCCTCTCTGGCATTTATAGAAAAACCCAAACAAAACTCTTGAGACAGCAGAGCATTCCTAATGAAATAAAGGATTTTTATTTTCTGTTTAAGAGCTTGAAGATAGTTACTCCTCAAACCCAGAAATAGCTAAGAGCATCCCCCAAGTCCCAAGTTCAATCTGTTCTAATTTTCATTATGTGTCAAACAACGATTAATTATTTGCTTAGTTACCTGGCACAGACACAGCTTCCTCAGTTCGTACTGTAAGAGGCACTAAAAGAATCTTTTATGCCCACGTTGATGACTTTTCTGGATGCAAGAGTACTGAAGAAAAGCCATGTTGTTATTGTTGAGATGTCTTGCCTCTGGGAAGCTCTTGCAAGAAGACCATTTACCATATGCCCTAATTTGTCCAGGCAGAGTGAGGTATGAATGGCTTTGTGGTTGTCAGGAATGAGAGTTTGATTTGTTGTGTTTTTCTGAACATCCCTCTAGATAATGAAAGATTTATATGAACTCTATTAAGAACGTGGATTCCATACCACGGGTTTTTCTTTTAATAAGAATTTATTTGCAAGGCCCTAAGACACTCCATTGTTAAGGGATAGTAAAAAGGATGTATTTGATGTATTCCTTATTGGCGGCATCCTAAGAAAAGTTTCTTGAATCTGTTACTGTCATAAAACACCCAATCCATTAGTAAAACAACCAAAGGTATACCCATTTTCAGGTCTAGGTTACCCACCGTAGGGCACTGTTACGAAAATCTTACTAGGTAGAAGAGAAGTCCTCATTTTGAGTGCATGTTTAGCAATAAAAGGTAAATTTCTGGTAAATTACCAGAAAGCATCAATAGCTGCAGAGAATTCAGGTAAATGTCACCACCCATTTGTTAGATTAAAAAGGGGAAGGAGGATTAAACAGGTTTCTAACATTCCTAAACAGCAATTGCAGATGCAGGTAATTGCAGAACTGAACATGCCCAAAGCTGTCCTAGAGAGGTAAGAATTTCTGAGTTCTTCAGCAGCATTTCATCTCTGTAGTAATAACTGTTGTAATAGTTTTAGGGACCAGAGGAGAGAATTTTACAGCAAATACAAGCTGTAAGCTGAATTTCTGATCTTTGCCACTGTGACCTGAAAGCAAGAGTTTCATGCATTGAAACAACACGCGTATCATGATACACATCTCTTTCAGTCTTGCCTCTACACGGGACAGACAGAAGGCCTAATTTTACCTTTATTTACATTCAACCCTCCTATCAGGAACATATTTCTGCAGCACCTCCTACCTTGTTGTATAGTGTAGGCACACTACAGAGAATCATAGAATCAATATCATGAGAATGGAGAACAAGTAATGATACAAGGTTAGTAGATAGGTAGGTGGGCATTGCTCCAACTCCTTTTTTAATAAGAATTACGGTTGTTTTTTTTTTTTTTTAATAACAACTGATGTAATTGGTATTTTCACTATTTTCTGTAGTAGCTAGTTATGCTGGTGGGGAGGATTGAATTTGCCATGTGTTTGATAGTTGTAAAGATGTTATCACCCCATTCTGCTCTGTCAAAAGTCAAGGAGAAATCTCAAGTATTTACATCTTTCTGATAGTTTTTGGAGTCTTTCTGGATCTAGTATTTGTACTCAGACATTGGGAGGTATTTAAAAAAGAGCACAATGAGGCTCCGCTCCGCTTGCACAGAAGAAAACGTGAGTATGACTGATGTTTTGCCCTTACCCAGATATTTTCCTGAGCATGGACTGTCTTGAACAAGGTTGTCAAAGCTTAGCTCTGTAAGCTTTCTGAACAATCAGAACTTCATAGAGTATGTACAGCATGTCAGAGCGGAGTACATCTCTAATGCATCATTTCACATTTCCTCTGCTTGCACAGCACTTGTTCAGAAATTTCTATTATTATGTGAAGTTTTATCAAGGAATCATAGAAAGCAAGACTCTTAGACACAACTGGAAGCACTTTGGCTGTTCCTGATATAAGTGTACTTTTTGTACCTTTCCTGATGTAAGTGTATCTTTTGTTAAAGAAATCCAGCAGTGATGATTCTCCCCTCGAAGACTTGATCTCTATCTAAGAGCTTTGGGAAAAAACTCAGTGCTGAGGAAGAAAACAAATAATTAAAAGAAACTTAAATGTTGGGTAAAGAACCTCATTTAAAAGTATGTACTCCCCTGTAACATATTCATTTTGATTAAAAAATAAACATTAACTGAAATAAAGAAATTAAAATAGAACACAAAATGTCTCTGTAGTTGTAACCAAACAGGGAAATGGAAACAAATGTATTCATAACAAGGATGCAATTGGGGATGGCTCATTTTCTAAAACCTTTTTGTCCATAATCACAGCTGCATGAAATATGCAGACAGAAGCCCAGTGCTGTTCTCAGAAAACAATTTATTTCTTGCTAGGACAATAAATTGTGTTCACTGCTACTTTGGAAAAAAGCTCTGAAGAGAAAAGGAAGACATTACATATTCCAAAGATCTCAGCCTGTTGATTCTGACTGCACCGGGTGTTGCACTCATTTACGTCTTTGCATCTTTGTTGCACCTTTAATACACACTGACATGATGTGGCAGACAAAATTTAACTACTCCCTGAATTTGCTTTAAAATTTCTCTCTCTCCCCACATGCATGCTTGGAGCTGCATGTGTGCATGTTAGTGTGGGCATACACGTGTACTTTTACATGTAAGTGCTATTTCTGCTGAAAGAAACTTGTTAGCATGAACATCTCAATGATCTGTTTTTATGTTCAAGTGGCAATAAAACACATTCATATAATCTGATTCCTTTGCTTTCAAGAGTACCTTCAGGAATTTCCTTTGGAATTTCATTGATGTTAGCGGAGGCTGAATGCTTAAGCATCTCCTTTACGTAAAGATTTATTCCCGAGGCATATTTGAAAATCTCAGTTTGACTTATTTTGACTGATTTTTAAATTTAACAATTGGAAAATTGTTAATGGCATGCCACCATTATTAACACATCACTTGGCCACTCCACCATGAAGGAAGAAGTCACTGTCCCATGAGGTGTTCAAGAAATGCGTAGATGTGGTACTTAGCAACATGGTTTAGTGGACGGGGTTGGTGGTAAGTGGTTTGTTGGATTAGATGATCTTAGAGGTCTTTTCCAACCTAAACATTCTGTGATTCCGTGATTTCCCAATACTCTGGACAATACAGGGTCTGCTCATTGCTGATCAGCATGCACATGTAAGAGAAAAAACATTGCAAAATCTTTAGAGCTTCAACATGCAACATAGTAATTACATATTTTAAAAAAAAAAAAAAACTTTTTTAATTGATAACCTGCCAGATTTTGTATTATAACAAGGCTACATATGCCTTAGGACATGCTGCACAGTAATGACCTCACAAATTTGTGATTAAAAACAACCACGTGTTGAATTTTCTGATGGTGCTTCTGGTAAGGGTAGAGTGAGGTAAAAGGCAATCTCTGTAAGGAACTTCTTTTATTAACTTCTTTTCTCACATTACACACAAAAAGAACACAGAATTGGAACTAGGTTATCCGTAAGGTCTTTTACAACCCAAGCCATTCTTTGATCCTGTGATACTGTCTAAAAAAATATTAAAGTTATTGCTGCAATAACATAATTTAAAAAATTGTGATTTGTAGCATTTATATTTCTACCTTGCCTATACATATACACATGACAGAGAATTACGGTAAAACTTGTCCACATCATACTAATAAAAAACAAAATGTGGGGAAACAGGTTGGTTAAGAGACGGGAAGCCTGAGTGAGAGTTGCTGTTAGAGAAGATAGGGTGGAGGGAAGATTTCAGCTGATCTTATAAAGTAAAAGGAGGAAATAAATAGAGAAAAACAAAATAACAGATGTTTAGAACAGATAAAAGAAACAGAGAAAGAAAATGTGGGACAGGGTGTGAGAAGTTTCAAGGATAAAAGAAAATAGGAATGAGTAAGAATGTGGGCAAGAAGCAGCTTTGGCAAACAAATAGTTTAAAAAGAAATGGACGTACATATTTAGCCTCCATGACCCTTCTGGAAAAGCCACAAGAATGGTGATGTTTCCATCCCTATCTTTAAAACACTTTTACCTGCTTTTTCCACCCCACCACAAAGAAATTCATCCCAAACACCTTCAATCCTATGAAAAAACTGCCCACAGAAATTGTGAGTCATTAATAAGGGAGATCACTAGTGATGTCTGATAACTGCTTGTTTTTCCAGCTCTATAACGCTGCCTGAAATCTGGGACCATCCCTCCTGTTCTCTGTGAACAAAATAACCATAGTTTGGGTAAAATGCTAATTTAGCATAATGATCACAGAGAATAGCTGCACATTAATTCACTCCAATAATGTGCTTGGGAAGCCTGACAGCACTGTCAAATGACAGAAAAGTGGAATGTCTGTCAGGAGAAAGCATTTTATGTATGGCTGTTATGTTATTGCACATGGTGAGCAGTCTCAAACCAATGAAACAAGACAGTCAAATTCCAGATTAAACACTCCCTTTCTACCAAGAAAATACCTTTGTCTGGAGCCACGCTGATTTTTTTTTCTGAAAATGCTTGATGTGATTCAGGTCATGATTAGCTAAATCATCGATCATTCAGCTCAGATGTACTTCCTCACCTTGGACTGTGCTGTGATCATTACAATCATGTATTCAGAAACCATTAAAAACCCTATTCCAGTAAGGGAAGAGATCACAGAATAGCAGTGAGATACAGCAGCACTATCTGTCGAGGAAGTATGAACGGATGGAAAACATGAAAGCTGCAGACTATGTAAGATGTGAATTTGAAGGTTCTGCTATTTAATCTTATTTTTGGCATTTGCTTCCATTTGTTTCCCACATTCAGGATAGTCTTGTCTGTCTTTTGTCAAGGAAAGCCAAACCTAGATGAAAATTACAGTTCTTTTACCTGAAAAAATAACTTCCCACTGCCACTGCACCTAGCTCCCATCAGTGCATGAAGAGGTATTGGTGCTCATAGACCTCAGCAGCTGTTTGTATTATATAATTATATATATTGTTAGATATATATTATATAATTATATATATAATCTATATATATTATATATTATATAATATATATAATCTATATTATATAGGTTTATTTCTGTGATTATTCAAGTCCTTCTTCTAAGCTCCCATTTGATCACTGACAACTGCCCCTTTTGGAACATACTGTTCCTGTTCTCTCCATGCCATCTGCCCAACTTGATTAGTGTTTACCTGAAAGCACAGATGGATTATAAAATACATGCTAAAGTGCTAAATAGTACATAATAAGCAACTGGCTCTGAAAACAATTTAAACCATGAATAAGCACGAGATAGGTTTTTTATGGTTTTTTTTCAAGATTAACAGCTGTGTCCCACTCAAGTAAAGAAAAACTGGAGTGATGCCAGTCTGGAAATGGGAACTCCCTGGTTATCTCTCCTAGCCATGTCTGCCACCTATCCTCACAGTGAGATGAGTTCACAGCTGTTCTTCAGTACTCAAAGCTGCCCCACGGCATCGTCGTAGTGACAAAGTAAACTAATTTCTACAGCACGTTGTGCTCTCCTAGCAAAAGTGAACAGACCCAATAATCTGTGCTTTTGTCACCCTAAGAGTAAGCTATAGCTCACTCAGACTGAATGAAAACTCAAGAGTTTTCTTCTGACTTGCAAGCTAGAGAATGAGTGTCCATATAAAACTTTCCCACCGGCAGCTACGCTATAGTTTCTGGAACTGTCAGATGCTATTAGCAAACATAAAACCACAAGAGACAGAGTCCTAACAAGAGCCAAGATGATGTCTGGACATAATCCTGTAAATATTGATTACATGGGACCTTCCAATGAGATATAGGTAGTGAAGAGTGTTATCTCCGCCAACTTTAGACATCTATATTATAGACATAAAACAGTAAAGCTGAACTGTACTCCCTTAGCTACTGTCCTAGCAGACAGAGAGAAAAATGATGCAGCTGATTTATTTTGGATGCATATCTTAAGAAGGAAGAAGAAATCATACCCTGTATTATATTCACAGTACTTGTCTGGGTAACTTCAGTCAATCCACACTGCAGTTTCTACACTGAGTCACACTGTATTTCTCATGGCTAAATTACATACAGACATAGTAATTTCTAGTCTATGCCTCAAATATCCCCTTTCCTCACTTGTCAACTTGGGAATGGAAGGAGAAAAAAAATAAGGTAAAAAATGCACATCACTGTAGGCAGAATGTTTCTTGAAGAAGAATTAATAATCTGTATGAATTATAGAACATAAGAATGAGCTACTATAAATTCATCCGAGATATCATTTAAGACATAGCAGGTAGCAAAATAGCTTCACCCCAGATTCTCATCTTACTTCAATAATCTTTAATGCAAACACCACCTCGTGCAATCACTTTCTTCCAAAGCTGTCTTCTGGCTTGAGGTATCAAGTCATATTTATACAAGAAAGGAAAGCTAAAGAAAACAAGATCAAAAAGGATTTATGGAACTGGGCAAGCTCTGCTATTTAAAAGCATTCTGCTGGAAGGGACTCAAAATTCCCAATGTTTATGGCAGATCACTGAAGTTGGATCTTCTTTATTTGACTTTCATAAGGCACTCAGACCCTCCAGGGTAAGCCCTTAGACAGATGCATTTTACCTGGGTGGTATCTCTGACAGAAAACTGCTGCATCTAGCCAGCCACAGCAGGCCTGGATCCTCCAGAATTTTGCCATGAATACACTGTTCCCTATCAGAGAAGCATTGAACAACTCAAAAGCTGAACTGCACTCTGACTGCCACTCCTAAAATATTCATAAATCAAATGTTTGCTGTGTTTGGGGAGAAGGAACCAAAACATTGTCACATTAAATCTAATTACACTCAAACAAGAACACAGAAGCATGCAGTTTTCAAGAACTGAATTCTCACAGACCAATGAACATTGTCCCACGTTATTTTCTCTTCTCAGGAGAAAAGGTTGAGCATCCATTTGATTGACAGACATCCTCACAAGAACAGTACAGAAATAAGGAAACATGAGCAGATAGCGTTATAATTTAAAGTCATACCTAAAAATGTAGGCATTGAAATGCACTTGAAAGATAGAGAGATGAGTCAGATATTCAGCAATTACACTGCACTTAAAGTGAGTGAGCAGGCTGCTGCTGGGAGGTCATGCGAGATCACTTTATCAAGCAGTGTAAAATGATGCAGTTGCCTCGAATCAACTCTTGGAAAGGGTAGATAACAGCAGGACAATGGGAAATGGTTTTAAGTTGAGGGTGGGAAGATTTAGGTTGCATGTCAGGGGGAAATTCTTTACAGAGAGAGTGGTGAGGTGCTGGAACAGCTGCCCAGAGAGGCTGTGGATGCCCCGTCCCTGGAGGTGTTCAAGGCCAGGTTGGATGGGGCCGTGGGCAGCCTGGTCTGGTATTGAATGTGGAGGTTGGTGGCCCTGCATGTGCGTGGGGGTTGGAGATTCCTGATCCTTGAGGTCCCTTCCAACCCTGGCCATTCTGTGATTCTGTGTCTTTCTTCAGAGTTGCTCTATGGAACACAGCACTTAGTAATTTAAAGGTGAAATGAAGAATAAGGTGAAGAATTTTAGGAAGAAAAGCCTGGATATGTACATTTGACTCCTTTTGCAAAGCCATGGGCAAAAAAAAGGTGAAAGGCTTTTTGTGTAAGTCATGCTCCTGCTCTGCTGAAGGGTGAATAGGGATTCTGAGGGACTTGTGCAGGATCTTTGCACAGCAGTGAGGCTTGACTGCATGCACTGAGGTTTGATTCTGGCAACCACTGCTAAGCAGAGTAGCCTGGATGATGAAGGTACCCCATTTTCTGCACTGCAGCCCTGATACTGGTATATATCTTTTATACCAAGATATTCAGCACATGCAAAGTCTAGCCTGGTATTTCCATATGTGAAGTGTATTTGGCCAACATCTTATCTCACCATTTTGCCTGTCTTTTAAACATTCCCAACATGTGACATGAGTGCAAGAGATCAAGTGCCTCCTGATACACGGGATGTCTGAAAAACAGCTTGGTCAACAAATCTCTTACAACTTTGATGTGAGGTACCACTCACAGTGCATATGCGCCATACCTGTTTTGGCTTGCTGCCTGATCCAGCTATAGATTTGTGGACCTCTGTCCAGTATTTGTTCTGGACAAAAATTTTTTGCGGTCTCCAGGTATCTTCTCCTTCGTGCAGTGCATTTGCTTTTAAGAAATGGCAGCACACAGGACCTTGGCACTGTTTTGCTTGGAATAGTACATGTACACAATGCAGCAATGGCCCTTGCACAAAGAGATAAGGATGTGATACTGACTGATAAGAGAAAGAGGTGTCTAGAGTGAAAGTTACAGTCTAGCACAGCTTAGCATGTTGAAACATCACTAACTTTAAGCTGAATAAATAGGGGGATTAAAAAGCACCACCAGACAACCCTCCAGTACGCTCTTTGTGGCTGCAGCAAAAGCACTTGATAGCCTTTGCTCTTTAATGGGATTCCAAAACTCTTTGGAATCCTTTAAAAAAAAATACAATCAACAGAAAACAAAGCTGCACTTTCAATTAACGAGGACAATTACTTCTAATTGTAAAGCTCATACATTTTTCAAAAGAAGAGAGATAATTTTGCCTTAATTGCTAGATGCCTTGAATAGGCAATTAAAAACACATTATATTTGGACCCGCTGATAACAAGAACCAAATTCCTGTCCTGAACTGATCACAATCGCAAATGTGCCCCTATTTTTACTTTAAAACCAGCAAAAGGGCTCCCTTTCCTGGTTCCTCCATTATTGTTGCCACAGATATCAACATTTCCATTACAAACAGCTGATATTCAGGGGGACTCAGCTAACTGTTTCTCCAGGCAGAACTCTGCCATTGCTCAGCTCAGGAGAGCTGACTGTGTTGCTTTAACAAACACTGGACTGCTCCCCTTAGCCATGCAGCAGCTGTATGCTGCACTGCAGAGCTGACCCAAGGGTGGGGGTACTGTGCTGATGCCCTTTAGACGCACCTAAAGTAGTCGACATGACACACAGAGGAATTAAAAACAAAGCAAGTAATCTTCTTTTTCTAGTTAGGACTGTGTAGGAAAGCACAAAGCTCATGTTAATAATGGTTTATCATGCAAATAAACTTATTTGTCAAGCCAGCTTTACTCAAACATGCCTGGAGCTAAGGCAGCAGCGTGCTGACTGAAGTAAGACTGATCAGGTGCTTACAGGTAAATACATCCAAGTACCTGACTGATTTTTTTTCTGAAATCACTTGTGGAATCCTAATTTATTAGGATTTAGTCTTTATTGATTTCTTGCCAAGACAATTTATAGAGCTACAGAACCCATAACTTCATACAAAGATTTTTGTAGAGCTAATAGAAGAGTGAAAGACAGAAAGGGTCCTTGTGCTGATGGATGAGACAGACAGGTAACTCCAGCTCCTGCCTGTCTCTCAGATAGCTCATTCAGCTTTCCAGAAGAGAATTAGTGATGTGGACTCCAGAAATCTAACCAGTCAGCCATTACCTAGGGAAGAGAAGGAAATCTAAATTGTTCATAGGAAGTTATTGTGATAGCTGTGAAAATAGACCATGGTGGGAAGGTTGAGAGAGCTCCAGGGTTTCCCCCAGAGCCTCTGACCAATCAGATGAAAGTACTGCAATGTAATGGTTAATATGAGTCTTTACACATATAAAGAATATTGCTTCTCAAGTCCATTTGTATAGACCTGTCTTTTAAACAATTTGTTTCTATGATGCACAAGACAGACTTCAAACTAATGGAAAGAACAGACTGAATAGGGCTCTGAGCAACCTGATTTAGCAGATGACCCTGCTCATCACAGTGGAGTTGGACAAGACGAACTTTAAAGGTCCTTTCCAACTCAAACCATTCTACAATTCTACAATTCCATACAAATGAGAGCTTTGATAGTAAAAAAACTCCAATTTCTTCATTTACCAAAGACCTGAACTTTGGTTTGATTTGTTAGATGGCTTTCAAGGCATTGTGTCCTTTTTTGATGACTGTCTTCATTATACCTATCTGGCAGCACTCCTTTGTGCTCTCAACGATTTCCTGAAGAACTCTGCTCATTTTGGACTTCCCAACATCCAATCCAAATGTCCCCTAGTGCCATAAATAACCAAATCATCATGTCCCTTAAGTCTCAAGCAATTATTCCTGGCAAAGCAACTAACATGCAGGACCTTGGGCAGCCTCTGACAGGTGGCAATCCTGTCCACTGGAGGGGGTTGGAACATAATGGTCTTTAAGGTCCCTTCCAACCCAAGCCATTCTATGATCGCATGATAAGACAGTAGTTATAGCACACGTGGATGAGAATTCAGACACACAGCATATCAGTAAAACTGGTTGGGAGCTCCTTTTTAAAAGCTTCAATCTTCCCAAACGATAGAGGTTCAAGAGTAGATATTTGAAGGAGTCAGTTTCTCTGACGTTTTTTATCAGAGTAATTTTATGTTATCACTCAGCTGGAAAACAGAAACATGCATGAGAAACAACAAAATATGTGAATTCAGGCAAGGTCAGATCAACCAAACAGAACTGCCCTGGAGGACAAATCTATGGCTTGGAAGGCAATGAAGTTACATTTTGAGTACCTGGAAGAGTCTGTGTCAAAGTCTAGTGGTCTGCCACATTGAACATTATTTACACTTTTGTAAATTACAATTTCATTTTAAACAGAACTTTTCCATTTAAAAAGAATAAATATCAAAGTCAGAGCTTACCTAAGCCTTGTTTCAATTCTACATCCCATTCTCCTTTGGTAAATAAATAATTTGTCTTCTGCCCAATTGACACTGGCACAGGCAGTAAAGTATTTCTAATATACATTTACATGTTAACATTCTTTTTGAGAAGTGCTGTGGTCATAATTGTGATTTAATATCAAATCAATGAATTGAGGAAAGCTTCAGATATGTTTGAGACTGAAAGAAGTGGTACTCCAGAAGTGACAGCCATTGCAGAAAAGCTGAATGGGCCCCACGAGATGGTAGTCTGCAAGGAGAAAAGCTGAGGGTTTCCCATCTCAGAACTGTGCTTTATGGGGGATATACTTGAGGAAAAGATCCACGAAAGCATGGCAGCAGTTGATGACAAATGTGACTGAGGCCACCAAAGACTGGAGCAGTGAATCAACGAGTTGGCTCCTGCACCATGTAATGTGGAAAATTATAATACAGACCAGGTCTACTATATACCCGAGGAAGAACCAATGTGGTTCATGCATCTTTTGTTAGAGGTCTGGAAGAAGTCAGCAAAAAATGAAGAGAATATTATTGAGTCAATACACCCTACTTAAGATTTTTAAAAGTTTTGGATAGAATTGCTTCTCAAAAGCTTTAAGAGAATGTAGGTCAGATAAGATAAACTCCTTACAGAACAATATGCACTTAGAATTAAGGAAACAAGAAGCATAGCAGATAACTCAGAATGAAGAAAAGTTGCCAGAGAAGCCCTCAAGGATCTGTCCCAGAGTTTGTTATACTCAGCACATTCATAAGTGGTGTGGAAATGGGAGAAAATAACAGAGTTATTCAGAATTGTCAGTTCTGTGTTGATTTCAAAGACTCACAAAAGGACCTCACAATGCTGAGTGACAGCGTTATAAGATTGCAATTGAATTTAAATACTGATGAGTACAAAGTAATGCATTTAGGAGGAAAAAACAAAAAGCAAACAACAAAAAAGCAAGACCATAACCACACATTCAAAATTATAGACTATAGGAATTATAGAGAGGAAAGAAAAGGATATAGCTTGGCACTGAACAAGTAAGAAAAATTGCAAATGATTATTTGCAATTATATGTCTTACTGCCCAGAAATAGACAGCCTGAAGTAAAATAATCAGAAAGACAAATTAATAAAATTAATAGAAATTATTTTTCATACAATTTGTAATTAAATTGTGGAACTCGTTCCCAAAGGAACTTGTGGAGACAAATGTAAAATTTGCATGGCAGTATCATGAACAAATATCATGTTCCTCAATCATGAACAAAAAATGTCCTGCTTGTCAGTAGAGATTCACCACATGGCTTTAACCATATCATTTAGCAATAATAAACAAACACAATCACATGATGGATTCAAACTGCAGACTCCATGCAATCACAGAGTTCAAATTCTTAAATCATATGAAGAACAAGTTACGCATTTCTGTTTAGTTTAGTTCTGAAGGAGAAAAAAAATATAAGAATTACTTGAAGAACATCATTTAGTCTTAAGAGAACACATTGCAAGGCAAACATGAACTGTAAGTTCAACTGCCTTTGATCAAAGCTTCTATTCATTTGCAGTTTATTTTATAGCATGAAGCTGCCCACTCTGGTTCTATTCTTTTTTAAAATGCTTGGCACAGTAAAATAGAAGATTAATCATATGCAATATTTATTCATTAGGTAAGCATTGAGATACTGAATCAAATAGATTACTTTGCATAAGCATTTCTCATAAAATATGAGTTGGCATCATATTTAATAAAAATCACAAACAAGTGGAGAATGATTGCCCTGAATGCAAAAGCAATATAAAATAAACACCTTCATAAGCAGTAGTTTCACCACTTATCTCCAAAAGCTATTCATATACACAATCCATTTATAACAGTAAACTAGATCTAGTTTTTGCATTTTACAATTATTATTCCCTCAAGAGGAAGACAATATACAACTTTATGGTAACTTTTCTTTTACTTTATATTGCACATAAATTATTGTCAGGTCATGGGGAGCAGAATAAGCCTCGTTTTCTTCCTATTCCTCCTCTATTTATTTTCCTTTCTTCTTATTTTGAGAAAAAAATATTGTTTGCTATAAGAGCATTTCTTTCCACGTTAAAGTATAATAACTATTTTGGAAGAAGAGTAATCTATGGATTTATTACTGTCCATTAAGAGACCAGTCATTGCTTTGTAAGTGCAGAAAATCAAATACATTGCAGAATCAGAGGAGCATTGAAAAAGAAGGGGGGAAAGAAATTGAGATAGGAGTACTAAATTTGTTGAAACAAAACAGAGGTTCATCATAATATCTTTCTCAGTAAAGGTGAAAGCCGGGGGGACATGAGAACACTCGGTCACTTGCAGCCACCACACAAAGCTGCCCAGAGCCAGCACAGCAATGGAGAAGGGCTGCTTCAATACACATCCCAAAATTCACAACTACAGAAGTAAAATCTGACATAGCCAATGTCCTAGTTCCCTGTTACATCCCTCCAAACAAGAGAGCCCTGCTTCACACTGAGACATGTGGCACTGATGTCAGCATCCAATGCTGTCTGGCCAGACAATGTGAACTGTTATTTATGCTTGGCAATTTGAATCTAGGATGCCAACACTCTAGAGTGCTGTACAAAGCATTTCTTAATATAGTAACTTCAGTATTAAAACCAAGGACTTCCTTAATAATTCATCATTTTCTGGTGCAATCTATGCTAACCGTGTTCTTTGTATTCTTTATTCTGTAGTAGTTAAAATGTTTTTAAAAGATTGAGTATAACGATGTATTTCTGGGGTAATGTATTCTAGGAAGAACTCTAGAAAATTTAACAGTAAGGGTAAATGAGCAGAAAATTCTGGATTTTTAATAATTCACTTTCTATCATGATTAATCTATGCTGTGTGGTTTTCACCCTAGCTCCTGTAGACAATTTGTGAACATAGCAAATGTCAAGGGTTTAGCTCTGTGTTTCCATTTGTGTTTCTAGAGAACAGTTCAAGGCGCCTAAAAGCTGGGACTGGCAGCTCTTGAGCTGTAAATCCAAATTCAAGCTAAGGCAAGAAGATAATCAATGCAAACTTTCCTGGACATCTCCATCAATCATCAATCACAGAGCAGGTTCTCACCGAACAAAGTCTGCAGAGTTACTCTGATGATTTACACTTATTGTTAGACAGAAGTTCAGGACTTTTGCTTTTCAAGTGAACAAGATTCTCTCAAAAGAGACAAGCAGGAAATACTGCATTTCTTCTACAGAAGAGGCTGAGCTCTAAGATTGCTTTTTGCCCACCTTGTTGTGCCACCTGTATTTCATTGCCCTATCAACAATCATTTTCTCTTTTTCCTTTGGCCTACTGTCATATCCTCCCCTCTTAAGGCTACCTACATAAATACAACATCATGAACTGTATTAGCTAAAAGAGAAAATTCTATCATTTGAATTAAAATGAGGAAAAATATCATGGAGTTTATCTTATTTGGCAGAATCACTGCTTGAATCCACCACGTTGTCCGCAGCAGTAAGCTATAGTCCAGAACCTTAGGAGATGGCTTGATTAGCATTTAATTACCCAGCACACTGATGCTGTGATAAGAGACACAGTATGCTCTTGATTTCTACCCAAATTGTGCTATGTCAGATATATGGCCTTGACTAATACAGATACCAAAAAAACTGGGATGAATGCTACTGAAAGTGATGATGATGATATCTTGACCATCATAAGCCAGAATAAGTCATGCACTGTAGTTTGAAACATAGTATTCTTTCCTCCCCAAAATTTCAGAGTCACGGTGCTAGGCAGAATATAATTTTGCATATTTTTACAGGTATTTCCACTTGCAGAAGGCTTTTTATGAAGTGCCTAGATTTTAGGGGAAAACTGTCTGCATTGCAACAAGATAATGGAGAGTCAGATTTAAAATATTCATAACTGCTTTGAATATTCCATACAAATGTTTTTCTTCTTCTGCCTTAGGAGCCAAGCTCTGCAGGGTAATCTGTAAAACATGAACCCCATAAGGTATATATGGACAAAAAATGTATGTGCCAAAACATTGGTCAAACAAAGTGGCACTGTCAGTGATTAATTTGATCTGTTGCACCATGTTGGTGGGAAATATGTTGAGGAGGGCAGAAGTAGTATGAAGAAAAGCAAACTCTGCATTCCCCAGCCACAGATGCAAAAAACAAAAGCAAGGTGATATTACTTCTTTTTTTTTTTCTCAGGGCACAACACTCGGTGACAGTGCTGAGATTAACAACCTCCCTCTCAAAACGTGTGGCCAGCCTTTGCACTCAGAATAACACTTTATGACTTCATTCCCTGGTAGGTCTTGATAAGGCTTCTGCAGAATTTTTGATGCAGAACATCATCATGCTGCTGTGGTATTGACTGATTCACAGCAAAATGGGCAGGAGGTGCTCACATAGGCTTGAAATTCCCTGCTTGGGTTTGCAAATAGCTCCCCTCAGTAAGATTTATGTTACTGAGATGGGAGGAAGTGAAACAAAGTTCACATGGATTTTAAAGATGTGATTTCATCCCCTAACTACTTTGTATATTTTCAAACATGTACAAAATGCATGTTATTTATATCCATTCACATCATTCTTTAAAAAATGCTGCGTTACCAGGGATTTCTAAGTGATTACGGGAGAAGGCTAATCCTCCTACTTTTCATAGCACAGCTGTCAGATTTCTCAGGCTGTGCACAACATATTTTTGGATCATTTTTAATTGACACCTGTGAGAGCACTGTAGGGATGGTAATTGAAACTGCTTCTTGCCAGTATACTCCATGGAGTACCCTAGGTCCTCCAAGAATAAAGTTGCATTTGCTCCCTTAAGCTAGTAGTATCATCCAGGAAAGAGGATACAACCAAGTGAGAATTCAGACAGAAATGAAGGTGGAGATTGCAGAAGACCAAGTTCAGTTGTAGGATTCTTGTCCCACTGAAAGCTGAATGACAGCTATCATGCTAAGGCATCTACAACAACAACATGTGGCATAAATACTGAGGGAACAATGCTGCCCTTTTGAATAAAAGTTTTAGGACACTTTAATTACTGAACCGGTTTCTTCCAGATTGAATTTTGGTTTTCTTTTGATTGCAAATTGATCTATGTTCCCAATTCTCTTATTTTTTTAAGAGCTCACACTACAATATAGTAAAGATGAAAGTACAAATACTGTTCATCACAGTAGAACATAAACAGGACTTAAGTTAATTTCCTATATTAGTCATGTATTAATTTCCACACCTTACTGATTACCAGTAGTTACATCCTCAGGCTCGTAGAAAAAGAGATGGTAAAATGTTCCTAAATCTCACGAATAACTTGGCATGTGAAAAGAACCCAGCTGGTAATGCATCTCTGACCTAGAGGTGGTGAGCAACAGCATAGTCTGCTACTTCTGCTGCAGAAAATACCAGGACACCCCATTCTGACCGTTTCCGTAGGTTTTGATAAAATGCCACTGGAAAAAAAAAAAAAAGCCACCAAAAATTTCCATTATCCTTTTAGATTTGAACTTTTCTGCAAAATGGATCCAAGTCAGTGTTTAACTATGCACATATGTTGTACAAGACAAAAAATACTTCAATTAAAACCAAAATTATACGTATTTTTCCAAATTTCTTACAAATAAAGGTGTGTTCTTCCTGGCCACCAAACTAGCCAGCAGGGTGGTGACTATGGTTAACACATCTCTGAACTAATGCTAGTAAATTGTGCATCTTTGCATAGTGAATTAATAAAATTCCTCCCTTGGCAAAATGGGCAGTAAGGAAAGGATGAAGAGCACAACTGCAAACTGCAGAATAATCATACTGTAATAGAAACATAGAATGGTTTGGGATGGAAGGGATGCTCAAAGGTCGACTTGTCCAACCCCTTGCCCTGGGTAGAGAAACACCCCACCAGAACACATTGCCTCATCCAACTAGACCTTGAGCACCTCCAGGAATGAGGCATCCACAACTTCTTTGGGTAGCTAGTGCCAGTGTATCACCACCACAAGATATTTCTCCCTTATATGCAATTCAAATTAACCATCTTTCTGTTTAAAGCCCATTGCCTGTCATACCGTAATTGCAAATCCTGATCAAAAGTCTTTCTCCATCTTTCTTGTTGCCTTCATATGTTGAAAGGGCACAGCTAGGTCTCAGCTGCCTAAAATCTGGGATGTCACTGGTTATGCAGCTATTCTACAGAAAGCATACAGAGTTTCTAGAGAATTACACTGTAAACAAATATAAGTTGTTTTGAAAACATTTTAAAAATGAAACATACAGAATAAATTTAAGTACAGAGCTCCCCCTTTGCAACTCTGAACCAATCAAATCCTTAAGAAAGCACCATCTTTACTTTGAGCATTACAGCTCAAGGAATACATGAATCAGAGGGAGCAGAAAAACAGTGAAAAACAGGAGCTCTTGAAGACAAAATTCGTAAGAAAAGCATGGGGCCAATTCAGTTTGGGAGAAGGAGACTGAGACAACAAACTTAAACATCATAAAAGATACATACAGAAAATAGATGAATCATTTTTCAGGTCTGGCTTATGTTACATTAATGGATGCTTAGATACTGGGAAAACTCACTAACTGTATGGATATTGAAAACCTAGAATAAGCAGTATAGAGGAGGGCGTAGGCTGCCATCAGTAGAGTCTACTACAAGCACAGCAGATAAACTTCATCTACACCAGAGCAAAAGTAACCATTGGTGTCAGCTTTATTAAGCACATACCCTTTGTTTCCTAGCAGATGGACTTCGTATTTCAGATTTAAAACAAATAGAGCAAATCATTTTAATCTTCAAGTGACCAGCCTTCTTTATGTAACGTTCTAAGAGTTGCTCAGGAGTTCTTAATAAATCAATACATGTGAAATTTCTTAAGATAACCTCAAAGATGAGGGTGGATTTGGAGCATAGACGAGAGGAAGTAGGACAAAGGCAAATGAAAACAAGAACAAGAAGAGAGTAGATCAAGTTCCGTTTGATTCATGATAGAAATCCAAGACAGCTTTTTTTGGGTTCACATTAAGTGCATCTAACTACAAAAATTCACCTCTTCTGATGCACAGACTAAAAAAAGGTACCACTTACACCCTTGTCATCCATCTATTGTTAGAACCATAGAAACCTTAGATTTGGAAGGGATCTCTGAAGGCCATCTTGTCCAACTCCCCTGCAATTCTTTCCCAGTCAAATTCCTTACAGGACAAGAGAAATATCACATGTGAAGAGAAAAGAGCCTCAGTATCACATCTCCATCTAGTGGATGTCACAATCTTTCTGATGCATAGTCTGATCACTGATCTCCATGAGAACAATGCTGCTACACTACAGCAGGGCACAGAATTGGAAACAAGACGACTATTTTAACAAGAGATTCAATCTGCATCCAAAATAAATTATATACTTTCTAATGTAAGTTTCTTCAGGGCCAAATTTGCCCAGAGAAGCTATGGGTGCCCCATCTCTGGAGGTGTTTAAGGCCAGGTTGAATGGGGCATGGGCACATTCATCTGGTGGGTAGCAATCAGCTCATGGCAGGGGTTTGGAGCTTAATGACCTTTCAAGTCCCTTCTAACCTAAATCATTCTGTAATTCTATGAAATGAAGACAACTGGCTGCTGCAGCTATTTTGGGTTGTCTGATGAGGCATCTTTTTCAGTCTACTTTTCATATGTATCAGACTATTTCAGGGTACAGATCTTATGCAGTTTCATTTCTCTTTCTTAAATGAAGGAGAACCCCATCATATTCTTTCTTCATGTCAATATTGATACCATCCTGGTCCATTGATTTTCTGGTTACTCGTGCAGTACAATCTAGACCTCCTTCCACTTGATGCCCTAATCTAACTGTCAGACCCTGCTCTTTCTGTGAACTTTTAATCCTTAAAACCTTCTTTCCCTCCTACTACCTGTGCAAAGATAATTGGCCTTAATAACTCACAAGCCCCTTCACAGTTCCCTTCATGTGGGTCTGTGTCAGGGTTCACAGATAATCTCTAAGGTTCCCATTTGTACAACTGCTACAGGTGCACACGATCAGGCAGCTGCCAGCACACCCATGCACTCACAGAAAATGTCATCAGATGAGGCTGAAGTCACATTCTTATTTCCCACTCTCCTCCTGACTAATGAGCCACACAGAAGATGTATATGCTTTTAGTGACATGGTGAATACGGAGCTATTATTTTACAAATAAGAATACACCTGCACCCATTATTAAAGAGTTCATGCAATCTGTTAGGGAGAAATTGAGAGAAGGTTGTACAATATATGTCATTAAAAGCATTCACCATACATTCTGCTGACTAGCAATCACATCTGAATCAGGAACAACACTGTGTCTTTGAAACTAGTCATACAAGACTGCACTTAGTATTGTACAGTACTGCTATCCTCATGATTCACATCTGCTCCTTTGCTAAATACTGCTGAACAGAAATTCAGGTTTCAGCCTACAGTACCCACATAAGGCACACATTTCTCACAGGCTTCCATTGTAGTCAGTAGGAGCAAAACTCACTTCACCTGACTCCAACCCAGGTGAATAAGGGACTTCTAAGGCCTAATATTTAAGAGACTTTTGGTTCCAGTTTGAGATTACAGCACATGAAGGTCTGTAACCATCCCCCCCAGGCAACAAGATCAGGTGAAACACCTTGCTTTTATAAAGCAGTAAGAAGGTATGATGAATCCCATGTTGAGTTATATTATTCCTGGAGATTAGCTCTGCCATACAGTTCTGCTGAAAGCACAGTTTACTTAAGCATGTATTAAACTGAAATAATTAATAAATCAATTAATTAATAATGCAGGCTTCCTTGCTTTTAAATATTGATGTTTATTGTTTATTTATATAGACATCAGCTAAAGCAAAACCCAGGCAGCAACTAAGGCACACTGAATCCTGCTTTCTAAAAACAGAAAGTAATCTTCAAACCTAAGCAAAAAATGCTTCTAATTTTCACTCTGCTTTACAGCTTCCCCTTTAGAAGGCTTACTCATTCTCAAGATTATTTATACAAGATCATAACTTGTTGAAAGAAATTCCCTTAATAATTTGCTAGCATATAACCATTCATTAAAATGCACATTTTTTGCTGTAGTGTTCAGAAAATTTCAACAGAAATAAGGCAGAGTGGTAGGAGCATGCACTTAAGCCTGACTGTTTGTTAGCCTGAATCATTTGCACCCAGTCTGGTAAGTGACTGCTTTTGCAACCACAGCTACCCACGTGTTGGAGAACTCATAATTTCCAAGGACTGTAATTCTGCACTGCCCCAAATTTGACCTATACTAAATTGAGAATGCTGGGCTCTCATACTGACACTTGCTAACCTTTTAAGATACCGATACTGCAACTTGACCATCTTTAAATGTGTATATATGGGTGAGTTCTGTACTATTTCTTGTAACTGAAAAAGAACCAATTAGAACATTAGAACCAAAAGAACATTATGTTCAGTATAGATCATATGCTCATCCCTGAAAGCTTCTTCTCAAGAATGGTCTCTGCCACATCGCTATCCGATGCAGAATTGTTTTTCATATTAGAAGGTTCGTGTGTTAAAAGTTCTCGGAGGCCATAATTGCATCAGAGGAGCTGCTGATACTTCAGTTCATTTGCATTCCTCTGAATACCAAAGAAAGAATTGCTCTCCTACTAATTATTTTACTTTAAATTCCTAATAAATCAAAAGATTAGAGAATTCTGGCTTACCTAATATCTAATTAATTATAGTCATTAAAAGATTAGACATTTACACATGAAAATAACCTGTACAGTCAGCATTAAAACTAAAATATATGCAGCCTATATCCATCTTTATGCTGTATGAAGTAAGGGGCTAAGCTTTCCAACTTGGACTGTACAAATGCAAGAATACGTTACAAACTGAGAAATAAGTACACATTTATTGACATCCAATCTGGAATTTGCCAAGTCAAAATTCTTTGTGGTTACTGACTTTGACTGGGACAATGGCATTACAGCTGTCTCATTTTTAGAGGTTTCACTGAAAAATTACAATATTCTTCAGCAGATTTTGTTCATACGAGTGTAGACTACCTGCTGGCTATTCTACAGTAAAACCGTTTCTCTTTTTATACTCCAGGAAAATAATCCTTCCAGGAGACAGACACATTTCCAGCAAATGCTTCTGGTTTTGAAAAACTCCAGTTTTCCAAAATGCTACCCCACTTTTCTGAAGATCACCTGCATAATCCAAGATAAGATGAGATGCTCTCGGTCCTAGATTTCTTATGAAGTACTTTTCATTATGGGAAAGAAAGTGATCTGTGTAAAGTTCCTGGCTCTCATGAGTTTCACGAAGAGAAGACTGGGGATGATAGGAAATTCTATCTTGTAGCAGAGAATGGTGATGTTACAGTGAAATAAAAACAAATAAAAAAAACACAGCACCCACCATTAGGACTTGTCTGGCAGTCAATTTGGGGCAGTCTTTTTTTTCAGTGCTCTGATTTACTGCTGAAAGAGTGAATTTTTTCTGTTTTCATCACAAGCTTGAAAGCACCAAAACAATGAAAATTTGGATTTAAAACATGCAAGTTCTTCTTTTTAGCACAGGTAACAACAGCCAATACAGCGCTTAGACACTGATATTTTAAGGAAAAACTCGTTCACAAAGAGCAGTCCCTCATGAAAGGTAAGCCTTAGTAAACATATCTGATGAGAAAAACAAATATTTGTGCATTTTCAAAAGCAAATGTTTAATAATGAAATTCTGAGCATGTTTCTTACATGGCTTCCCAAAAGAGGTCATAGCCCTTAAGCTTTATTAAAGATATTTCTGAAATCACAGTGAACAAGATGGATATCAGATTCCAGGCACACTTGTGATTTTGCATAAAATTTTCACAAATGCTAAAACTACTAATTTCAAACAATGTTTTGTTTTGTTTTTAAACGCCTTCCCCATCTGTAAAATAGAAGTAATAACTGTTATATTACTTCAAGGGAAATGGTAGGTTAGCTCAGATTTAAGAACAATCTGAAAATTGAAACATGCCAGAGCTGAGTGTTGGTTTTATTACGCTTTAAAAACATTTATCACCTACTACATTTCCCAGAGAACTGCATCTACAGCACTTGACTATATGTTCAGAAAATATTTTCTTCCACCAGACAGCTTTGGCTGGAGACCTGCCATATAAGACAAAAAAATCTGCCCATCTTGCAAGTGAAACAAGAAGCACCATTCAAATCAAGGACTCCAGGAATCTCATTTGTTCCAGACTCAGTTTCGAAGTACTGTAAGCAATTAACTTCGACAGATTTTTAAATTTTTATTATTTTAACATTAAAAGCATAAAAACACAATTGGGAAGCACCTTTGAAGAGCTTTAATCCATACTGATGCCAACTTATTCTTTATGAGACTGTAAACAACAGCCATGCCAAACATGCTCATATGTCCACGAGTTAAATTCAGAAACACTACTGAACCGTTTAGAGGAAAGGTGAAGACATCAAGCTATTTACCAATGGTTTCAGCTATTCTACTTTGATGTCCAAGTCTTTTTTATTTTCTAGGGAGCACCACAACATGAGTAGGAGTACATAAACCCAACCACTTTACTGCAACTCTCATAAATAAACATCAACAACCACGGAAGCAAATGATAATCACCAGTCAAGACGAGAATCCAGTGTGGAGAATCCAGTCAGGAGGAAAATTGAGGGAATTCTTGCAAAGATATAATAATGCAATAGCTTCTCATTGTGCTGTAGGACAACCAGGGTGCACATTTACATCTTTCACAATAGCCTTAGTAATATCAAAACTTCTGCTGAATGATCTGCTAAGAGTCTGATTAAAGGGAAATTCCCTAGCAATTAGTAATTTCTGTCTCCCATGACTTCAAAAACCACCAGAAAGTCTGCCTTCAAACACTTCATCATAATAGCTCTCATCTTCAGAGACTTCTCATCACTGAAGTTTCCTCTGACATGAAGATTTCACTGAATTTGTAAGTTCAGGCTTTGAATAGTGATTAAGTCACCAAACAACTTAGAAAATTTTCAGTTTTGAAAGGAAGAATTTTTTCTCCAAGCTTTTTATTCAATATGGAATTTTTAGAGGAAATTATAGAGTATGTGTGTGTTAAGCATATTCCAGCATTAATGGAACAATATTTTTCTTGTGTGCTTTACTTTATGGTGTTAGTTTTACAACCAGTGGGAATCTAAGCATCAAGCCAACATGCTGCTCTCTTAGTCCACACCTCAAGTGGCCAGCAGGAGAAAACAATGAAGAAGAGAAAAGCTGGTTGAGACAATGAGTAATTCGATAAAGGGAGGAAAAAAAAAAAAAAAAAAGCAAACTTACATGGAACCAAAGAAAGAAAATCATTCTCTACTTTCCATTAGCAAGTGGTGCTCAACCATTTGTTGGGAAGTTAACCTCAATATGCATGTCAGCCCATTCCTTGACCTTTCTTCTTATGGCTAGAAATAGATGAGATCAGTAATACAGAGTCTACTTTGATTTACAACCAAGGAACCCATGTTACAATATGTGGCTGTAAGGAAGACAAGCATCTGAAGATCTTTTCCTAATGAAAGGGGCCTTGCTAATCGAATGCTTTTCAGTAGTACTACAATCAGAATTAGGGAATATATTTTTATCACTTTTTTTTAATTTCCATATTAATCTACTGCCTTTAGAAATGTGGATACATTTAGCCAATACTCATCATGACACTGCACACATTGTTCTCTTTTTATATCAGAACACACAATGACACTAACAAATACTTACATATATCCAAAAGCACAGGTCAACATTCATCCTGATTCAAAAACTCATATGATATGGCTTTTCAGCTACCAAGTATGGAAAGTCACACTAGCATCACAAATAAACAAGGACCGGACTTGGAAAAACAAAATCACTTCCTACTGCACAGTTTCTGCAAGATGAATAAACCTTTATTATCCTTGTTATTGGTTGTTACAAAGTTGTAACTGACTTGAATTTCATAATCTAGGCTATTAATTATACTTAAAAGAAAGCGGAATCTAGATCATTATCTGCTTTCCAATGTCTCAGCTTTGAATTGCCAACAAGATAGATCACATTTAACATGTTTGAAATTGGGTATTTAGAGTCTTAAGTAAGAGGACAAATTTTGTTATCCTGAGTTCCTAAATGTTCCCTGATGGATTTGTAGCTTTGGACAGTCACCAGATACTGGCCTTCTGTTGCAATTCGATGAGCTTCAGCAAAACTCCTCTCAGAAGTCAAGGCATTTATGCTACAGCTTCTCCAACGAAAGATGTCCAGAGGAGTTTTCCTATGGAGCTCCGTATATTTTAGGGTAGATCCATGTGGCTCCTGCTTGACGTGCTAAACCTGTGCCATGCTACCGCAGCTGTACCTCTACCATATTGCTTACATTTTGCAATTCATAGTTAACTTCTGTAATAAGATGACTCTTGTGCTTAGGTCCTCTGCAGACTGGACATGTAGGTATTGTAAAGGAAGCCCTTGTGCACCTGACTGTACTAATTCCATGCATTTCTTATCACCATTTTATTCTCCTTTGTGTTAGTAAATCAATCAGTTGTATGTTCCACTGGAACTGGAGTAATGCAGGCAGCTTCACTACAGCCCAACATGCACGACTGTTTCAGAGGAACAGTTTCATAGCTGTATCTCCTGTAATGAAGGAAAATGAGTCTCCGAAGTCTCTGCAGATCACTTAGGGCAATAACAACACTTAGCAGTTACAGCCCCTGATCTACTAACCATTATCTTAATTGAAATAGAAGAGTTTGATTCTTCTTTCCTCGCTTAACTGCTCCCTCGGCATCACTAGCGTTATGAGCAGCAGAGTCCCAGAGGGCACATAGTGACAAGGCTGAGCCTTAAGAACTCATCTGTTTCCAAAAAAACTATCTCCAGAGTCTGTTTACAGCAAATCTAGATCACACCAAAGACAGTTGCATGCCAGCACAGAAGCAAGACCCTTTCATGGAATCCACACTCTGTGAAAGAATAAACTCAAAGCTGCCCCTCTGTTGTTTCCAAGTACAATGCTGCAGGTCAGCCATGTTCAGGAAGAAATTATTTTTTTTTTCATTACCACTCAAAGAAAATAATCACATACTCCTAACCAGAAGGGACACTGGTTGTCCCAGCATCACGCCCAGGAGCACAATCCTTCCTCCCTCCCAGAGTCTGGAGCTCAATGATCCATAAGGCCCCTTCCAACCTAAATAGCTATTCCAAGACATTTTACGATTTTATGATTGTATGACTGTCTTGTTCTGACCAGATTCAGAGAGAATGTGATCAAGGAGTGAGCTCAGAGTCTAATTCAGCGAGTGGCTTACATTAATCCACTTACTCCCACTAATAAAAAGACAAGATTAAGACACTGAAGTAGCAAGAAAGAGTCTTTTAAATGGCTTTGACATCTGGGGACCCGTTCATTTCCATTGACCCTGATGTGACAAATTAAGACAGTTTACAGACTTCACAAAGACCATTATGGAATACATGATTTCTTCCAAGTTTAAAAGCCGTATTGGCAGTCACAAGAAATGACATCTTGGATGTCTGTCTATAATTTTCCTATCATGCACAGCACTGCATTTGAATTACTTTAATATTTTATGAACGTTTACAAAGTTCCTTCATCTGACAAATAAAAAATGTAATGGGAATAACAGACAAGTGATACAAAAGCACTGTAAAAAAAGAAAGAAAATATATTTAATAGCTTTGCAAAATACATTGAGGAAAAGACAGTGAGTCCTCTATATAGGCATTTAATTTTGCCCGAAAATAAAATAACCACAAGTGAACTGCATTTAAATCTTTCTGAAGAAAGCTGTGAAATACACAATGAATCTGGGAAATTCTACTCCTGAGTACCTTAAAGCCTTTCAGATATAATCCCTAAATTTTCTTTACAGAAGATTATAAATTCTCCCAATAGAATCCAAAATAAAAAACCTTCTCTCTCAGTTTCTCCTCTTCCTTGTTAATCAAGGGATAAGAACTGGTTTAAAAGAGCTCCTCTGAAAAGCTAAAATTTTCCACATATTGACCTACTTCTAACTAAGTTTTCATCTGTAAACAGCATCTATGCTCCCTCTTCTGAAGAATTTCCTTTTGTGTATTTCCAGAATAACATTGTAAGAGACTCATAGGGTATTATCACATAATGAATGAGCACCGAAGCTGCTGAGTTTACCTCTAAAGCTGTCTCTCCATGCTTTCCAGGGACACTGGCAGCATTCAGATTTTACTTTGGACTCCAGAGGAAGCCTTGAATAGAATTAACTTAATAAAAGAGATTTTACCTTGGGTGCAACCCAGGAGTCTTAGCATTTCTTTCAAGGTTATTAGGTACTCACGAATAGGCAACAAATAAAGCATTTACCCAAATGGCCTACATGAACTAGAAGAGCTGCTGTGTTGTCATTTGATTCTGTTTTCTTTAGTAAAGATGAAGAATATATAAAGAAGTATATTTTCAAACTGGACTTTGAATAGAAATGCAGAAATGTAGAAGAGCAGAAAAGGGTATAAGCATGAATCCTCCTTTGCTTCTCATTGCAAACAGTACAAGCTTATATTCTCTGGACACAGCTGGGAAAAAGGAGGAAAGAGTTTACGTGGCAACTCAAATACTCAAAGTAGGCTCAATCACCAACATATTCAGTGCATCTCAGTTCAGACAGTAGGGCAGATGTATACGAGGGCTGGTCCAAATATAGTTGTCAGTAATTCAGCTGTCTGTAAGATTTTCTATCCTCTGGAAGACTGAGAGCTCAGAAAGAAGAACTGCTCTATTTGGGTGCAGTAAATACTCCATTTTTATAGGTTTTTTTTTGTTTGTTTGTTTGTTTGTTTTTTTTAAATAAAGTGCTGACAGACTCAAACCCACCTTCCTGGAGATGTCCACAGCAGCTTATCTGGTTATATGCCCCTAAAAATTGGGATAATAAACTAATTGTAAAATCCAGATGCTGTCATTTTTAGAAATAATTTGGGTCTTTAATTCTAAGAACCCGAGCAGTTCTTTTGAGTTCAAAGCACCTTCATTCAGTAAGACCTGGTCTTGACTTAATCACATTGAAAAACTGTTCACAAGCAGTTTGAACAATTGCTATACACTGTTGGCAATTTCAACAGTACAATGCAAACCGACTGAACTCTTACAAGCAAATGTCAGGAGGGAATACCAAAAAACATTTACTTACAAAACTCCTCAATATTTTCTTGAAAATTCTCAAATTAACAACATCAGCTTTCATGAAATCCAAAGCTTTATTTTCAACAAACCTGTATAACTATGAGGGGAATTTATGTCCCAGCCCTAATTTTTTGGAATCTGCAAAAAAGCGATCATATATGAATAAGTATTTTAAACACATCAGAAGTAAGGAATATTCATGGTCTGAGCCCTTTCCCTTCAACACAGTCTGAGAAAAATCTTCTGGGACATCGATTACCATTGTTGTGTGGTTTTTTTTTTTTAATCGACAACAAGCTGAGGTTTGTAGCATGGCATGGTTTGCTCCCATGGCAGCTGGAAACAGCTGTGCAGAAAACATGAAGATGTTTGGAAGTTTTATTAACTGAATGATTTAGACTCTGGTACATATTCAATATTGGTTGTATCAGCATTTTCCTCCAAAACTGCACAGTATTGGCAGACTGGTTAGCACTTAGCTGTCCCTACATTAAAAAGAAGTAATTCTCGGGAGGTGTTTTGTTGATTTTTTTTTTTTTAAGGGTTTGAAGTTCTCTCCAGATTACTAGATTTCATCCCCTCAGTTCACAGTATTTAATTGCTCTGCTAGCATGTACTCAGTTATTTAACCCTAGCCCTTACCTATTGAACGGTATAGCTTACCATGAATAGACCACAGATAAACTGGTTCAATAATGCAACAGGAGTCATTGGCTTAGTAATAGGAGTCAAGATGATGTTGATCACCCCCTGTGTTAGAAGCCAGGCTTTATAGAGATAAAAGAGACCAATATAAGCCAGTTGCAGCAAGGTACAAAGCAGAAAGGACTGGCCAGTCAATTTTTAAAGATATGAGCATCTCCCAACTGAACTAAAGGAAGTTCAGGACAGGTTCTACTACCTATGAATGGTTTTCACCTGGAGCTAGATAAAGCCAAGAAGGAAGCTGCAAAAGCCAAAGGAGAGGTAACACAAAGGAAATATTTTATCAAATTAAACTTGAATACTCTTAACACTGAAATAAACGCTGTATCATTAGTTGACTGCCCTTGCAGGGTGGTTATTCTCTCTCAAACCAGAATGGTAGGGGGTTAATTCTCCTTCTCATGTATTTCCCTATACTTAACACATTAAAAATGTGACAGTGCTATAGTTTCAAGGATACTGGAGAAGTATAGAGGAAGGTGACTGTTATTAGACAAGCTAATGTAGTCAGAAAAATCTTGAAAGCTTTTGATCATCTGTTACATACCTATGGGGCAACGGGTTTTAATGTTATAAGAGACAAGAAAAACAAGAAGGCTAGCAGCTTTGATCTTACAAATAATCACAAAGCCCCACCAGTAGTCCTTAAGCAGCAGCCAAGAGCAGAGGTGCAAAGAGGAGGAATTCGCTTGCAAGGAGGCAGCGTTTGCCATGAGAAAATTCCCGCCCATGGAGTCTCCTGGTTTTCACCATGTCTTGGTTTTCTATGCTGCTTAGAGCATGATTTGTAGAAAGTTAAGAAAGTTTTCTAAAATAGTTCTGGAGGCTGCTACAAGGGAAGCCAAAGGCCACTTGTGTCAGAGGTTTGTGTTAGCTGTGTGAAGAAGTCTACCTCACTGACCCCTCCTTTGTAGAACACTGAAGTTTGTGCAAGTGTTCTCCAGCTTTCCAACCCTCCAGCAATAAATAAATAAATACATACATAAAAAGAAAACACATTCTTCAGGGTTGTTATTGTCCAATACCTCAGCAGAGGCAGAACTGCTGTGCCTTACTTTGAAAATGCCATAAAAAATCCGAAGGTGACTATTCAAATTCATTGTACATCCCAGCAGAATGTCCTCAAGCCTGAAGCATTCCTGGCACCTCAGCACAGGGAGCAGCAAAACAGCAGCAAAACAATTCAACCTATGAGAAAATGATCCTCTCAAGCAACTGTTTTGAAAAAGTTTAGCAGGGAAAATCCCTTTTGACTTTTTCTACTTTTTGTTAGAAGTACCTCCAATCTGAGCACCATGGGTAACTGGCTCTTGGGCTACAAAAGGCCATCTTCCAGGGCTCTTCATAGCTCTGGCTTTACTTCCAGATCCATCAGTTCCAAAGGCAAGTCCTGCATGTACTAAAGTCTCCTGTAATGCCACTTGTACCTCCATCCATTGCTGCCTCACATTCCCCAAACCCTCAGTGGTCTTAAAGGGAAAACTGCAGGAAAAAAACCATATGCCCCAAACTCTGAGTCAGACTTCGATTATTTACATCTGTTGCCTTCTCATCTGAAACAGAGTCCTATCCCAATTGTAGCTCCATGTATATGGACACATGTTATTTTTCTTCTTCTCTGAAGAGGATGGTATAATTTTTAGATTCGCAGCAGCAAAAATGCCAAGTGATGTTTGTTAGGAGAATGCTGTCTAATTTCTGAGGAAAGGTTTGACTTTAACAGACCAGGGCAGTTTTATATAACTACCATCTAACACCAACAAGATTTCTACAATAATTATCCTCTTCCCAACTCCAATTTCCAAGAATTGTACCCGCAGCAATTCTTTATCAATTTATATATATCTGCTGGAATTTCCTTTACATCAGCATCACATACCTAATTATCTAAGTAATCTCATTATATAAAGCTTTTGAACTACCAGGATCTAAAATAAATAGATCAAATAAAAAGAGACTGTAGTATTTCATTTGGCTTTACTGAACTCAGTTCACTTTTATGAGACTCACTTTTTAATCCATCACTTTTACCCACCCATTTTATTATTGATTCCTTTTTTTTTTTTTTTTGAGTTTAGAAATAACTCACATTGTGTAATTCCCATCATTTCTCTGACATAAGAGCTGAGAGTACTTCTGGAGATGTTCTTCTGGTAGTCAGCTATAATTAGATGACTTTATCATCAATGATTTTGGAGAGACATGGAGAGATGTCATTTCCAATGCTGACATTTTGGTTTACAAGAGGCATCTGGGATATTAACTGACACTTCCTAGTCCTTGCACAACAGCAGATAACATCCTCCCTGTCATAATCATGCTCCACATTGCCTTGGGGACACCCAGTGCTTGTAGTAAGCCCAAATCAAGCTGCTAGAAGGCACACAGACAAGTGCCCTATCCTGGTTATTTGTGTATGTGTTCTCCAGTAAGTGACAGCTAAAAGATTTTACTGTGAAAATGTTTACTGTTGTTGCAATACCAGATGAGTGATGAGAGAACACATACAAACATAAACTGAATTTTACCTCTAGAGGGACAAATATGCTTTCTGATGTTGGTTTAAAGACTTAAGGGTCTGTGAGTAAGGGACTGCTCACTGCTCAGGCATCCAGTCCATCCCTAAGCTTAGAAGAACAAAAGCTGAAGGCTGAAATGAGATAAGAGGTCCCAAGGAAATATCTCCTTCCAAAGAAAACAGTTCATAGCACCACTGCAAGATTGACTATATTTTGCAAAGCATGTCCTAGACTCTGAACTTTTTTGCAGTAATATTTGCAGACAACAGAATTGGGACAAGAGAAGGAAGTACTGTGCTGTTTGTGTCCCTCACTATAAATCAAGATACTGATATGTTTTTCATTCTTTAATGGTTGTTTACTGAGTCCCTTCTGAAAAGAAATTAATCCCAATATCTGGAGAAAAACAAGAAAAGACAACAGCCCAGTAAAATCCATAGCCATTTTCGAGGCCCACACTGATCTGTCAAGATTTTCAGGATTTGTTCTTGCTATAAAATGGGGAGGAGAGGGAAAGAGACTTCTGCAGGGCCAAGTGAGCTTTGAGGCTGGTTGTACTCTAGGAAAGGCAGAAGCAGTCATGAAGGAGACAGTTTGACCCCCCTGTTTGCATTTTGGCACTCTGCATGCTTTCTGTCTTCACTGCTAATGTCATGGAAGGAGAGCAGTATCTCCTTGACTTTTCTATTACAGCTACTGTTGATTGCAGGCAGTTGTCTCTCACTTAAAATTCCTATTTCAAAGGACATGCTGAGTTTCTAGTCTGGAGTTGCTCTATGCTCATCAGTATCAGCAAACCCAAATATTTTCAGAGAAAAGAGCGTGAAGGTTAGGTGGGATGTGCAACTTCTCCTTCCTCCCTCATCACCAAACCTTTCACATAAGGCCTCAAACATACCAATATAGTGATGCTTTTTGTAAGATGAGGTCTCTTAGCAGAAGGGAGCCAGGTGTATTACAACAGAGATAGAGAAGTTGTTAGGCCTGATTTATTTCCACCTCTGGAGCACTACCAGTGAAAGCAGAAGACTTAGGAAGAAAATATATTGCTTAGGTCTCCTTGTTATACCTAGATAAGAGACAATGAGGAAAGACAGCAGTGCAAAAAGCACGAATTTGAATGCAAATTAACCTTGCCCCAGGGAAGGCAAGATAACAGCTGATAACACAGCCTCAGTGAGCTCATATGAAGGACCATTAGCTGTGAGCTGTATAGGTCCAGCAGCCCTGTCAGAAGTAAGACTGGGGCTCGGGGGAGGGTGTAATTAGAAAGATCAGCGTGCTCTAACATCGGTCTATGGAGTGTTCAGCATTAACAGATGGTTCTTTCAGATCGTTTCCTACTCTGCCAAAATTATAGTTTCAGCTCTGTTATTTTAGTCATTCCCTCCCAAAAGAGCAGACACCAACAGAAGGCTTTGTTAGCCTGATCTACTGACAACCCTTTCTCCCTCACAATTACATACACACAGGCTCAGAAAGTCAGCCCACTCACCACAGGGAGCCTCACAACCTTCTAAAAGGCAGAACCTCATATAGCCTGAATCCTTCACTGCACCTATCATTTTGATCAGCAGCACTGTAACATCATCTATGCGTGTGTGGAGGAGACAAGCTGAAACGTTCATCCTCATTCTCTGAAACAAAATGGATAGGAAAGATCCCAACATATAGCTTAAGAAAGGATACAAACTCCTTTCCTGAAAGGAAAATATAATGCACGGGAAAGTCATTGTTGGAAAAGGGGTAATTCTGTCTGAGGGGAATAAAATGAACTCATTAAAAAAATGCAGGAAAACTTGAACAGAGCAGCTTTGTACTAATGATTTCAATCACCTGTGTAGAATATACAAAACTCATGCACACAGAGTGCAGAACAAACATAAAAAACAGTATAATAATAATAAAATGAAATTTTTAAAAACTGCCATTGATTCTGTGGAATAAAACAGGTCTGCAATTTTCATCTCGACATTTCATTGAATTAGGTCAGTTACAAGATCTGGATTAAATGTTAAGAAGTGGGAGGAAGAAAAAATAGTGCCACAAAAATATTGCAGCAGTAGTCCAGAAACTTTTTGGAACACCATGACATACACTGAACACAGAGATACCACCAGAACATATAATGCCTTAGATCTAGAAAGTTGCCTCTTTGATCTAGGGAAAGTTGCATTGATAAGGGGAGAGAAGTATCAGTGAGATCTGGTTTGAGAATCAGGATCTGTACTGATGTCTTCTGGGTTAATGACAAGGAGAGACTCCCTGTGCTTTCAGGAAACCTTTCTGAGGAAGCCGTGGGCATCTTTGCACAAAGATGTTTGGTAGAATTGGTAGAATGCAGAAAATATTTGTCTTCAGTTCAGTATGAAAGAGAAATTTCTCTATGCCTTTTAATTTTAATAAAGCCGGTACATTCAAAACACAGAACAGCCTTTTTTGCTTTTAAGCAACTCGGGAGAGAGTTGCTGCAGAATGCTTTTTCCCGCCTGTATGCCATATACTGCGCTTATAAATAAATAGCTATAGAATGCTCTACCAGCAAGCAGCACTAAGAAAAGATGTAACAGGTTTTAAAAAAGAGAAATAAAGATCACTGCCAGAGTATAACTTGAGAGGTAGATTGCTTGTACATATATGATGTGTGTTAATCCTGTTTCTATTTCAGTCAGTGCTTTGGAAGGTAACTCACAGTAAAAAGGAAATTTTCTAATCGCTCTTAGGATCCAATGCAATTTCTGTTGCAGCAACGTGGTGCCTCCTCTTCATTTCAGGGAAAAGCAAATGGGTTCTCAGGAAAGGTAATATTTCCCTAAAAAATTTCTCTAAATATTTTCTTAATATTTCAGAGAAATGAAGACAGCCCAGTGTCACAAGCTATTCATTAACAATTGTATTTCTCTAAGGGAAAAGTAAAAATAAAAGCAAAAATAATTCAAGAAAAAGAGAACACATCAGCAGGATTTGCAACCCTCACGGACTTTAAGCATGGACTGCAGATTGATACAGAAGTAGATACCTGGCAAATGCAAACTCTTTGTTGTTAACTCTTTGTACGTGTAACAATAAACAGAGAGAACACTTGGCCACAGTAGTTTCCATAACAGAGCTGTAGTGCAGGAGAAATGGATGAAGTTCCTCTTGACCCTACAAAAGGTAGGGACCAGCATAACCAGAAGATGCTGGTTTGTTTCCTATTTCCTGCAGGTGAGGGGAACAACCATGAATAATCCAGGCAATAAATAAGAAACCAAACTTCACAGGGCTGCACTGCACAGTGCTCCCACAATGGTACAAATGCACCAAGAAGAAAATTGTTTTGGAAGATGATGGTTGAAGGAGCCCTTTCCAGTGACAGAAGCGTGGAGTTGCTTCTCATGACTCTCAGCATGGTAACTGTGTCTTATCCACATGCCTTCACTCCTCAGCACTGCTGAATAATATTTCAATAAAAATAAAACCAGCAAAAATCTCAAAATCCCAAGATGATGCGGAGAAGCTTCATGTAAAAAGTACTGAGACAAGAGATAATCATTCAAAGCTTCAGTTCTTCAGAAACTGAGACCTCTTAGCTTCTGTGCATGAGCTGCACAGTAACTCCCAACCTTCACCTGATCCCATTTAACTTCTACAGCATTTTCCTCCAATAGTAAATGAAGTGCTTGCCCTCCAGAGTTACTCAGAAATCAAAGGCAAGCTGCTGAGAAAAGCCATTGTGTTTTACTGAGGTTGTACAGCTGGCAGCTTGCAGTCTTCCCAGGAACAGACATGTGAAACTTTAAAGTACTTTGCAAGTGCAAGGTGCTGCTTCATGCACTCCGATTGCAGCTCCCCATTTCCAAGTTCAGCACAAAGGGATACAATATCACCTCCACGTGCATGAGTGGTGCAACACGAGCCACTATTAGATATTGTCCTCTGATGCAATTGCTTAGAGCTTGTACCCGAGCCTTACTCCTCATACCAGCACTTACTTTCTCCATCAGTTTTTAATATGCCCTTCTTGGCCCTATTTTGCAATCTGAATTCAGAAATAACATCAGACAAAACCCTTCACAAAGTCTTTCTTTAAATTAAGAAGGGAAAAGATTAGGGTGAAGCAGATTGGCAGAGGTCCTTAAAGCCATTTATCCTGTACCCCAGAAGCTGCTAGACAGGGATGAGAAAATCTCTGCTGTTCATTGTTTAATCAACATGAGGCTAGAAGAAAGCCATTAATTTCATTAGCAGGAATCATGGAGGGGCTGGTGGATAAAATAAAATGGGACGCATTTTTCAGTTAATTCCAGACTTAAATCCCAACACAAGATTTCTGGCTTATTTCTTCACCCTACACACAGGCCAGTGGGGTGAGATGGTGGCCAGCTTTGTAAAGGGGAAAGTAATATCCTCAGTCTTTCCTCCTTGGAGCTAATGGCTTATCTCCTCCACCAGCCAAGCACATCCTTCAATGGAAATGCACTTCTCTGAATTGCCAAGACTAGGCTTTGGTTTGCACTTCACTAATGATGTAAGAGAGAGCAAACAAAGTAGGACGCGTAGATTCTGACTGGTGGAGCTCCAGATTTTTTTAAAGTAATCATTAAGCTCTTAAATATTAATCTTATTTTACAAAATGTATTTCATATGCAATAGTCCTGTGTGACTAGATAGCACCAAAAGAAGAATATGAGAAAGCCGTGAGTTCCCACAAGGAGGAAAGTACCCAAACATGGCCTCTAAAAGAAAATACATCAGGCACCTCACAATGGTTCCATATGGCTGACAAAAGAAGTAAGGTCCTGAAATAAAAGTGGGAAAACTTCTAGGAAGAGCATAAATGTAGTAACATCTTTTAAAACGTCAATCTCTCTGTCCATCGACCATCTTGACTAGATAGGTACAGTCACTGCTTTCAGGAGGGAGAAGAAATCAGCACAGAAGTCACAGACAAAGTTTCTTCTTCTGTAATTTAGTCCCATGGCTTCCCTGGGGGAAAGCACAGTTCAGTTCAAGCCTGCTCTTGTTTTTCTAGTAAATGAAATACAGGACAAGTGTTCAGTATTCTTTATATTTGCAGTCATTAGCCTTTTAAATTAGAGGAGGGAGTACTTGAAAGGACACACTCTCAAGTACTTTTCCTGCAAGTTCAACTTGGTTTTCTTTTTCTCTTCATAGTTTGGAACAGCTTCGTTTTCCTACCAAATGCATCTTCTACCATTTGTCAAACACTAATTCCCCGAGCCCCTTGTGTTACTAATTATGCTTAAAATTAACATGCGAGTAAACAGCTAGTACCTCGCTTGTGCATCTGCATCATCAGAGATGACAGGAAAAGAAATGTTATGTCAAGTCCCAATCCTCAGAGCGCATCTCTCAGAGCACAATGGTAAAATCAGTGATGTTTTGAGCCCTGCTATTCCACATGGATAAGTATAAACAATACCAGATCTTCAAGGCAGTAACCACCACTCCTCAGACAAAAGGATGGCAGAAAAGACAGTGTGAAGAAATCCACAAAAAACTACCAAAAACTCTGTTTGGCATTTGTTTCTCCTAAAAATTCCTTACCCTCTGACTGATACATAAAGTGAAAAGTACCTGCTTCCAGCCAAACAATCACTGGGGAAATTGTAGTTTGAAATACTGTAGGAAAGAGAGGTTTAAACTGCATCAGGAAAAATAGGCCATCATAACCTTTTGTGCAGTATAGTTAATGACCTGGAGCCGAAAAACAATTTCATGTCTATACAACACACTTACGGCCTCTCCCCTACTCTACATGGCATTTTTCTATTTGCTGAAATACAGAAGCTGAACGTGCTTCAGAGTATCAAGTATCAAGGTTTGTTATCACTTTCTCAGATTTAAATACTGGACAAAGTCCCAAACAGAAAAATAGAGCCCTGAGTCTTACTGTCTTCCTAAATAATTTACACAGCTATAAATCTTGTGTAAAATACCAGTCTGCTATAAAACTGCAAGTTCTAGTCTTGCTGTCTTATGTTGGGCATAGAGAAGTCTCATTGGCATCAAACCCTCCAATATTTGGAAAGCCACATTTTTTGAGAGAAAATCACTTTTGATCAGCAAAAGAAGGGATTGTTCATCCCTAAAGAACCATCTGGAAGTGACAAAACCTAGGCAAATGCCTAACTCCCCTACACTTACATGGAGGACACATACAGACATGCTGCTCTCTATCAGCAAGGCACTTATTTTTAGACAGGCGAGGCTCACAGGGAAGGTCCCAGAGCATGTGTCACTGCTGATGTCTGGAATATGAAGCACTCAAATAGAAACCTGACCTTGAGGTCTCCTTTCCCCCTTTGATAATTATTTCCTCTCACTAAGTCTAAGAGGAGCTGTGGCAATGGCTGTCATTACATGCATGGAGGAAGCATACTAATACAATTGAAATTCTAATGACTCCAGTTTCCAAGCAGGTACTTTCTGCCAGTGAGCATTGAAAAAAAAACAGAAAGAAAAAAAAAAACCATCAGAACAACTCTTTCCTGTCTCTGCCCACTCACAGGAGAGACCATGAGCTATTTCAGCCCCTCAGACAGCACTGTTCTCCTTATTACACCTTTGGTTTTATTAAGAAGACATATGGGAAGCATTTCTCACCACAGACAACGGTGAGAGAATTAAGGCCACGAGTAACATATTTCTAATCAGAGAGTTATTTTAATTCTCCAATTTCTGGGACCAATTCCATCCACCTTCCATTTTTTACCTCCTACCACTGATATATTCTCATTTCTGGGACTTAGGCACAGGGTAAAATAGTGAAGCAGTGGCTTACAGTAGTGACATTTCTGGAAGAAATAACCTTTTACTAGCAAAGTGGTAGAGATATGACCTACAGTAAATGCCTCTTTGTATTTCTAAATTTTTCAGTAAGCTGAAGGCAGGTAACAGGAGAGGGAGAAGGATGAAAAGGGCTCCATACTTTAAATGAAAAAGCTTTTCCCATTTTGAATTAAATCGACTGTTTTCCTTAAGCTTTGACATTCACAGGTTCAGCTGTTTCCCAAAGTAAATTTCACATCAGATCCCTCTCACTCCTTCTGCAGTATCTGTGGATTGTAACATCAGAAGAACCCAATTATAACATCAGCTCTTACCTCTTATATTACCCTGCCACAGAATGCCTTGCCTTTATTGCAAATACTCCTGCACCAAACTGAATGACTAGTGTTTGCCTAAAGCTTATCCCTTCACTATTTCATATTATTTCTAAGTAAATACAGCCCATCCAGAAAAACTCTAAGAGCTGTTCTATATAAAAACAGCCCACCAAGCCATTTCTCCAGGCTTATATTTCCAGTTAGTTTATGCCAGTTTTGTGACATGGAGCCATTTCCTTCAGTTCAGAAGGTGGCTTAATGTCTGTCTGCTATCTGAGTGGTAATTCCATCTCTAATTAGAAAGTACTACTTCCACTAATCTACATGTCTGAGAAATGAACTGTTTATAATATCTCCTCTATGCAAGACAGATTAGAAAGATTTTGGCAATGGTTCTGTCATTTCCAGCAACTCACATCAGTGGCTGCAGGTAGAAAATGTTTACATTTGTGAAGCTGAGTGCCTGAAGAGATAAACTCTGCCCTCGTTCCACCAGGATAACAAGGACATGAAAGTGTTGTTAAACAATGTGGCAAGGCTGGGATTTGAACCTGTTTCTGCCAAAATGCACACTGACATCCTCCTCTCCTTCCGGAATGGTAACGCATACACATTGCTGCATCCTCATTTCTATGCTAAGTGCAGAACTTACCATCACAAGTGTCTGAAACACAACCACTTTCATTGCTGCTCGTGGAATCTAAGTGCCACATTAGTGTTATAATTTCTATACCAAGACACAGATTTTCTGAAGGTTCCAGTAATGTTGAAGAGGGGATGAAAGCAACAAGAAAAGCAGCTGCCCCAAAATCATGTTGTTATGCAACTCAGTTACATAAAAGAGCTAGAGGATGATAGCATTCAGACTACTTCAAAATCTGTAAGAGTCTGGGGTCCCTGAGTCAGTAAGCAGAGATGGGGAGAAGCGGTCCAAATGAGGTTGTGGTTCTTGGGAAGAGACAGTAGTCCCAACAGACTGGCACAGAGAGCGTCTCCATGAAGGTGGTGTTACAGGAAAGCAAAGTCCCATGTCAAAGGCAGAAGGAAATAGGACTCTAAATTAGGTTTCTGGAAGAAAACTCGACTTTACCACCTAGTAAAAGCAACAGGGAAGTTAAGGTTACCAACTCTAAAGAGCAAAAGGAACCAAACACTTGAAGATATGTTGTGTACATCAACTCAACATGATAAAAGACTGCTTGACTTTCCATCTCAAGAGAGAGCTGAGTAAAGGCTGAATAACATACTGAATGTTGCAAAAAAAAAAAAAAAAAAAAAAAAAAAAAAAAAAAAGG
>NW_024884711.1:41082624-41270692 GCF_019232065.1 Centrocercus urophasianus
CCCCCCCCCCCAAAAGCCCAAATTATTAATGGTGATACAGGAACTTCTGAGCAAGACCATTTGCTCCAGAGAAGGATGCAGCAAACAGTATCCTGAGACTGTAATCCCAGTCCCATCTCCAATATCCAATGGAAATATCAGATGGCAGAGGTCACCCAGGTCCCCAGCATCATGAATTCTGCATGCATTGTTTCGTATTAAACAGATCAAACAGGCACTATCAGGAAAAAAGACATATAAATGGCCGGCCTCCAGCTCTACTGAAAAGGAAATCATGCTACTCCTCTGCAGATCCCCAGAAGGGAGTTGTCATTCTGTTTGCTAAATTAATCATTCAAACTTGAAAGTAAGCAAAGTAATTAAGCATCATTTTCAAGATTCATTGTGATACGCTGATAAAGATGCCTCAAAACCACTCAGTCCAGGTGACTGTTAATATTTCTTCATACTCATAGTCCAGAAGACACCTGTTATTTCCAATTCATTTAACACAAGCTACAGAGATGTCTCTTCGCTTACAAGGTTGGATACTTGCTTCCTTCCTACAGGCTTTGCATTGCAATCATATAACTGCGCTGCAGTATGACTGGGCAAATGCAATGCTCACACGTTGTGAGCTTTGCTGAGACCTCCTTCCCAAGCATCACAGAAACTATTCATTGAAGGTCAACATTTACACTGAATTTCACTTTTAGTCTAGATGCGAGGCTAATGCCTCTATTAATTTTTTTTTATCCAGTAGAAGCAGTCTTTGCAATTTGATAAATGTCCAACTACAGGGCTTTCAACAGCACATTACAGTGAAGAATCTGATATTGAAACAGGGCAGAAACAAGAGAAAAACCAATCAAGCTCTTTCTATGGTCTGTGCTGTGAAAAGCATTCCTAAGGGAACAGCAGCATACCTCTGAAATATATACGTACAATAAATTCTCACTTAATAATCTAAGGAGTCAGTAAGCCAGGTCTCCAAGCCTAATAATCATGGAAATTCCAGGAACTATAGGAAGTCAGAGCCATACACAGTAATCACAACACTTCCACAGGTGATAGCTACAGTTCCGCACAGATCAGCCTCTCTTCCCATCTAAGGCAGCTTTTCCTGCCCTACCACAGTATGCCACCCAAGGCAGCAAACTTGGATACAGAGCTGGACACAAATCTCTAATAAATGGATGAAAGCACTTTGCTCCATCTGTATGGAAACAATATCAGACTATAAAAACATTACTTATGAAAAACTCTTCTCCAGTTGAACAAAATGACTCTGAAAATTTGTGTCCTCTGTCATCTCCCAGACAGAAACTTGACACCACAAGATAAAATGTGATGGAGCTGTAATGCAAGCTCTGTCTGTAGTGGAGAAAGAATCCAGCACAGGATAGGAAGAACTTCCTACCAAGGGAAAAGTGTTCTCTTCGTGATCCCTAAATCATTTTGAAGTTACTACATACACATAAGAAATCTTGATCCTACTCATAGCCTTTCTCTCTGCTGTAACAAAAAGTTTCAAAACCATTAGCTATCAAAAGTGCCAATTACACCTACCTCTTATATAGCAGCACATTATTTTCCATGTGGTAACTATTTTATACTGCCTTAAGTTTAACTAATAGATGTAGTTGGTCCACTAATCCAATCTGGCCAAAAATGGCACTTTCATATTTCACTTTAAGTTCAACAGCTTGTGACAGAACAGCTACAATATATTTCTGCCTTTGCATGAGCTTTTCTTCTGGAAAGATAATTAGTTTGCAGGGTTCTCTTCTCCATCGAATGGAAACTATTCTTTCAGAATATTTGATTAAAAAAGAAAAAAAAAAAAAAAAGCCAGTAAATCAGCTCAGAAATCTTAACAGTTCTTTTACTGTCTTTTTCATTGCCCTCGCTTATATCAGTCTTACCCCAGCTGCCCTGCACACATCTCCTCTGTTCTCTAGCCTGCCTCCACTACGTTACAAACAGATCCAAATTTCAGTACGGGTAAAAAGGAAAGCTGGAGTGACACACAGCAAGCCCCAGTCTTGCCCAAAGCGGTCCATAAATCCCATTTCTCCAACTGAATGCATGCATTCTTTTCAACTTAGATCAAGTACAAATCTCCCACATTTTTCTTTCAAGGCCCTACATCAGTCTGCCTACAATGTGATCTCTTCCTTTATGCTGCTTCCTTTATGCTCACTCCAGCCAGCTTTCATCCCCACAGATTTCTGATTAATTTCTGCCGCATCACCACACCAAATCCATTCAAGCTGCTTCTATGTTCAGAGCAACTTCTTGCCCCACAGATACACCCGTGAACTTACTAGTGCTTTCTTTTCCTCATCCTTCCACCAAGAGAGTGGTGAGATGCTGGCACAGGCTGCCTAAAGATCCGCCCCTGGAGGTGTTCAGAGATAGGTTGGATGGGGTGCAGGGCAGCCTGGTCTTGTATCAGATCTGGAGGTTGGTTGCCCTGCCTGCCCCAGGGGGTTGGAACTTGATGATTCTTAGGGTCCCTTCCAACCCAAGCCATTCTGTGATTGCACAGTCTTCTCCTAGCCACTGTAAGTTGCCAGCCTGTTGCCAATTAAAAATATACAAATGCAACACCCTCAGCCAACAACCACCATCCTTCAGGTCTTAACCTTCTTGAAAGCCAATGAGACATCAGCTTCAGATTGTATTTCTGACATCAAAAACTGGGCTGGTCTCCTGTGTTTCTTATCGCTTTTGATAGCACTACCCTTGTCTTCTGAAGCTTCTAACAGTTCCATAGTTTAATTAAAAGCCAGTAAAAATGAATCATTAGAGTACCAGGGAGTCATCCCTACCTGAATAGTTACAGCATCCAGGCTCTTTCCTGTATTCAAGGAGGGAGGCAATGCTGATAAGCTCCCACGCAGCTATACTGCCTGGCTGTTATTAATCCATTTTCAACCACGTGCTTAATCCTCTCTTCTCATACATTCTTCCCCACAATTGTCATTTCATTCGTTTTCTTTACAAAAATAAAAATCCCACCTGAAAAAAATCTCCCATCCAACAAAAAGTCTTTCTACTCACATTTTACTGTGTTAATATCCTAAGCTGTATAATCAGATTAAAATGTTTTTTTTTGTGGGTTTTTTGTTTTTTTTTTTAAATGGATCATGCTAAAACCAGACTTACACTGTTACAAAGAGAGTAAAAACAAAAAAAAAAAAAAAAAAGAATTGAATTGAGTAAAAGGAGTGAAAACACTTTCAAAGGATTAGCTGAACTCTATTAGTGATGGTGGCAGGGAAAATATTTGATCATGGATGTTGAGTAATGGCTCTGCAACTACATTCTTCCTACCACTTACTTATTTTCACTTTAAAAAAAAAAGAAAAAAAAAGAGACCCTAAAGTTGGTAGTCAAGACTGAGATGCTGTTTTGATTAATGCTGTTTATTCATAGAAAAGTGACTTTCCTCCAGAAGTCCAGTATATAAAACTGAATCTCAGAAGAAAGATATTTTACAGACAAAAACTAAATGGTACCTTTAAGGGACCCGGATTTTAACCAGTGCTGAATTTCATAGCTGGATTCAGTTCAATCTTTAGGACATACAAGAGGAAAAGAAGAAAAATATATATATATACATATATATTATATATATATATAATGTATATATACATTATATATATATATGTATATATATCATTAGTTTGTGTTACTCAAACTGCAAGTTTGGGTATAAATACATGAAAATGAAATAGAAAATTACAAAAAACAAAACTGAAGATTTCAGGGTTTTTTTTCAGTAAAAGCTGACAGAAGAAATGCCAAGTCCATTTACCCTATGATTTCTGGCAGATTTTGAAATATAGCTTTTCTCCTGCTCAAATCTCAGAATACTTTATAAATAGAAATAAATGAATCTGTGTAACAAAAAGAATAAACATCTTCTGGATTATCCAACGATGATATTCATGAAAGAAATAAAAGCACTTCAGTGCCCAATTCTGTCTTTGCATGGATTCAAAGCTGTTTCAAAACAACGTGCAAACAGCACGGGGGGACATGGCTGGGGACATGGGACATTACAGCAAACAAACGCACGTTGCATTGGAGCACGGTGGTAATGGGCTGGAGGCTGGACAAGATGGTCTTAGTGGTCTTTTCCAACCTTAATGATTCTATGATATCTTCAGATCTGTCCCTTTCAATTCACAGATAATGTATGACAAGGAATTAGGAAACATGCTCTAGAACAGAGTCTTGTCCTGGGCTGGGGGATGTAATAGGACTCAGGCCAGATGATTCCTACCATCTCCCTTTGAAATCTTTCCTTTGCGGATGGCTTGGCAAAGCTAAGCAGCAAGTTCAGCTCAGCTTGTGTTTTCATGTCTTGAACTATTCAACGTTTTAAATGAACTGCATGGCCTCAACCTTTTATGTACTGAGAGCTCCATTAGCTAAAGCAGTCAGTGACCCTTCACATTACCTACTAGCTTGCAGGTGTGGTTTTTGTCAGAGGTTTCTTACTTGAAGTTCTCACTAACAGGCATTAATTACATTCCTCTACTGCTCCTATACACTGATATGTTACTTTAGCTTTTAAATGCAGATTAAATGCAGATGAAAATGTATTTTTGCAATGTGCATTTGTTTGCTGTAAACCTACACAAACCAGGGTAGAAAATGGCAAGCGTTTTTGTCCAGTTTTACATTCACACTTAACATTAAGCAAGTTCCTGATTTCATGAGTATAGCAATGCCATCAAGACTATTCCCATACCTGCACAACATGTATGATTTACCTCTTTTTTTTTTTTTTTTTTTTTTTTTGGATGCATGCAACACTGATGTAACTAGATAAAGCATCATAAGGTTTTCTCAATACATGTTCTTCTTGCTGCCAAAGGTCACTCTGTCTGGAGATCACCTTCAAGGAAACTGCATCTGACGTACATGAGAGTAAGAGACATTTTTGCTTGAGTGAAGAGGGACTTAAAATTTTTCAGGAGATGCAAACCACTCCAGTTTTATAGTATTTGTTTTCATGTGAAACATAAAAGGTGGCAAGCTATTTAGAAAAGGATTAGATGGATTATCTATTCTGTCCAATATTTTCCACATTTATTTTGGAATTCAGCTGCCATTCATTTAGCCAGAACCTAGAATCAGGAATTGATTGGAAGAAGAGTTTTACTTCTTAAAGTAGTGTTTTATTTGAAATAAGTCGTTGTGATTTGTTACAGAATCACAGAATCGCTTAGGTTGGAAAAGACCTTAAGATCATCAAATCCAACCGCAACCAAACCACGCTACCCTAACAACCCTCCACTAAATCACATCCCTGAGCACCACATCCAAATGGTTTTTAATCACACCCAAGGATGGTGACTCAACCACCTCCTTGGGACCCTATTTTGTAATTATCTCATTTAATACAGTAGTCAGAACAGGGGACTCTGACAAACCTACAGGCTACGTTCCAGCTGAGGATCTGTGGCACCTTAAGGAGTGTTCCCAAGGAACACTCAGGCAAGCACAGGTCAAAGACATTCAGTGACAAATGCTGCACATTACATAGAATCATAGAGTAGCTTAGGTTGGAGCAGACCTTAAAGATCTACTGGTTCCAAGCTCTAGAACTCTTCCAAGACAACTTTTTCCTAACCTGAAAGTATGTCGTCTTAGCCTGCATCTCGCTTTCTCTGGGTTATGCTGATTACTTCTTGATCACCTCCTAGAGATGAAATTCATGCTCCCTATTTTCACATTTCCCAGGCCTCTCTTTCTATAGTTCATCTTCCACGGTCTCTTAGATTGCTCATTGTTTTCATAGCTCAGCAAAATATGTTTGTAACACTCCAGCTGAGATCTAACCACTTCTGACCACAATGTGCATGAATTATTTAAAGTCTCTGCAAATAAGGATTTTCATATTCATTTCCAAACCTAACACATGGGTTTGCAACAGCGTGTGACAGCAAACCAAGGGTGATACAGATTTAACAAGAAGGTAATGATACTTAACATTACAAACTCTTTACTTTTTCAGAAGTGCTTAATACCTGGTGAACAAAACTTTTCCTCTGGGATTTGACATATTAGTTTTCTTTAAACATTGCAATTTTGACGTACAAAAAAATCTAATATTTACAATTTTCTTGTTACAAATTTCCAAAGGTTTCCTTCAGTAACTCACTTTGTAGCCTTTAGAAAACAGTGTCGCCTCAATGAAGACTGTTGAGAGTCCTTATCCTTCATCACCCTCTGCATCCCCCACATCATCCCGTGTAGGAGAAGCAATTCTACTGCAAGCACAAAACATACACGCTGCTTATCTATTCCCACTCCCTCTGACTCTGCCAGAATTACAAAAAAAGCCAGACTCTCTGTTGGGATCAGTGCTGTCCCTCTCATTTAGGCTTCCACTGGAGACTGCTAATGCGCAATGTTTTGCTCCCATAATTAGCTTAGTCAGGGAACATGAAATGAAGTCATAGTTCTAGCTGACCAATAAAATGAAATCTGTAACTATTCCAGTGCTGAAACACCTCACTGGGAGATCTGGAAGTTCTGTGCTTCCCTTGCATCCTTACATCTTGCTAGTTCGTGGTTTCTCAAGTTTGAATTGAAACCTCCCATCTTGCTGATTATAAAACGGATACCAAGGATCCCCAATACAAATCTTTCAGTTATTGTTCAACTGTTCATAGCCAATCACCTGCTTTTCTGGTAGGTTATGATGCATAAGAAAAGCAATTAGGTGCAATTTGTGGTGCGGTTTTACAAAGCTATCTTTGTGATGACAAAAACAGGAACGCAATTTGGGAAGTATATGAAATAAACCTAGGGCAATGAGAAAGGTGAGTCAGACGGCAAAGAAAGTGGCAATATAATGTACTTGACAAGCAGAAATATCAAAGCTAATAGTGTGCAGCTGCACGAGGCACAGGAAGCTATGTTTGATTCTGAATCATTTATAAGAAGCTATTCAATTGCTTGTCACCACATTAGCAAACTTAAATAGTTTTAATCTGATTTCACTCTGATTAAAATTGCTGACAAGGATGGAAAATAATGATGAACAGAATCAAGCAGAACAAATAGCATGACTGTAAATGGGCTTATGGATGCATTAGCAAAGGCGGCATACCTAGTACAACAGCAGAACCAGAAGCCAAGGGAAAGATTCAGGAGGCAAAACTACAAGAAGGATGTGTGTAACAAAGGCATTTATCCTTTCCCAATTTATTTCATTCTTTGAATTAGATCATAGCTTTAGCAGATGTGGAAGGGGGCATCACTGAAAGGGCAAAACTTGAGAGATTAATTCTCTAGCAATTTGCTGAGAGGGCTCTGAGAGATCCTTCAGGTCTGAGATGTATAGGGTTAGCCGGGACATGGTATTATAGAATGGCCTGGGTTGGAAGAAACCTCAAAAGACCATCCAGTTCCAATCCCCCGGCTGTGCATATCTCTAGTTCTGCCAGAAAAATAACTGATGCAAAGCGACAAGATCTCAGAAACACCAGGAGCTCAAAAATTCATGAAACACTTTCGAAAATGTGTTTTCCCTTAAGAATTCTCCATGATCTTACATCTTGGAAAACAGGGTGGCATTTTAACTGATAAGTAGGAATTACAGCAAGTAAAGCTCTAAAGAAAAGCAACTGTGGCTTTTGGAGAAATTAAAAGACCTGGTATGCATCTCCTTTGCCTGTCTGCCCCCAAATAATTCCAATAATGGGTAATTTCAATTCTTAAGGAGAGTATTAGTGATAAACTCACTTCCACATTAAGAAACAGCTGATATCATGCAGAATAGTCCTCGCAGTATAGAGGAAGTTCGACGCTATTTCCCACCATTTGCAGAAAGCTATTTTAAGCTTTCTTTGAGGTTTCTGCATTTCCACGTGGTTGAGTTTGCAACAGGAGCAGCTGCTGTTTCTGGAATCCAGGGATCACAGACCACAGCAGAACTGCTTTCCTGAAGAGCCCCCTTTCCTTCAGGTACTGTTGCCTGGGTGCTGTATGCACCCAGTGTATGTCTTCTCCAGGAGCTCTTCCATAAGGCCATTTCTATATATATATTATTTTAAATCATTAAGCATCCCAGAACACTGTAGCATCTCCATATTAAAAGCTCACAGAAGTTTTGCATCATTAAGTCATCAAAATATATTTGCGAATTCAGTTTTTTCCAGTATTATCTCAATATTGGTCTTTTTTTGAGAGATATGGAAATTAGTCCCATGGACTAAGTTTCCAGCTAACATCTATAAGACCATTCTTCCTCTCCTCCTTGAGGTCTACGAACCCTCAGAATATTGGAGTAATCAGAATCTCTTTGTTTGTTCTTAACCAGGGATAAGGCCATCCACTGCCTCTCTGGGCAACCTGTGCAGTGTCTCACTAATTTGGATGTCTGTCTTTTTAAACCACAGGAAGGTACAGTAATGTTCAGTGGGAAGGCAAAACAGGGAAAGATAAACCAATTGATACGTAAACAGAGATGGAAGAAGTACAAAAAGAGAATCCCCTTATTCTTGCAGCTTTATCTCCCTTAGTGTCTTTCTGACAGAAGTTTTTTCCATTTTAAATGACAGAAGGAAATACGTCACTGAGAACCAGAGATGACAATTGCAAACTGTAAGTGTGCTCATTAGAAATTGCCAAAACAAATTTTGATGTCTTTCTTGCATGGAGGCCTTTCAGAAGGAAAAAATAAAAAAAAATAAAAATAAAAAAAAGGAATAAAAAAAGATGCCCTGGAGATTTTTTTTTGAAACCTGGAATATTGCAGTAAAATAAAATGCAGTACAAGGCTATATAAAATTTATGGGGCACCTTTTATGAGAACATCCCAAGGGGCTTCACATAATAGCCATAAAACAGTAAAAGACATCACAGCACAGATTTAATTTTTAAAATGGCAGAATATATATTAATGATTTACTATCATTACTCTTGATTGAAGGTCTAAGATCACTCATAAAATGGTTCTGCATAAAGTTAATTCAGGTGAAAGGCATTTAATTTTAATAAAGTTAATTGGTTGATTAAAATTATACCAGAAGGAAAAAATAAATAAAGGAAGAAAGAAAATGAAAGCAAATATTACGTATTTCAACTAGGAATGGTTTCTGAATTATAGAATCACGAATGCTGGAAAAGGCCACTAAGGCTATCAAGTCCAATCATCAGATCTTCACTATCATACCAGAAAAGCACATCACTCAGACATTATCAGCCATTGTACGTCCTTCAGTGTTCTCTCAGATTACTCAGGTCTCTCTCAAGCTTACAAAAGGACAACTGAGCATCTAACATCTGAGCAATGCATTTTGCTCCTGTTGAAGTGTGCACCCTTGTACAATTTAACCTGTCCAAAATATCACTACTCTTGCTGATCTGTGAACAAGTTCAAGAACCTTGGCTAAGAAAGGCAAGAAAAGCAGTGGAAGGTGCATAATCTATGATTAACAGCATCAGAAATGTCTTGGATCACTCGTAGGTCTTCTTCACTGGTATTCCTGTAAATTACTGTTACCTATCTCTCTGCATCACCCATAACTCCTCACATATTATAAGTTGACTCTAGCTGTGCAGCCCAGAGCTTCTCCGCATTCCCAGAAGAGCGGCAGTTTTCTGCTGAATCTGGATTTAAGTACTTTTAAATGAGAACTAACATCAGTACACCAGGAGCAAGACTGAACTGCAATTTCTGCAAGAGTTGTTTGGAGAAAGATAAGCCAAGCAAAACGCAACACACAATTAATAGGCTGAATATGTTATGAACTGACCTCAGGGAATAAAAAGTCAAAGAACAGTATCTGTTCTCTAGCTCTTTGATATAGAAAAGAGGTCAAAGCTAGAAAAAAAAAAAACCACTGAAGTAAGAACATCAAGTCAGATGGGACAGGAACAATTAAATGCATTAACAGTTGTGAAAGCTCAGCAACTGTATTTATCTGCTTCTGCACACTTAATTTAACACTGAAGTCAGCACCTGACCACGCACTTAAGAGAACGTACCAAGGGATCTGTAAGTAAGCAGGGTCTTACTGTACCAGATAATTATACTAGGTAACCATCTGGGCTAATTCTGTCAGCAAACTGTCTGTGGGAGGTTAATTTGAAGAAATGGAGGTTTTGCTTTGTTCTAAACTCCAAAGTCCTACATTCATCTCATCTCTCCCCTGGAAATGAGCTGAAGGGCAAATGCAAGAAAGTGTTCAGGAACCACAAACTCTGATCTTGAAGGGGATGTCATTTGCCATGGATAAAATCCATATTTACCTGAGAACTTTCCAGCAGCTTTTAAGATCAACACAGAACATATCCCACATCCTTGAATTTGACATAAGTATCTGAGAAGACAAGAGGTGCGTTCAGCAGAACATCTACTGAAACCACTGCAGTTTTAACCAGGAGGGATGACAGTGCTGCGTGATGTGGTTTAGTACTGGTGGTGGCAATGGTGATGAGGAGATGGTTGGACTGGATGATCTTGTAGGTCGTTTCCAACCTTGTGATTCTATGATTCTACGATACATGATCTTTAGAAAATAGCATGAGGCGATACATCTTGTCAGATGTAGATTGGAAATTATTCCACAGAATGGCAGAAAGTCAACACAGCCAAGCCTGGGGTGTTATCTCTCCAAATCTCTGGGTGGAGTTATACAATGTCAAATAAAAAAAACCTTCTGATCCCATAAATTTTTGTGTAATCACTAATGAAAGGAGAATTCAATCCTTACAGTCACTGAAATCCTTATGAAGGCTACATAGGCTTTACAGAGTGCTCTATAACAACTAAGGACATACGTTAGTCAGGCCGACAGGAGATAGCCTAGCCATAATAGGGCTTGTCAGCAGGATATTATCTAGCAGACTTAATAGTTCAGACTTCTCTAAAAAGCTGTAAATGAACAAAATCTGTATGTTTTACAAAAATCAGTAAGTAATCAGAGCCTTGCAGTACCAAAATGATAAGCTCAGAGATAAAGCACAGGAGAAAGCTCCTTAATGCTTAATCCTCAACTCTCAAGCAAGCCAAGCGTAAAATCCTTTAATCAAATCTAATAACCCGGCATAATCTTTAAAATAATGACTGCAAGGAATAACCCATCCCTGCATTCATTAAATCCTGAGACTTTAAAAAATGGATTTTCTTTAAACAGCAGTGTTAAAGGTATTCTCACATGTTGCATTATTCATAACATCCCACAAGTAATAACAAATATTAAAACACAAAAACATTTGATTACACATTCCTATTGTATTCAAGTCTGCATTCTTAACTTTAATACAGCTACATTCTCAGTACAAAGCAAGATATGCGTAACAATACCAAGCACTGAAACTTGATGTTTTTGTCCTGAGAATATCATCCCAGATATTAGAAATATTTATTGCTCATGAGAGCAATTAGAAACAAGCTTCTCTCTTTTTTCCTCATTTCCTTGTAAGCAGGTTAGCTGCCAGTGTTTGAAGGTTTCCAGTTCATGTGTATTAGATAATCTACAGCGGCATTTCTTTCAGGGAAACTCTATCTACAAATGTTTTAGAGAACACAAACATACTGCCTCATGGAAGGATTTAGTGCCATTGAACATATCAAGTTCTTTTTTTAAACATAAGCCATTTCAGAGTCTAACAGAACACTCCCCTGGCACACTAACAGGTTTACCAATCTTGCATCATTCACTTGTGTTGTTTGCAATTCACTGCCACCCATTCACTCCTCTCTGAATGTCCAAAGAGTTTCATTTTCATCTTACATTCATGATCATTCATACATAAGCTTATAGTCACTCCTTATTAACACTCTCATTTTTTTATATCATACCCCCATTCTGTCAAAATTAAATTATGATCTGCATCAGCATATTTACAGTGGTTCTTATCTCTGTATCCTCTCCATCATGCACATCACTAACCAAAACAATGGGCAGAGCAAAACTCAGAGCAGACCCCCAAAAAACCTCACTGACAATATCCTACTTTTCAATATGAAATCTTAGCATTCACTACATTGTTCTCAGAATACTGATCAGTCTACAGTCATTTCCTCTAGACCATTACTCATTACCACCCATGCACCTGCTGGGTATTAGTCTGCAACCACGCTCAAAAGAAAAACATTAGGGGCTGGTAGAACTGCCCTTAATTGACTAAATCTTTGCATATCCCCGAAGATTTGAAAACTTACTCTGCTGCATTCCTCTCCTGCTCTAACACGGCTTCTCACTCCTTTGGGCACTGATATTCATAGTGCTATCCATCCAATTGCAAGTGAAGAACAAAACAGAATAAAGGATCCTTTGCTTCAGGTTTTTCCAAACCTATGTATTAAGTATCAAACTATGTATTAAGATCATAACAAATGCACCTTGCCATATCTTCTTTCTTTTTATCTTGGCCTTTTTGATTTGGTCTGAGAGCTCTTGCAATGCCTTTGTTCTCCCTCTTAGCAGTCCAACCCAGTTTCTACTTTCTCTATACTTTCTTCCTGTGTTTGAAGTCAATAAAAAGCTTGTAATGTAGCCAAACTCATATCTTACCGACTTCTTATCTCTACTCTACAATGAGAGCCTTATTAATATTCTCCTTTAAGGAATTGCCAGCATTCTTATATTCCCTACTCCATTAGGCTTGCCTCCCAGGCAAGACCTACATATTTATTGAAGTCTTCCCACTTGAAATTCATTGTTACTGTTTTGCTATGTGCTGTTCAAGTCCTATGATCATGAACGTATCATTTCCTGAACATTCTTACCTAACCCACCACTTGGCTAGATAACGCTCAGCAACTTGTTTATATTGATCAGTATCTTATCAAAGATCATCCTACTTTAGAAAAGTACATCAGCAGTGCATTCACAGAACGTTTCAAGCAAGATATAGCTAAAATTTATTTTCCTTGTAACAAAAGTGATAAACAACAACCTGCATTATGAATTTTAGCTCCTTCTGATTATTCTTCACAATTCATAGGATCACCAAGGTTGGAAAAAGACCACCAAGATCATCTATTCATCTATCCACATACCATCAGTATTTCCCCACTAAACCATGTCTTTTCTGTGTTATGGCGGTTGTTATCTGGTGCTATGACTTCTTGTAGAACAATCCTGTCTGGTTTTTACGCCTATCCAGGTAATGATTGTCTATGCTACCTCTGGGAAAAATCAAAGATTTCCTCCAACCTCAATTTTGCTCATAAACCTGTAGACAATCACTCTTAGCTAAGGAAAACTGAGGTCTCCTGGTATGGAGGCATGTGTTTATTTCCAAGATGCAAATTACAGCTTCCTGGACACTGATCCCAGACTGAGTGGGTAACAGCACCAGCTGTGCCCTTGCTTCCCTCATCCTTACCTCTCTCCAGCAGCCTTATGATCACCCTGACCTGCAGTACAGAAATGTTTAATAAATAGAATAGAAGCTCTGCAATACAGGAGACCTGAATGGATCACTGAAATTGAAAGCTGTCTGCACATGGCTGATCTCAGCAGATCAACTGATTTTAGCACTCAGTGTAAGCATCAGCTGCTGAAGGAGACAGGATGATCTTAGCAGCTGGAGTATGAAAGGACGTAAGATAGACAAAGGTTAAAAAAAAAAAAAAAAAAAGAGAAAAAGTATTTGCTCTAAGAACATTCAGCCTGGGCAGTCCCATATATAATATAATTTTTGGAGATACTTAAATCTCAAAGACATTTAAGAATCTGGACTTCATTTCCTTTACAATCATCTGCAGCTTTGAAAAACATTACTGTGATGCATCAAAATGCTGAAGGCAGGCACGCAAGGTCCTCATGGATTTTAAGGACAACAACAGCAGAATTTCACTCACTGCTTTCATTATATCCCTGCAGAAGGTTTCTTTACAAGGCAGTTGATTGAAGGAAGCATCACCTAGTTTTTCATCATGTGAATACACTGTATTCCACAAAAACTAATACAGAACATCAGCAAAGATGGAAATGCAAGTCTAGAGCACTGTGTATTACTTATTTTAAGAACTGCAGTAAGAAGGAAACAAAATGAAGAGACAAATTTAAGGACTCTTTCCTCCGAAGATGGGGTCATAAAAGACTTTCTTATTAAAAAACAGACAGGTTGTAACTATTACAAAGCAAGTCCATAAGATCTACTGGGGTGGATTTAACACTACTGACGTCATCGTATATTCAGATATACATATATTTAGTAGCAAAAGAAACAGTTATGCAGATCCATGGAGAAAGTCCTGGAATAAATAGATATAAGCTTCTGCAGGCAAAATTAGGAAGCAAATGTAACAAAGATGTGTCTTATGTTATCCACAAAGGATGGAAAGCAGGAAGCAATGCCAGCAACACAGCAACGAGCAGGAATACAGTGAGATGTGTTTTAAACACAGAAAAGATTTCTTCAGCTCTACTCTTAAGAGGTCTTCACACCAACTTTTGACTTACTGAAAGATATCGAACTCTTTTCCCAGAAGCAGCAAAGAGAGAACAATATTGCAGGTTGCTTACTGGACTATGTGTTCCCATAGTGAAATAGATGGTATATTTTCTTTATTGATCTAAGTAGGATCTTTGAATAAGATTTCCTAGTTTTCCCTGGAGTTACAGCTTCAAAATGGAAACCAATCAATGAACACCCCCCCAAAAAAAGAAACTTAGCACAAACCTCCAGTGAGGATTTTGCAAATGTGCAAGTACTTCCTCACAATGGAGATTCAGCTTGGGTGCTGTCAGTAATGGCACAACCACTTCCAAGAGCAGATAATGACCTGAAACGAACTGTAAAAGTGTATGCAAACACATTAGGAAGTTTAAACTCAATCTGCAAGTCCGTAAGATGAAGAAGAAACAAATCACTCAAGAAGCAGCACTGAAAATAGAATATGCATGCTGGTTGATTCTCTTCTATCTATCAAAATACTAACACTGTTGTTGGGGGTAGTTTTCATAGATGAACAAACTGTTTGCTGCGATGATGGGAAGAAAAGTACCAGACTGATTACAAGCATGAGAAAACCTAGATTAATAGAGGCATTGAGAAATTCCCAGCACACCAAAGGAACAGAGATACTGAAAACAAAGCGTTTCTAAAGAATAAAGAATACCATTTCCACAATTTTAAAGAAAAAGGTGAGAACTTGGCAAATGGACAGCGTCAGACAAAGCTATGCTCCAGTAAGAATCTTTTTCAATCACAGCCAATAATCAGAGACGAAGACAAGAACCTATAAGGATACCCAGCTTTTAGGAGTCCTCAGAATTTGAGAGAAACAAGTAAAAAGGCAGATAACTATCCTTTCAAAAGTAATAGGCAAGATAACCCCTGCTCTGACAAGCTAGACTCCCCATTACCACACAGGACTGCAATAGTTGGAAAGACTTTACTCCCTCCTAAGAGAATGAAACACTTTAGAGTTGCATGAAAGACAACTAGAAGGTTATGCAAGTTATTGGATTAATAACAGCTTATTTAGTTTAATAATATTTTAATTAGAAAATTGGGTTCAAAAGGCAGAGTAAATAAGGAGCAAAAGAGTTCCCTAGGAACAAAAATCTTTCTTTTTCCATGATTTCTATATGATGTGCTTTCTGCAAGAGTCCACACTCAAGTAGAGCAGAACAGCACTAAGCACAGACAGAATACATTGCTTGTAAGCAAGCGTTTTATTGCCTTATTTTCATACCAAATTTCATTTATTTACATAAAATTGTCTATACTAGTCAAAAGTAAAGGCAAGATACATTTTTTTTCTGACACTTTGAGTATCACACAATAACCATGGTCATTAAACTGTGCAAAAAAAAAAAAAAAATATATATATATATAGATAGATACCTGTGATTGCAGTGTTATTTCATAGCAAAGTTCTGCACTAGCTGCATACTGCTCCTATAGTCTGAGTCATCCTCTTTAGTCCTCCATGGCAAGAAAGAGTTACATTTACATCATTTCTTATTACTGTTGCAAGCAAGCACAGTTTTGAGATAAGATTCATATTAGCTATTTTCTGCTCTTGGTGCATCATTTGTCAAGGAAATGAGGAATAAGAATTTCAGTGCCTAATATGCTCTGTGAATTATAGGACTGCATCAGGATTATACTTCAGCTTTTCTAATAGTTGGTAGTTCTCTTTCATACCTTGCTCTGCATGCATCTGCTTGCGTGCTGACTTGTAAGTAGCCTTCATTTCAGTTCTCTAATGGGACTCTTCAATTCTAGATCTGATCAGGTTGTGACATTTTAAAGTATAGCACAGTCATAAACCAGTTAGGCTCAATTCATTCTGGGGAACTTGGCTGATCCCAACTGAGGGCCTTACTTTGCGTGTTGACCATTTGCAGTGTTTCAAGGAGACTGGGTTGTCAAGAGTGCAGGATTTTTTTTGTTAAGTGTTTTTTTTTAAACATGCGTGCCCTTTTGTTCTTGTGTGTGCACTACAAGGGTAATTACAAGGTCATGAGTACACCAGTGTAAATGTATCTGGGTATGGAGAGTATTGATTATCCACATAGAAACAGCTAAAGATTTCTGTGCTTTCATTGCCTCAGTCTTTACTGGCAATGCCTTCTCTCAGCCCTCTCACATCCCTGTGCTTAGAGTCTGGGTGATGAAGTACTAGTCATGGTAGTAGAGCTAGTTAGTGACTACTATATCTAAAGACCAAGCAAGATCCAAAGGTGCTGGTTTTGATGTCATTACCAAAGTTCTGCCTCTCATCTTTGAGAGGTCTTGAAGGTTCCTGATGACTTGAAAAAGGCAAGTGTTACATGAACTTTCAGTAACTGCAAGAAAGATGTTTGGGAAATGACAAGCCAGATCCTCCCTGGTCCTAAGATATGCATATGATATGCAGCATATCCCACTTGAAACCAGGTCAGATATGTACAGGACAAGAGAGCGACTGAGAAGAGCTACAACAGATTTGCCGAGAAAAAGTCATGTCTGACAAACCTGACTGCATTCTACAAGATACAAGAAAGGACAAGAAAATGAGTAGTATGTGTTGCACCTTGATGTAGCAAAGATTTTGTCAGCATGCCCCTTAGTATCCTTATAAACAAGTTGGTAAGATGTGGACCAGATGGACTGTCCTAAAGGCAAGTGGATGACTACCTAAATTGCCAAACACAGGGAATTAGAGGTTGGTCTTCAAAAGCACAGTACTCATGGTATTAATCGAGGTTTGGTACTGGAGCCAGTAGTGTTTAAATGTTGTATTAACTACCTGACCAATAGCAAGGGCTGCAATCAGCAGTTTTGCAAATTATACCAAAAGGGGAAGAAACCAATACTCTAGAGAGCAAGGCTGTTGTTTGAGACAACTTAAGAGATGGGAGAAATGAGCTAGCAAAAATATCCAGAAGTTCAGCAAATACAAAGTGTACATAGTGAGGAATGGCTTGCACTGTGGACACAAGCTAGAGTTTAACCAGATGGAAAGGATCTCAAATCTCTACAGGTGAGGACCCACGGGTTCTGGTGGACAGACAGTTGAACTCAAGTGAGCAGTGAGTCCTTACAGCAAATAAAAGCAAATGCACAGACAGTGAGTCAAAAGAAGTGAATATTTTTCTGTTTGGCACTTGTAAAACAGCATATGGAGTATTGTATCCCACTTGATCCTCTTATACAGAAGAATGGCACAAACATACCAGAGTTAGCACAGCAGATGGCCACCGTGATGCTCCAGGGACTGGAGCACATGAAGTACCACAAGAGGCTGAAAAAGCTGGTTTGGCTCAGCCTGCAAAGAGAGAGGATCTAAGGGAATCTTGTTATTGCTTTTAACCACTCAGTAGTGAGGGAGTGGGTATTACAGGGAGAAGACAGAATCAAAGTTGCCTCAGAGGTGCACAGCAACAGAACAAAGGGTGGAAGATGCTAGTTGCCACAAGAAAAAAATCCTAGCAGATATAAAGAAAAAGTTTTTTTCCACAAGGGTTATTTCCATCCTTGGAGATGCTCAAAATAAAAACTATACATAGTCCTGAGCAACAGTAAAGTTTGCCCTTCTCAAAGTAGGGGCCTGGGCTGGAAATCTCCAGGGGGCCCTTCCAATCTAACTCACTCTGTGACTTCTTGATATAAGAGAAAACAAGTTCCATATCATTCCCTTTCTTCTCTTTTTCTTCACTCTTACAAGGTTATTTGTGTTGCTGTTTCAAACACTCTCGAGCACACCCTCCTCAGGGAGCCTTTTCCCACTTATTTAAACTTTTTGAAGTACTCTAATTCTGCCAATAATTGCATTCTACCTTTATATTAGGTAAGGAAAGGGGCACATTGTTGAATATTAAAAATGAAGTCACTGACAATGTACATTATCGCAACAGGAAAGCTTGAAGTGGAATTAATGACTGATGAATTGAGAAAAGGGTAATGAGCTCCCTGTAGCCTTCACTGTGCTGCCCACATTCCATTATCTGCTAAAATCACTTCCTTTAAAAATCTAGATTAAAATGTCCGAGCTGAAACTAATGAAAACATCTTAATCAACACAGCAGTGTGAAACGGTTTGAAAGTGTCTCTGAATGGCAACAAACAGCAGTCCTAGATACAGACATGCTGACAGCTGTTGATGGAGGATGAGGATTCTTTTCCGTGATTAATTCCTCACATGGGGGCCAAATCCAGGAATGTATTTCCACTTCTTCTTAACACTAGGTATATTTTAACTTCTCAAATTAGATATTCCAAAACATTCACATCAAAAGATAAACAGGCAAATTTGCTGGCTTCCATCATAAACTCACAGCCCGAATTCCAATGGTAACTGCACAAAGCTTCTGAACACATTTGTGCAACCTTATGGCCTTCAGTCAAACTCCCAAGTTCCCACGAGCCTTCCAACAGCCAGCTCCCACATAGACAATATTACAGAGGTGGAAAAATGGGCAAGATCCTACCCTGCTCCAAGACGCTTCTTGCACACAAAATCCACTCCCAAATGGTATCATAGGGAATTTTTCTAATAAGACATATTGCTATTATGTTTCACAGTCATCATTTTAAAACAGCTGGGTGTCTCTGGAGCTCCACAGGACTGCACAGTTGGACTTAAAACATTGCTTGAATTCTCAGGGAACAGACATTTACTGAAGAGGAGAGAAGGTTAAGCATTACCAGTATCTATGAGCCTTTGCTCAGAAATAAATGCTCATTTGTTGCTTTCATTCATTCTTTTCATTGCTGCGTGTTGGATTAATTTAGATCATTGCCCGCTTCCTGAGACAGACTAGTTTTCACAGATGAAATTTGTATCTCTGGACACAGGTGAAAAAATTAATTTTTTCCATCTCCCTCAAGCAACTAACTCCAGAAAAACAGCTTGTAACACAAGAGGAAAAGACAGGCTGCATTAGTTGCACCACTGCACATCTGACTCCAGGACTGGACATGGCTTATGGCACGTGCAGGACACGCTGCAGTTTAATGGCACCTGTCCTTGCACGTGTCCTCACCTTATTCCTACAGCAGTGGAACCACTGCATCAGCTCACAGCCCTGGCAAGGACTCTCATGACCCTGAGAGAAAACTGTTGCTTCTCCTTCCTGTCTTTTCAGAACTATGCTGCAAATAAGTTGGGTGTCAGGAGTAAGTTCTTTACTGTGAGAGTGGTGAGGTGCTGACACAGGCTGCCCAGAGAGGCTGTGGAAGCCCCGTCCCTGGAAGGCATCCTGGGCAGCCTGGTCTACTATTATATGCACAGGTTGGTAGCCCTGCCTGTGGCAGGGGAGTTGGAGCTTCATGATCCTTGAGGTTCCTTCCAACCCGGACCATTCTGTGATTCTGTGTGAAGAAGCGCGTGAAGGGACAATTGTGCAGAAATTAATTTAGCAGAGTATTTGCTGCTCTGATTATCCCCTTTAAACTCTCTTGCAAGAACAGCTGCCAAGGATCTGCTCCTGCAGGTAAACCCTAATTTATGGGTATTGATGTTGCCCATCAGCATATCATCGCAAGACACATAGCACCATAGATTTTGTTCTCATACAAAACAATCTCATATCCATTTGAAAAACTTCATGTGCAGTCTGCCTTCTTCCACAAAGGTGAGATCCCTACTTCGTATTTCAGCCAGCTTTCTGGAACAGACTCTTGAAGGTTCTAATTCACCTGACCTATTGACCAAGAGGAGCACAGACTCGCTGGGTTCAGCTGTGGGTGACTAGATCACACACATCTATCTAGAGCTGAACGGTATGAGGTCACCCTTAAATACACAGTAAAGTGAGCTTAGGAAGAATGATATCAGCCCTACATTAAGTTTTTCTGATGCTGAACAGATGGAGCAGACCCTCCTCTGGGGTTATCCAAGGTAATTCTTTGCTAACTTCTGGGAAACTGTACTGCAGAGCATCATTACTTTCATGAATTAAAAATCTGCTTCTTTGACACAGTTACATTGCAAGAAGCTTTTCTGTAGCCCACTTTAACTCAGAACTTCACAAGCACAACAAAGAACTCAATTAAAATAAAAAAAAATATTCCGTGAAAAAGACTGCATTCCAGCTCTCTGCTGCCACCATTCAACAACATGGATTTCCAGTTTCATAGTGAAAAAGACAACAACATGCAATACTATTTCAAGTACCAACGGGATGTAGGCTTTCAAAAAAACTGATGTTCGCTGCATTCTATAGCTACTGTTGTATGCATCCACTTACAAAATATAACCCAGATTCCATTTACAAAGCTATTAAAAGATATGTTTGTACTGAGAGCTCCTGAAGAGTTTTAGGTTTTATATTTATAGTCTTTGTTTAAGATTTAGTTTCAATTTCTGCTCTAAAGTCTAGGGTTAGAATATTACATTTGAGCTTTAAAAAAAAAAAAAAAAAACAAAACTAAGAACTTGTTCCCTCTCAGTTTGATAAGTTAGTCTTAGCACCCAACTTAGGAACCCATTCTCAAGAAATGAATAGTCATGGCAGTGCCACAATACTTTAAAGCAAAGAAGTAATATTTTATGACTCGAGGTAAAACAGAGGTTAGAATACACTTTAATATTCTTATTTCCCAGCTGGATTGAGGCAAGCTAGCTGCCTTCATGAAAAATCAGCAATTCCCATATCACCCCTAGTATTTGCTGGCCTTTTCTTCCAGGTTTCAGAATAATGTAACAACAACAAAGCACCATAATGGGAAAGTGCAGCTGCTTATTGTCCAGAGAGAGGAAGAAACTCATTAATTCTCTGAACCCTGCCCCTACTACCAAAATGCTTTCTTGGAGTGTGCTGTGTTCTTCTAAAGAAGGGAAGGCTTATTAGACTGTACATAAGCCCTTGGTTATTTCTCACTGAAGAAGCTTGTTTCATCACAGATATCACAACCCCAGCATAGTCAGAAGCAACAGACGCTGTATGCTACAGAACAGAGGTCAAATGAAACACTGACATGTCTCGATGTTGTAACAGACCACTTTTCTCACTGGATTCCATTTAAATCCTTACATTCCTGAAACCCTGAAGCTTACAAAATCTTTCAGCAAAAGAAACTTATCTCTCGTTAGTGGAAGCAACACAAGCTGAGAGTAGCAGGAATACCTTGCTATAGGAACTTCAGGATACTGCTGCCCACAGAGCACATTTATCAGGTCTGCGGAAGTCTCATTCACCAGAAGAAATACACTTGTAGCAATCCCCCTCCTCTCTTTTCCCATGTGCCTTAGAAAAGTTTCTCGGAGGATCTGCTCCATGACCTTGCCAGGCACAGCAATGAGACTGATTGACTTACAGTTCCTCATGTTCTCCTATTCTTTCTTTGTAAAAATGTAAAAAAAAAAAAAAAAAAAAATCTTGTTTTCTGTCAGTGACCATTTCATCGTACTTCTCAGCTTCCCAAATACATTGGATAGTGATTTAGCATCTTCATCAGCCAAAAGTGTTCAAGTCCAACACATAGAAATGCAGCACAAGGGATGGGGACAACCGTCTTACTGTACAACTACCTACATTCGTCAGATACTGAAAATCCAGGAATGTAGAAGCCAGTCCTTTCTGTTTTCACAGACAGCATTCTCAGGTGGATATGCATGAGTATTTCATTTTCAGCTCCACACAACAGCTACCACACCACCTCACTCTCTACCAGTACACAAACTCTTCCAAATCTCTTTTGTGGTTTCATCATTCAAAAAGTCAGTGCCCATATCAAGGTAAGCATGCACCAAAAGATGTCCAGTAACTGCAGAAGTCACGAGGGAACACTATTCACGTAACCAGAATCTCTTTCGAAAGATAAATAAGTACTCTCCGAGTGCCTACAAGCCTGGATTTTTCTCTTTAATCATTTCCAAGAAGCAAAGTGTTCTTGCAATTTACAGAGTTTACACAGTAATGCAGCCATGCTTCCTAATCCTATGGGAACACACTTCTAAGATAAGTTTCTATATTACAAGGGTAGATACTTTAATACTTTATGAAGTTCTATTTCTCATTGTTTGCATAGAGTGAAACTGTCGTAGAAGAAGAATAAACCTTGTTTTCTGTATCTTCTGACAAATGAAGATGGTTTTAGTGCAGGCCCAAGAACAGTGGATACTGACAGTGTATGTGTAAATCAGAGAGCGTGAATTGAGTGTTACTGACACCTTAACACTAAAAGACAAGAAGGGAATTTTGTAGACAATCCTTCATCCATTCCAGGAGGTAAGATCACCATCAGTTTTCAGAAGATTTGGATAATAGGTTCTGATGCAATCATTTCTCAAATGTTGATTTGAGACAAAGCAGAGTCATGCAGTCACTGCCTTAGTAAGTCCTTCTAACATTTAACTGCTCCGACAGTTTTGGTGAAAGTTTGAAAACAGAAACTGAAGTCTTAAATCCTTTCAGTCCTCAAAAGTTTTCTGAAGAGAAGTTGCAGAGCAACTTTGACCACGAGTTTGGTAAGAATGAGTTTGATAAGAAAGTTAGAGAAATCCTCTAAATGCAAACTGTTACAAATGGTCTTACAAACTAAGGACAAAACTTAGTCAGTGCATGCACTCAGCTTGAGAAAGGATAATGCAACCATACAACAAAATGCCACAGGAAACCGAGATTTCTGTTCCCTTGGTCACAGAGCTTATAGGTTGCTTTGTTGTGATTTGTTTTTTTTTTTTTTTTTTTTTTTTTTTTTAAACTTGCCTGGTCTTATTTCTGCAACTCATCTTTCCATTCCCAGTCTCAGCATTAGCCCATTAATTCTTACTGAACTCATTAGTTAACATTAGTAATATTTACAGCTTATAGGCTAGAACACAGGAAGACCAGAAAGGTCTTGCAGTTTAATGAATTAAAAAATTAAGGAAAAACAGCTTAGAAGACTCTTCCAGGGGCTGCTGGTGTCAATGGAAGAAGCATCAGCCAGTTTCAAAAGCTTCTGTGGGAGCCTAGAGGATTTTCATTACAGCTTCAGAAAATAAATGAGATTTAAGCAAGGATAAGTATCACAATTAGCACAGAAGATAACAATTTTAAAAGGGGTAGAACGCTGCATGAAATGAAGAAGCATGCCAGAAGCAAGAGAAAGATAAAAAGAGAAAGTTGCGAGGTAGGAGACAATGTTAGCAGGCTTGGAACAATGCAGTAGCTCTGAAAAGTAGGCAAGTGAAGAAAAAATGAAATAAATTAAAAAAAAAAAAAAAAAAAAAAAAGCATCAAATTGAGAAATTGAGACAAAGCAGATCAGCAAAGAGAGCAACACAAGTACTGTCATATTACTCATAAATTACTCATAAGAAACAGTGCATAACCACCAAAAATCACCACTTGATCTTACAAACATGCAGCAGTCACTAGTTCCCTAGGAAAGGTGTATTAAAACCAGTCAAATTGTTTTGCCTGAGGCCATTTTTTCCCTCAGATTTGCGTATACCTCATTCTGCTTTTCCATATCTCATTTTTCAACTTCGCCAAGACTTACATGGTCTACTGATTTCTTCATTGCAGACATAAAACTCAACTTGATTACAAAGGGGATTAAGGTGGCCACTGATTTAGTAGAGCAGATGTAAGTCACTGTTGACACATTCACACAGAGTCAGTGAGAGAACAGAACCACAACATCATACAGCAAAGTTGTATCAAAAGCAAATATGCAGAGTTGCAGTATCAACTGAGAGTCGGAGGAATGATCCGTCAGTCAAAATGTTAGCTCCCATGGAAAATAATGACATCTGTGGCATCAAAAACTTCACCAGGAAGATGTCATTCTTCACCATCTTCCTTCCCTCCCCCCTCACCTCAAAAAAAGAATTACTTCTCCCTTCTTCCAACATGTAACACAATGGAAAGCACAGCAATGACAAGAGTAGCAAGGTCTTAGGCTGCAGTAAGTAAGGATTTACTCAAATGCAACTGCTGTGGGCACGGAAATACAAAAGAAGCTGCTTTCCTTCAGAAGACTTCAGGTTTGCAGGGATCTCCAGTGAAATACCCTTACCTCCACTGCCAACCCTTAAATGAGGTCTGGGAAGGGGTGGATTCTGGCTTCACCTTCCTGGTCACTCAGTTGCATTGCATGCAGCTGAGCTCCCCTGTGTTGGCCCTGCCTTCCCACCAGGTGCTCCGTCACTGGTTCAAGTCCTGACTTAGCATTTCCACTACATCATCCTATACATAAACCGAAGTAAAAATGAAAACTTTTCATCTTTACACAGCTTCAGTGGGCAGGATGCTGTTCTGTACAGCACCCTGATAAACATGGGAATCACTTCAGCAACATATACTCAATGATTTAATGAGCAATGTTTTAAGATCAGTTATTTTTGATCCATGTGTAACTGGAATTAGGATTTAGCTCACTGACCATATGTTCATCTATTCCTTTAAGGCATAACATAAAATACTTCTTAAGCCACAGTCTACATTGACAGAATCTCACTTGTTCATACTATTGCACCTCATTACTGCACCACAAGATCTGAGTTTAAGACAATCATTAATAAAAACATGACAAGAGTTTAAGAGTTCAGCCATTCTTAATATACAACGAAAACTGAAGTTAATGTCTGAGCACATTAACTTAGCAAAGTTCTGGCAGAAAATGTAACACTGGTCATTTGCTTAATCTAACAGTCAGTAGTGAAGGATACATATATTCAGGGAGCAGTCTTGTTCATGCCTATGGTAACAAGGTCTTCCAAATGTTAAGTTTAGTTAATTAAACAATCTGTCATGATATGATGCTCCTAGACAAAGCCCTTCACATCTGAAGGTTTAACAGGATTGAGAAGAGCCCAGTTCCATTTTTCACATTAATAAAATGAGGACTAGATTGCCACTAGGCTAACCCATGTAATAACTCAGACCTCAAGATCTGGCTTTGTTTCTGTCAATGTTTCATCCAAAAAAACCGTGAGGAAACCTAAAGTAAGATGAGAATCCAAACCCACGTAACAACTCATTGCTTTCCTCATCTGTTCAATAGCAAACCAAATGGACACTTTAAAGAAAAATGAGATAAAAAATCTAAAATGCTAGAGCGTACAGGAAGTGAAGCACTTGGACACAGCAGTAGTTGCAACAAATATGAGACAGCATTGCTGTTATTTAACACATTTGACTGTTAAAAACATTGAAGCATCTAAAAGGACACTGTACTCAATGCAGTTGAATAGAGGGAAACGTTTTTAAGATCATGCATCTCCTGTCTTGTAAGGTACTAAAATACAAGTGCTCTGTAACCTCAACTTTAATTGCTTCCAAGGTAGAGGGATTTCTGATGGTAATGAACAGACTTCCCAGAATGCATCAGCATGATGTGGCTTCTGTTCTCTGTCACTAACCCTGCTTTCAGAGTTTATCATGTGCAACCTGAAGGCACTTTCGTCCAGGTTTATCTTTAGGTTACCTCTTGCAAGGATGATCTTGTCATGGGCTAGAGCCTTTATGATCTCAGCCTTGTAAGATCTCAGGAATTTACTCAACTTCCTTTTCGTAAAGAATTGTTTCCCCTGAGAGCTTCATATCACTGTCTATTGTCTTCCCATGGGATCACCCAGCAAATTGGACAGTGTTAAAAGAGATCCCACTGTTCCCCAATTTCCTCTAAGGTTCTACTCAATCTTGACATAGGCAAGACACCCAACATACACTTGAATCTTGCACAATTAGTAGTTCCACTTTGAAATTAATGTCCCATTCTAGTGTGCATAAAGAAAATCCAGGAGTAGAGGTATGAAGATGTTGTGGCATTGTTTTACTGACAAATACATACCATGTTTTACGGGATTTGCACAAGGAACACACTTTACAAAGTGCAGTATGTTTTCCTCAATGAAGATGGCCTGTTAAATTTGGCCTGAGTCCATAACCTCATACATATTTACTTCCAGCAAGTGCTTGTAAGAATACGCCACGATAAAGAAAGTAAATCTGACAGTCATTAATGGACAAATCTCAGAAGAGGCAGTTGTTGTTAACACTTCACATGTTGAACACTGACGAACACTCTCTCTGTAGATGCCTGTGTCCACTGACAACCTTTAAGTATGATGTCCTTTTCTGAAGGATGGCTCAGTAGCAGCACAGTACTGAGTAGTTATGAACTCTAAGATTGTAAGAAGTTCAATTTTGCAATTAAATTTTGCTCCTTTCTAGTCAAAAGAATATTTTAATTCCTTGCAAGTGTTAAAAAATATATATACTCCTTTTTACAAGTGCCACGACTCAATATTTTCTTCTGCTAGAATACACTGATCACATGGGAAAACACTTGCAAGACATTTGATATCTACTTCAAATACTATGGTTGTTCTCTTCCTCTTCCTTATCTTTACTGAAATGATCTAACACTCTATTTTTCTCTTCAGTATCAGCCTTTTGATTTGTAATACTTGTGCCTGATTGCCTGAATGCACTGTTAATGCCCCCACGTTCATAGATTTGTCAAAAATGAAGACAACTGTATTTCATTGTCTCCTAGGCAGCTTTGTATCCGGCTGCTATCATCTACCTAAAAATATTGCACTGGCATCAGCAACTTAATTCTTATTCCTAACATCACATTCCCACTGTCAGAAGCATCTCCTCATTAACAGTCTGCACCTGACACAAGCAGGTACACTGTGATTACTGTCACGTCCATTCTTTTTGGCACAGAGAACTGATAATAGCATTCACCGATTTTGACTTCGCAAGGGTTTTAGGCTCTTCAGCTTTTTCTTATCAGAAAAATCTATAACAGTGTCCCGCTCATCAGTCCTGTGAAAAATCAAGCAGGAAAAATCAGTGTTTCCCATGCAACAGTTCCAATGGAAAATTAAAATTCACTAACGTCAAAAACCCTTGATGTCCAAATCTCTTGACAACTTTCTCTGCACCCAGCAGTACGTACCCAACACTGAATGCAGTGCAGAGAACCCATTGTCTGTTTCTTCAGCTCAAATTAAAACTGTTTTGTTCCCATTACATGATGCAAATAGCGCGTGCAGAAAACCACTGGAGCACAACTCCTCTGACAACAAGAGAAGGCCTTCTTCCTTTGCAGTGTTTAAACTGAAATTAGAGGTTGTAAGTACTACAGACAACTTGTGTACCTCTTTGTAACATTTTTCCCCAAGTTTTTCTAATTAGTATGTAATGGTTTTCTAATTAGTTTGTGATTGACTTGCTGATAGGAATATACAGTGGGTTTTCTAACCTGCAGCTGCATTCTTGAAATAAATGCTTATGTGGAATCCTCTATTTCACTCCACAACATCTTTAATTGATATCTCCTTGTAAATGCTGTATTCAAAATTAATCTGTGACTTTCTGCAACTTCACAGGGCTGCTCAAGATTAGAAGTACTGCATTTGGCAATGGTTAACACAAGTCACTTTAAGAAGACTTTCTCTTTTAGTACAATAAACCCATGTTTACTCTTTCCAGCTCTAACAGCTAGCTTCTGAATTGAAGGTAGTGAAAAGTAAATACAAGCTCCATGTAACATGATAGCAGAGAACAGCTCAGTTGATGCTAGGTGGCTGAATCCTGAGACTTCCATGTGAGATGTCATTCTGCCAGACAGCCCCTCCGCTGCCATCTGTCACACAGCAACAAAATGCAATGGAGTACTGGTGGGAAGGTTCAACCCCTACTGCCACACCACCAACACCTGCCCCCAGTGTCACGGATACATCTTTTCCAGATGATAAAACAGTACGTTAAATTGTTGGAAATATATTATTTTCCTCTATTAACTCTTGAAGCCTTGAATATACCAAAATACCTCTAAAATTTCTTGTAGTTTGTGCTTCAAAGGGAAATAATCCACTTGTCTGATTATCTGCCAGGCAGCAGTGCAACTTAAAGTGCTTGTAGATGTAAAAGGTTACTGCAATTAAATAAATAGCTGGGACTTTGAAAATCCAACCTCATTTGGGGCTGCTAATTCTAATTTAAATACGTCTTCTGTTCAACAGAAAACAAGAATAAATATTTGCTTCCAACCAGGTGCTTCATTGCCATACTGTGTAATGCAGCAGAAAGCAAGACCAAAGAGTCATCCTTTGATCTGAAAGTTTTTGTAACCAGTTTTTAGACACATGCCTACCAATGGACTTTAAAAGAAAAATAGAAAATTCATTTTCTGGCTTTGAGAGTAACATACATATACAGATAATTATGTAATGGTTTCCTCTTCATCATAGCAACCAAAAATTTCAAGGTACTGTCTTAGAAGTGGAATAGACTTATCTGGGATGCACTGAAGTTTATGACACCAGATTCACTGAAAACAAGTACAAAAATAAGATGAATTATTTAAGCAGAATCATAATTTATATTAATGTCTGAGAAAAAAAGAAAAAAGGAAAATATGGGAAAGAATTGTGATATACATTGGCTTAGCTTCTTAAGGAAAAAAAAAAAACTTACCCTGAATCAGTCATTTCCTCTGGAGAGAGGAGGAAAACAGGGCTTCTAGGACTATTCCAAGCACTGATCGGTCATCATAAATCTAAATATTTTTTGTTCAGTGACTCAGTATGACAAATGCACAGATCTCCAGGATTTCCTATGCTGTTTTTCTCACCTTTTTTGAAACATGTAATTTATTACACCTTTTCCTACCTCTAACACAGCAACCAAAAGAATAATTTTCTTCTAAGATGGATTTGGAAAACGGTTTCTGCTAAGGCTAAACCTCTGTTAAAATTGTCAGTGGAACAGGTATGGATTCAGAGTTGTGGGTTTTTTTTTTTTTAAATCATCATCCACACTGAAAGATATCATTTAGTCTTCTATGGTCTTTACACTGAAAGATAATCAACATTTTTTGCTCCTAGGAAATTGTCCTGAGGGTTTTCAGTACAGCCTGGCAGACTCAGACAGAAGACAGCAGAAAGATTATTTCATTCAAATAATGAATTTCCAATTTTATACTATAATGAGATTAAGAAAGCAAGGTAACTTTACAGGCTAAGTAATGGGTATGTAAAGCTGCATTATGAAAAACATTGGACTGCTACTTTATTACTCAATTATATATTAATATGAAATTAAAAGGCATCATAGTGTGATTTTATTTCTAACTGTGCCTGTTTGCCTTTTTTTCCCTCCCAAATAACCAACCACTGAGTCTTGTTGTAAGACATTTTCTTTATAAAGTCTGCATCGCCGTGCCAAGAGGAAACCTTACAAATTCAGCACTCAACAGGGCTGATCAAAAGTGTGTAATAACAGCCTTATTCCGGAAAATTGAGCTCATAGTGTTCTCTTAGGATAATTTCAAACTTTAAATGAAAAGCTCAAATCACTGCGAATTAAAAGAAAAGAGGGAAAAAGAGATTGCAAAGTACGTCCAAAAATACAACTTCTAGCACAGTTCAACAATTTTTAGTGGGAGTCTTCATGCTGATGCCTGGAGCCATCTCACTGTGAGCTGCAACCAAAGAACCCCACAAACTTTCATTGTTCCCCAGCTCTTACTACAGCTCACTGAGCCAGTCTTAGAGGAAGACTCACAGAACATCACCAGCTGCAAGAGGCCCATAAAGATTACTGAGACCAACTCCTGTCTCCACACAGGATCACCCAAAAATCATACCATATATCCAAATGCTCCTTGCACTCTGGCAAGCTCAGTGCCATGACCAATACTCTGGGGAGCCTGTTCTATTCCTGCTACTCTCTACTGAAGAATCTTTTCCTGATGCACAACCTGAACCTTCCCTATCACAGCTTCATGCCATTCCCTCAGATTCTTCTGCCAGACACCAGAAAAAGGGTCTACCCTTGCCTCCCGTCCCATCCCTATGTGCTATCTCACAGAAGCCTTTCTGAATTGATATTTTCCTGTTTGCAAGCATAAGGAGAGAGTGAGAGCAGTTGTATAGGAGAAAAGTCCCTATCTCTTCTAATTCATGCTCACTTTTGTCTACATTAGGGTGGCTTTTGTTTCAAAGCAGCAATGAGCCTTGGAAGTGAATCCTCAGATGGCTTCCGATGCATTTGTTTGGACTGCAGCACAGGCAAAATAGATTTCCTCCAGAGGAAATATGTTTCTATCTCTATGTCAATTGCATTCCAAATCCCATTCCCAGCTGGGATGCAGAGATCCAAGCTAAGGGCAAAATAGTATTACTTGCACCAGAAAAATCTGGCCTTAAGTAAAATCTATTGCAATATATAGCTGTAGAGAGACTCAGCATCAGATCCTCTGAGCTGTCTTTCCTAATGGACAGGCAGCCAATTGCCAAATGTAACTTACTGAGGCCACCAGCTAACAAACAACCATAAATGTAGTAGTATTGATGGATGCAGAAAAAAAGTGTTCTCAGTGATGCTCATATAAATTCACATATAGACATATTCTGCTTTTATTTGGTGTTAAAACAGGCACATGTGAACTGGTGTAAAGGTTGCCAAAGCACTGTGGACCAGCCACTCTCTCTGCCCACGATCACCATCTGCATGAATGTGAATCCACAATACACACAGCAGAAGCGGAGGGACAAAAGCAAACCAATCTGTTTTGTTATCATATGGGAAAAGAATGGCATCACTCCAGCCTTGTGCCTTTAATTAAATATATTTCCTCCCTGGAAGAGCCTCATGAGACAGATATCTAATTTCCTTACGATTCCCAAAGAGACAGCAGTCGTAAAACCCTTGTTTCAGCATCCTGTGCATAGCACAATGTCGGGCAGAAGGGATGCCAAACTGCCCCCAAGTAGGAGCTGGGAAGCAACAAGTGACCTATGCCTCCCCCACATCTGACAGTTGAACAATCAACAGAGGCAGGCATTGCTTGCAAACAAAATTCAATTTCCAGCTTCTGAACAGCCCTTAATAATATTAATAATAATAATAATAAAAAAAAAAAAAAACAGAGCAAAACTGAATGCACCTTCATGGCATTGTTTCTGCTCATTAACAGCTACAAAGAGAAATATTACAGGTAAAACTATAGGCAATGAATTGGTGACCTTCTTCCCTTCACTTGAATTAAGGCAGAGCCTCACTGCAGGGCAGTTAGTGCACTAGTCCCAGGCTGTTAATGGGCAGCCAGGAGGTGACTCCCACAGTTACAACTGATGGGGAACACTGGAGGTAGTTTGCTGGAGTTTAGTCTCAGAAGGAGTGGTGGGGCATTGGAACAGGGAAGTGGTGGAGTCGCTGTCCCTGGAAGTGTTCAAGAAATGTGGAGATGTGTCACTGAGGGGTATGACAAGTGAGCGTGGACTGACATGGTTCTGTGAAACACAGACACAGAACTGGGGAACAGGAGTCCTTTTCAAGCAGCACACAGAGCAGAAGAGGAGCTGACCCCATGTGTAAAAGTACATGAGTACAAGATACAAATGAACCAGTGAGAGTCATCAGGACAGGCAGTAGCTGCTCACTATAAACCAAAGTCACTACTGTGTTGAATTCTTTGTTCCAATTTCTGATTTACACATTACTAAAATGCTACATTGTCAGCTGTAAAGCACTGGCTAAGGACATTCTCATATAGACATTTTGTCATAAAGATATTCAGAATACATTGTATCTTAACCTGTCTTATCCATAAAACCTGTGTGTTCCGGTTGCATCGTACCAGAGCCACGGGTCTCATTGCCCCCACACTTCCCCACAACTTTGCAGATGACAAGCTCAAATGCACAAGATGAGATCCACCCCCGCTATTTGCTTATCAAGTCAGTGAGAGAATGAACCAGCAGTAAGGGAAAGCTCTTGCATTAATCTTCCCACAGAAAAGTTCCTATTCTGGAGATATGTTCCCATGTTATCAATATCCTTGTGAGATAAACCATGCTGGGATCCACGTCCATCAGGAAAACAAATTGCAATAGCAAAGAATTTGATAATAAGTGCAGTGTCATAGCCTCCAGCCTTAAAAATGAAGTCATGTGCTATAATATTTACCTAGAAGCAATGTGCTACAGCTCCCTTCACGCTAAATAATAAGAATTAATCAAGCCACGTACAAGGAAAGGACGTGGCATCACCTGTGAGCTGTTCTGCCCCCTGTAGCTGACACACCTTTTGTCCATTTCTGTAAAAGGGCAAGATTTTAGAGCAGGCAAAGTATCTCTAAGTTAACAACAACAACAACTCAGCACAAGCAATATTCATCTCCACATGTGAATGGTAAACAGGAAAAAAGAATACCCAAGTTTAGTGTTTGGCCAGAAACCGAGCATTGTATTAGTAAACTGTATTCTCCCAACATCACATTAGAAGCCAGAAAGGCAATGAATTATTGGATACATCTCTTTGTTTTTAATTTATGTTGCACCTCACACTAAAGTCTCTGTAGAAGCCTGATAACAACGAAACCAAAACCTATTGGTAGCTGATAGCAGAGCTTTGCTAACATAAACAAGGTCTATGTTGCCCAGCATCATCTGTCAACAGGCTGTTGTCAGCCTGAGATCTACTGTGAGTGCAATCCCCAACTCTGCTTTTTGATAATAGCAGAATGAAGGAGAAGAGAAGGCAGCAGAGTCAAAGTCATACAATCTCAAAACAAGGCCTCATAGCTCTGGCTTTTTCCATTTGTCTGAGCAATTCAGTGCCAGACTGGGCAGTAGCCATGCAAGCCCTTCTTTCACATAACACCAGGACACACTGACAGCCAAAAGTTCAATTGCAAATAAGAATATTGTGTTTTCTGTTGACACAACTCTCCTGATAATTATGGCAGGTACATAGGACGTGGCGAGGAGAGAGGCCCAAGTTCTCTCTCAGGTTCCTTTAGGTGCACACAGCTAAGAGGGGTTGGGTCCATTTGAAAGCAGGCAGTCAAAACAATCCATGTGACTGGTGAAGTAGGAGCAGGCATTTTCGATGGGAGACAAATGGAGACTGAGCCACAGGCCTGAAAAGGAGCTGGGAACATCTCACATGGATGAACTACAACAGAGCACATCCATAATGGAGCTCATTTACTTGCTTTTTTCTTCACAGAAGTGTACCAGAAGAGACACCCTTGCAAAGGGGACACAGGGACTGGGGAAAAAAAGATAAGATTTATCATCAACCTACAGCAGAAGTCCCTGGGGAATAAACTTGAGTCGATGATCGAACTCTCACCCTTTGTGAGGCACCATTATCCACAGAGGTGAGAGCACCCTTCAGTGCTCTTTTGCCTTTGAAATGTTCTTAGTAACATAATTTTTATAGCAGATTTCATAACGTAATATGGATCAAAGTCAAGTATAGCAGGGAACAAGCCATAGAGGGGATCAGTTGTGCTATGCCTCTCATTATCTGACAGTAAAAAGTTAATAATTCACAACTCTCTACTCCTCATTTCTGTCTCTTCCCAGGAGCTTTGTGATTCTCCATTAGCTCCTTAACAATCATTGAATTAATATTCCTCCTACTTTGCTTGAAGTAAACCCTTGATTAAATTTAGATGCTCGATATTCATCTTGTGTGATCCTATTAATGGGTGCAGTACTTCCTCTGGCAAGAGGTCTGGACAGCTTTGCAGAGGTTAGCTGTACCTGTGCCCTACTCTCTCTCTCTTTCACACACACACACACACACACACACTTGAAAAATGGGAAAGCCTGCAGCATCCAAGGGTGCTTTTGTTCATAATTAGTCCGTAGGTAGTTATCCTTCAGCTGTGTGTGTCAGATTGCATCAAGCAGTCGGTTCACCTGGTTAGTCTTGGCTGGAAGAGCTAGAAATAAATCTTAACATTGCAAAATATTTAAAGAATGTGGTGGTGTTGGGGATTTTGTTACTGGTTTTTTTTCAATATAACATTCTTGGCACATCCAGAAGATGTCAGCATCAATACCAACATGGCTGGTCATAACAGTGATTGTTTCTAAAGCGAAGGCTGTACTTCAATCTCTGTACAAACCTAGATTTCTAATACATTAGAACTTAGCATCCCACTGTTCTTGTACAGAACCAAAACTGCAGAAGCCACCACACTCAGCCACACAGAGCAAGATCCCTTGTGAAGCCCACACAGCAGACACTCAGCAATATCTAAGGTGAACTTCTGCCTGTCTTATAACTTAACAGCTCAGGTGGGTGCAGCGGATCCCCTTCTAATTTCTGGATAAAACAAGAAACAAAAGCAGTTTGTAAAGGTCAGACATTTAGAAACCTAATGGGTTTTCTTTGTGAACCTGGGTAGATAAGTTCCACTGCTCCCACCTCCAGCTGAGATCAAGAACGGATCATTTCAGAGCAGAGCGATGAGTCTCTCCAGAATGATTCATTTAGAGACAGAAACTGAAGCTGTACAGCCTGAGCTGCAGCAGTATGAGCCTCCCTGTAATCCATTATGGCTGTGCAAAATGTAATACAAGGTGCTCTAATTCCATTTACTCATAATCGTAAAAGTGTTTGAGATGTGTCTAATGAACCATTTAAAAGATAGCATTTTACAAGGATGACTTGTAGTAAAAAAAAACCAAAAATTAATGCCACATAAAGGAGGTGGTTTTGTTGCTTTATAGTTGCTGTTCTGTCTCCACTGAATAATTTCTTCTGAGCTCTTCCCAATGAATCACAGAGCAGGAGTAATATTGTCATTTGTCATTTTTTATCTGCAGATGCCATTCTGTTCACTGCAGCTCTACCCAGAGAATCTGCACAGCTTCTGATGAATTACATTTAGCAAAACACACGAAATTATTTTGCATTTAACTAACACTCAAAGTAGCACCACCGACACATCAACTCCTACACACTGCAAACACACAAACGTTTTACTCTTCCAAAAATAGAGGCAGAAAGTGCCAGAGAAATGTACAGATAAATAAATTGATCATGAACCAGTCTGCCACAGTGCTGAGATCAGCTAGTTTGCTGGGTGAAAAGTGACTGCCACCTTTTGTCTTACCATGAGTTCAGTTGCCATCATCACAGAGCACCTGGGCATCTTGGAGCACGTTACTGGTCTGACCCCAAAGTGAGAAGTGTGGGTTTTTCCTTATTCATTTGCTTTATGCTGCCTTGGATCTCACGTTGCTATAATGAAGAGCCTCCTTAGAGGTGCAGATCTCTCTGCTCCCTCCTCCTTCTGGAGAGGATTTAGCTGCTAACCCCTAACGCATTTAGGCCACCCATTACACCAAAGTTCTCTGTTTTACCAGAACACTGGGGATGACTCATACAATACCTTGAATTGGAAGGGACCTTGAAGATCATCCATTTTCCAGCCCCACGCCGTGGGCTGGTTGCCACCCACCAAGTCAGGCTGTCGAGGACCCCTTCCCAGCCTGACCTTGAGCACCTCCAGGGTTGGGGCACCCACAGCTTCTCTGGAAATTAATGTTATATGATTTAAGAATTCAGACAGAAAGCAGTTAAGCTTTTCATTTGTCACTAACATCAGAAAAACAATCCCACAAGACATATTGAAATCTGTCCCCCTACAGGACATCAAAGCATCCAGGAAATTTTCAGAAATCCTCTATCTCGACATCAAAAGTCTACAGAAAGAGGCAGCACTGCCACTGATGTATGTTAAGAGCAGCACAGACTCCCAAAAGATGCCTTTGCCACATCTATTCAACTTCCTGCACTTACAGAAGTACTTGCAAAAAAAAAAAAAAAAAAAAAAAAAAAAAAAAAAAAAAAAGAAAGAAAAAGAAAATTGTAAGAGAAGGAAGCAAAAAGAATCTGAGCAGCACCACGCAGTCGCATATTTTCTAAAATGCCCTTGTGAAGACCTGTGTTGGTGTTTTTTGCACATCCAGGAGGGAAAAAAGGAACTAACCAAATGTCTCACCTCCACTGCCTTTTTTAGACCATTGTGAGATGGGTTAGTTTTATCCTACTGATGATGTGTTGTTGCACTAGTAATCCTGCTAGCACTACTAATAGTCTGAGATCAGCTCTAAATGCAGCCAGTGAAGGAGAAAACTAAAACCCTCTGAAACTAAAAGCCTCTTAACTCAGCCAATTCAGCAAGTGTAAACATTCCTTGGTTTACAGAGATGAGGAGGTTCCTAGCACACAAGTCACTACTCACTCTAGCTTATTAAGAGACAATTACTCATCTGGAGCTGCATACTGTAAATTCATAGCAGATTACAGAGGATGGCCATGTTCTACCACAGAAAACAGTGCTGGGTTAAAGTGAAATTTTGGCAATCCTCTCCCAGTGTCAAAGAATATACTTTGGGAAAAGGTAGAAGAAGGAATTCTCAGTATAAGTACCCACCTCTTAAATGAGGATTCATCAAAGAAATCAACTCCTTTTTTTAACATTTTGTGGGAAAAAAAAATTCCCTGTTTCCATCACCACCTCCAAAGATGTTACTGACTCCAAGTTAAGGATTTGCCTCCACTATAAAATGAGAGCACTTGTACACCATAGACACTCCCACTCTAGAGTAACATAGCCCTTCTTTACAGCTTGGCATTTTAATCAGCTTAAACCACTCTGGGAAAACAGTAGAAAACAAATGAATATGGGCAGAGATCTGAATGGAACAAACACCAACACCTTCCCTTCCCCTGTACACGTTACCTGCTCTGCCCCAGCTGTGTATTTCCACCCTCTCACCAAAAGAATAAACTTAATAAGATCTCATTATTTCACCAATAGCATTACCAACACAGAGTGGATTCAGGTAAAATCAAATGGTGCTCCTGGGTTCTCTGGACATTGCTTGATACACTGTTACATCTGGGGTGAGACCTTAGATACACAGAAGATAACTGGTACACCTCTGAGGTCTGAGTGCTTTATATCACTCAAGGTGGGCTTTGATCCTTGATCTGAGGGAGACGAACTCACATTCAGGGAAATCTGCTGCCCTCAGCCCATAACAGCCCAAGCAGAAATGCTTCACAAGCACAGCTAGGGCAGCAGATTGACAGCATACATTTCAACAAAGATTTTGACTAGATAGACTCTATGCACCGTAAGCTACAAAAACAAGAACAAGCAGCAGGGAGAATTTCCATTCTTCCCATTTCATTGTTACCTCTTCTTCTGTCAATTCAGCTCATAAGGTTTTCTACATTCCAGGCAGCAAGAACAGCCATAAATCCCGAATTTCTGACTCCCACACCTTACACAAAACCTTTGCATTTATCTCACCTGTTTGCCAACCTGCTACACCACACGTCTGGCTGCTGCATCCACACTTCCAGGAGTCATTCCATCCTCACACAGTGAAGATTGCATTGCACAATTCAAGCTAAATGAAATGAAGAAACTTTCATTCCAAAACCAGAGTTATCACCATCTGACTGGAGCACATAGCTATAATCCAAGCACAGACCACAGGTAGCATTACAGCCTGGTTGCTGTGAGCAGCAAGAGGCTTCAGCTGGGGGATTGAAAGGAAGGCTAGCACACAGCTTGCACTTATTTCCAATCAAACTAAATGGCTGCAGGTGCCTTTGACTCCTGCAGATATAGAACATGCGACAGAAAATTGAGTGATATAATACAGTCCGGGTTAAAGTCCTGAAAGTTTGCATTTTCCTTTATTTCTTGTGAAATTACAACTATAACAGTTTATGTTGGCAAAAGTATGTTTCTGGGCAAATGGTCCCTGCATAAAATTTCTGGAAGCCAACAGAAACAAAAGTTAGACTTCAAATCTGCAAGGTTTTTGTGAAAACAGGAGAAAATCCCACAATGAACCACCCAGTAGGGGAAATTTTTCAGCTGTGTTTCTTTACACATTTCTCTTTATTATCAGTCTTGAAAAACTCAATACTCTAACAGAAATATGAACAGTATTCTGAGCTTTACCCCTTCATTGGTAATGTACAATCTTTGAGGAATACAGGACAGTAGGGGCTGGAAAGGTTTAACGACATCTTCTCAGGAAGAGTAGCAATGTGTTGGCACAGGCTGCCCAGGGAGGTGGAGGAGTTACCATCCTTAGATGTGTTCCAGAACTGTGGAGACGTGGCACTGAGGGATGTGGTCAGTGGGCACAGAGGGGATGGATTGGGTTGGATAATCCTGGTGGTCTTTCCAGCCTTAACGATGCTATGATTCTCTGATATTTTCCTGGGGGATCATCAGAAACCAAACTGAGCTCAGCAGCCTCAAGAAGGAAACTCCACACCTGTGTCCACTCCACTCAGTTTGGTGAAAACCTACACAGCTGTAGCCCATATGGAACAGACAGAACAAGTTCAAGATGTTTACATGGGAATTTTACCTTCAGCTGTAAGCTAAATCTCATCTGAGAGAATATGTCCTGCCAACACATGGTGTTGTGTGTTCTCACACATTTTCAATGCCATTCTACATTTTTAATGCAAGCACTAATGTTTCTAACATATTACCTTCCAAATGTTTCAGCACAACATGCTTTATAGGAACTAATTAATCACACAGTAAAAACTAATTGCAACTTACATACTGTTGTGAACGGAGTTGTGCAACATAAAAGCAATCAGCCAGCAATTAAAATGCTAATATGGGGCTGAGCCTCATAGAACAGTTTGCCAAAATGTAGTGCAGTACAGTGCTTCCCGGAGACTTCTGAGCAGATTGAATTGAGTTAGTAGATATTCATTCTATCAAATTTAAACATCTCATCATGCTGGGGGAAGGTTCCCACCATGATACATTACATACATCCAGTACTAGAAATGATGATTCAGTATCTGCCTAACATGGGACATTTTCCTCTTTTATCTGGCTTTTTCTGTTCACATGATAGTGATTAACAAACTCTTAGCAAGTCAGAAAGGAGCAGTATGTAACATATGTTCTTTCCATGCACAGACATCTTGGATTTCTTTTTATTGCTTTAAACTGCAAGTTCTGAAGATCACCCCTGATAAATTAATGAAGGTGGACTCCCAGCATGGTCATGATCATCATCAAATCTTCTTTTGTTTTTAACCACAGGAACTGCTTTTCATAGACTCACAAGTGCAGTGTTGTGAATTGCATGAAACAATTGCATTTTGAATGGGCTTTCCTCCCTCACATCCAAATTTTTCATTACTGTCCTAATACTAAGACAATTGAAACACATTAATTAATTTAAGTGGGGAATTATTAATTTTCAACATCATCAGCCTTGGAAAAATTACCAGTGATCCTGGAAGAAAGCCCTCAGGAAAATGAAGAGATGCAGGCTGCCCTGTATCTGGGTCTAGTGTCAGTAACATAAGAATTCACTTTCCCTGAGGACAAGAAATGTCTCATCAAGCTCTGATCCTGGGAAGATACTGAATTATTCTTTAGCAATCTTAATTTATTGCAGGTTTGCCTCTATGTTGGTCCAGTTAGTATTGACAGCAACAATAGAAAAACACAGACACCAAGCCTATACTTTGACATCCACCAATGTATAGGTTTCATCAGGCATAATTAGCCACTCTACACATCTAAAACATAAATGTACTAATTTAAAAGGTCAGTAAGTTAAAGCAAAGCTGAGACATGAATTGGGTACGATAAAAAATGTTGCTGTGATACCTTTCAACACGAAGCCCCACTATTCTCCTCTGATGCCCTGGGATAAATACTATAACAGGGCTGAAGAACTCATTTCATTGCACCCTGGGAAGGGATTGGGCTCAAACTGCTCTGGGAGCCTTGGAAAGAAAATATTTTGATGGCCTCGTAATACTTAGCTTTCTCTCAAAGCTTTGGGATAAATTGGAATCTGAGCATACCTGAAGTTCTGCTGTCATCTTATTGCACCTGTGTGTGCCACAAAACATCTCAAAGAGCAGTGAAGGCAGAAAGTTCTCCATTGATTAAAAGTGTCCTACACTGTGTCCTACACAGAAAGGTAATTTACAAGGAAAGAACAAAAGCAACCACGTAATCAGAACAGATATGTATTTTCCTAAATTATGCTTTCTTTAGCTTTATTGTCATATAAATATCTTTGTAGTGTGAAGGGAGAGAAAAAGAAAAGACTTCTGTAGCTGGCAAAAGAGGTTAGGATATGAGCTTACTCTTCGTGAAGTATGTGAAAAAGGAGTGCAGTAATGCCAAAAAGCAAAAATAGGAAAATACACTTTTTTCTTCAAAAAAAAAGGTAAGATGAGGAACCCTTCATACCATGTTTATGATTGTGAGACTGAGCAGTAACAATTCATTTCCTCTGGAGCAAGCTCCAAGTAAGAAAATAATTTAGGAAAATCCTCATGAACATTCCATAGCATGAAATACAGAATGTCTCGGATTGGAAGGGACCTTAAAGATCATCCAGTTTCAACCCCCTGCTGTGGACTGGTTGTCACCCACCAGACCAGGCTGCCCAGGACCCCATGCAACCTGGTCTTGAGCAACTCCAGGGGTGAGGCATACACAGCTTCTCTGGGCAGCTGTGTCAGTGCCTCACCACTCTCAGTGTAAAAATTTTCTTCCTAATACCCATCCTAAATCTCCCTTCTTTTAGTTTAAAACTATCCTCCTTTGTCTTTTCACTATCAGAGCATATAAAAAGCCAGTCTCCCCCTTGCTTTAAAACTCTCTTTAATACTGGAAGGAGGCAACGAAGTCTTCCCAGAACCTTCTCTTCTTCAGGTTCCCTCAGCTTGTCTTTGTAAGAGAGATGCTCCAGCTCTCTCTCTGAGCATCTTCATGGCTTCCTCTGGACCCACTCCAACAGCTGATCTTTCTTCTGCTGGGTGCCCCAGGCCTGGATGTAGTACTCCAGACGGGGCTTTATAAGGACAGAGGAGAACAATCACCCTTCTGATCTGCTGCCACCCCTCTTTTGATGCAACCCAGCATACCGCTGGCCTTTTGGGCTGCAAGCACCCACTGCTGGTTTATGTCAAATTTTCAGTCCACCAGGATCCCCAAGGACTGCTTTCAAGGAGTTCTTCTCCCAGTCTATACTCTTATCTGGGATTGTTCCACCCAGCTGCAACATTTTGCCCTTGGCCTTGTTGAACCTCATAGGATTATCGCGGGCTCACTTTTCAAGCTTGAAAAAAATCTTAGTTCTGAGGTGGCACTGGATAATTGGCTATTGACTTTAGGAGTCACTCTAATACTGGGGCTGGTGGCAATCATTGCAGGAGAGAACAGCCCAATGTCTTCCTCAGAGACTTTCCCATATAGGGGGGTCATCTACAATATGTTGGCCCCTGTCTTAAAGTGCACAGCAAAATACTTACCATGACAAGAGTCAGGTACAATCCACAACACAAAGCCTTTGGAATGCAGATGTCTTCATGGCCACTTCTCACCGGTAAGAAACTGGCTCTGGTCTTCAGCCAAAGCAAAGGAAGGGAGCTGCTGGCATCAATCACAAATTCCAATTTTTGAAAGAGAAACGAACTGAAATGGGAAAAAAACCTTCATGAGGAATGAAAAACCTGATCAGTGAGTTTGGAATTTGTGCACTGTAGAAACAGCAGTTTCCCACTGTAGAAACAGAGTTTGGAATTTGTGCACTGTAGAAACTCCTTTCTTCTCAGATGGATTACAAAAACAGAAAGAAGTTACACAAAAGGAAACTTGGGCACCCAGAACAGTTAGATCTTCACACTTAGATCTTCTCCTGTCATAACACCCCAAATGTGGGGCACTGTAGCAGTGCCCACCAATTGCAGAATTTCTTTTTTTTCAAGAAGCACTGATGAGGCAAGTGGAATTCACTGATACCAAAGCTCAAAGGACTGTGGCATCAGTATATAAAGTATATATCAGTATATTCAAGTCACCCACAGAGATCTAAGCAGTGGCCAGAAACCTGCTGAAAGAGAAGGACAGAGCTGAGGGTACAGCAGTCATAGGAAGGGGCTTCAGAGTAGGAAGATAAAAAAGGAGGAAGAGGGGGAAAAAGTAAACCCCAGCACTTCAAAGGATTAGCATCATGAGAGATTAACCTCCAGTGGTATTTCTGCAGAGCAGATAGCATTCTTCTGAGAGGTGAGCAATCCCCAGTTCCCAGTAACAACCAATAAATCACTCAGAAATCACCATAAAGAGGAAATTTAAAAAAAAAAAAAAAAAAAAAAAAAAAAGGTTAAACAAGAAGAAAAGCAAAGGATGTTCACTACAAATGAATCACTAAGCTTTCTGGAAAAGAGAAAAAGTAGGGATAAACAGAGCAAAACAAAGAGGGAGAGAGGAGGAATAGTGAAAGCATGAGAGAAGAAAATGCTAAGACAGTGTGCAGCTCTCTTCATCAACTTAGATTGCCTTGTAAGAAGGAAAAGAGGAAGGGGCAGAACGAAAAAAACAGGTCAGGGAAAAAAGGAGGTGGGAAATATGCTATTTGAAAGAGAAATACCTAAGGATTATGACCCTTCTGCAATGGAATAGTGGGAGAAGTGTAAATAGGAAAAGGAATGAAAGGAGCAGGAAAGAGGAGGTGCCCAGAAAGCAGTGCAAAAGCTTTTCTCAGGAAAGTGTTTAAAATAATTGTATTGAATAGCTTGTCGTGGGCATCTGAGAGCTCCTCACAGCTGGGCAATAGGTGTGGGAATTGCTTTTACCCCTGTTATTAACTGCTGCTGTATAGATCAAGTTTTCAGAAACCAGGAAAAGGTGTTCTGATTGAAGCTGCTGATTGCTGAGGGTCCATCTGGGCTCTGGTAACAGTCCTGTTGCTTCTGTCTCTTCTTTACAACATCCTATCGTACACCAAATACATAGGAGAGGTGAAGGCAGGGGAGCACAAAGCAAGCATGTCCTTTGTGTATGGAAGTAGTCAAGAAAATGAAGCTAAAGGAGAGAGAGAAAGAGCTGAGGTCCCTGTGGAGGGTATTGACTTTGCACAAAAATAATAGGCAAAGTCAGAGAGGTGAGATTTGATGAGGACAGAGACATCAGGTCAGCAAGATGAAGGCTGTAATTGAATATGGTGAGGTGGTAGCAGAGGTAATTAGGCCTCAGTAAGCTCCAAAGGGCACAAATTAAATGAGGATAAAACAGAAGTTAAAACACAAAGACAGTGCACTGGGTTTCTTTGCCAACGGCAATCTGGCTGATGAAGATCAATTAATTGAATTCAAAGAGCTGTGATGAGCCAGGCCTCCTGGGAAAACACAGTTTGGTTGTAAAGAGGAGGAATAAAGCTGGCAAGAGAACACTGGGTGGTGCTTTAGAAAAGTAATTTGGGCTCAAAAGAAGATAAGAGGCAGATGCCATGAAAGGAGAAATTATGTGCAGGTAGTATATGAAGGGGGCAAGTCTAAAATGTTCAAGAGAAGGATCAGAGAGCATGAAAACTGAAGAGAGAAAAGCATTACCAACAGTGAGAAGAGTGAGGAATATCAACTAATTTGTGCTGCCAACCAAATGGGGAGATGGATAGGCAGAGATCCTAGCACCTCTCCTCTACTCAGTGGCCAACAAGTCTTCTCAATGAAGAATTATTTTGGTGGAGCTGCTCTCCATTCAACCCTGTATTCCATTGCTTTTCTTTTCTCTTTGCACTGAAGTCATGATCCATGCTCTAACTGCTAGTCATCCTCCCTGTTAAAATAGGAAAAATTCCAGCTGGAAAAAACTACTGGTGATTTTCAGGATTTTCTCCCAATTGGTTCTATGGGGCAAGGCCTCAAGGTCTTGCTTTGTAGTCAGAACTTTCTCCTGCTCCTAGACATTTCTCAGCCCTTCTCAGGCACATGGTGACCTGAGAAAACGAGATGCAGGTCTTCTCCACTGCATGGCTGCCAGTGAGACTCTCAGGTTGGTGCTGGGGAGACTCCCTGTTGATCCCTTCAGTCAAGCCTAATTGGGTTCTCTAATGCTCCCAGAAGGCATTAGGCTTTGTAGGGGGCTTTTCTTCCACCTCCCCTGTCTCTGAAGCCCACATGATACTCTTTGTCAGAGCACATTCTGGGTAGAGATAAATTTTAGGTGGATCAAACATATGAGCATAGTGGACCAGAAAGTAAAAAGTGTTATAAATAGATCTGCCCATTCTCATACAGTGAGTCTGTTGCTTCCACCTGCATGTCAGCCTTACAACCCTCAGTGACTTCAGGGGCTCAGTAAACTCTGTATCACTTGGGATTGACAGGAAATGTCTCTTTCCTTCTTTTCTTTTTAAGGCCTGATAGAGGTTATATGCCAAATGCAGAAATTAATTTACCAACAGAACAAAATTTGCCAAAGATGATGGAGACCTTTCCTTTCACTTTAAGGTTCTTGAAAGAACACAGATTGTATTTGTTTTAAAACCAGCTATGTGGTATCACGAGCCGCTATTCCACTGTGGGACTGTAGCTTTACTGATAAAAGAATAATTTTCCACTTGAACAGTTTGTATCCCAAGCAGTGCAACAGAAGGACAAATGTGAGGACAAATGGGCCTCTATATGTGTTATCTTGAAAAAGAGAACATTTAATATTATGTATTTGCCTCGCCTGCAGAACAGTTATTGCTGCACCTGACCACCTCCATAAAGCACACTTAGATATGCTGATTGAGAGCTTTATTATCTGTATCAGTAACTGATGTTCATATTATTATTACTTAATATTTGAGTCAAATGAGCTGATCATAGGATAAAAACAGCATTGCCATGAACAGTTCATTTATTATTCACATCCTAGTAATATGAAAGTAGTCAAGAGAGGTGAAGTTCCCACTAGGCTGGGAGCTGTACACATACAGAGCCTTCAAATTCTGCCAGAAGAATTCTGAAAAGCAGGAATTCTAGGAATTCTTTCCTCCTCTTTTTCCTCCCCCTTCCCTTCCCTTCCCTTCCCTTCCCTTCCCTTCCCTTCCCTTCCCTTCCCTTCCCTTCCCTTCCCTTCCCTTCTCTATACCAGTGAATAATCTATAGATTGCATCTCTTTTTTCTTCTCAAAAATTCATTTAGGTTTCCAGTATTAGTTTGATTAGACTGTACTTGTCCAAGTTATACAACCAGCCCATTTGATATTCCCAAAAGAAAGGAAAGAAGTACTCTAACTGGAGTCCATATTTTCTGTCTGATTGCTTTTCATTTCACACTTCTTTGTTTTAATTACATTTTAAGATTAAATACAGGAATTGTGGTTAGTTGCACTTATTGGTTGTTGTACAGATTTAAGGGTCATAGGAAAAGGAAAGGAAAAAAGGCAACTACCACCTAATTGTTTTGTATAGCTCCTATACCATGAGCAATCAAGTGCTGAAAAAGTTCTAATAGAAATCTGGTTTGATTGTGATTAAAGGAAGAATTTGCTGAATTAATTCCTCAGCTCAAGAGTTTGGACTTTTAATTTTCTTACTTATATTGAGTCCTAAAAAGCTGATTCAGCAAAGCTTTCTTGATCTCACCAATTGCAACCAATTACAAAATGGATGGCTTAGATTTAAAAGTATCAGTGTGTTGCAGCAACTGGCCAAGTGCATCCTAGACAGCTCAACAGAGAGATGGTGGGGAGGAAGGGGTCACATTATGGATTTTGTGATTATTTTCTTTACAGCAGTAAAAATCTTGCTTGGCTAGACTTCAGGCTATTTTCTGAAATTAATAAATAAGAAAAACAAAGCTTTTCTGGCCCTAGCACTTCCTTACTTCAAAAATATTAAATTAATATGATTTTTAATTATTTAAGAGCCATTCTTTTTATTTATTCTTATTCTCAACAGCACTGAGAAATATTTGCACACGATAAATATGGCACCAGCTATCTCCTAGTTGCCTTTTTTGTTTCCTGTCTGATAATGGCTTCAAGAAAGATGCCCTTCTAGAAATACAAGTTCCAGCAAACCATGCAGGAAAAGGACTCCCAGTGCTTTGACATCAATCCTAGTTTTTAACCACATCTAGAAGTCATTGATTGGTTATTTTAGTATGCCAGTGCTTAGATTTTCAGCAGAGAGCAATCAAGGAGAAAATCTACTTTTTCTCCATAACCTTAGTATATACTACTCACTGCAGTGAGAACACTCTTCTGTAGGTTCTGTGCTATGCATTTAAAACAAAAGTAGTGCTTAAATAAATGGACTCAAGCTAATTAAATCAATAGATTGAGCAAATTACTTTTCCAAGCTAAGTTTTATTAAGCATTATTTTACTTTATTTGGAGTCTATTACCACGATAAGGAATTAGATAAAGTAGTGAGCTGAGCACAAAGCACAAAGTCTCCTGGGAATTTCTTTTTCTGGTTCCCAGTATGCTAGTACTAAGCCTGTAGTTCAATTAAGCACTTTACCTCTTCTCCTTTACCTAAACTAATATGAAGCTAGATCACTTATGACGCGCGTTGCACTCAGCATTTTATTTATACAAGAATTGGTGGAAATAAACAAAACAGATCATTAATAGCTGGTTATATTAAGACTAAGTTGCAACATATGTACAGCATATTACTTAACTCACCAAAATGAATGACTGTTCAACTCTTTCCTGCTCTCTGTCTCAAGCTAGAAGTACAGATTAAACTCATATTTCCTATAGCTCCCACTCAAGAGGGTCATGGATGGTTCTGACAGGGAGAAAGAGGCTACCATTCCAGAGATGGCTGACCAAGTGGAAATGCACATTTCACACTTGTGGAGGAGAGCAGAGCTATCAGACACCAACTCTACATCTTTGTATAGCTAATGAGCACAGATCATCTGCTTCTGACCATGGTAGACACCACTGAAGGTGAGGAGGATATATCAACTGATGTTGTCAACCTGGAATTCTGCAAGGCCTTTGACAAGGTCCTGCACCACACCCTTATCTCAAAGTTGAAGAAGTATGGATTTGAAGGCCAAACTATCCAGTGGATAAAGAATTGATTGGATGGTCATAGCCAGGGAGTTGTCAGTGGCTTTACGTTCAGGTAGAGGTCACTCACATATGGTGTCCCCCAGGAGTCCATCCTGAGACCAGTACACTTTAACATCTTTACCAATGACACAGATGGTGGGATTGGGTGCACCTTCAACAAGTCTGCAGATGGCACCAAATGATTCAAAAGGAGTCAACAATGGACACTCTGCAAGACTTTTGGTGGGCAGCCAAATATGAGTAGAAGGAATTTCGTGAGGGTGATATATATTTCCTTTGCAATTACCTGTTCACAATAACTTCTGTGAATTTATCAGCAATGCATTTCTTCTCAGAAGATAAAAGAGGAAAAAATAGATCATTATTTTCTTGGTTTAAAGTAAGGAACAACATAACTTTTTATCTCAGCCCTAAATCCTCCTTAAGATGTTGGGTTTTGTAATCAAGCGGTATGGATGCATGCAGCAAACCTGTATTTTAGATCCTCTTTAATCTGCATGCATTCACCTTGCAAAGAATTGCCCACTACTCAAGAGCAGGAGCCAGGCAAGCTGTCCGTGCAAGGCTGATACTGAATGGCTGACAATTCTGTTAGCTACTGAATGGCTGACAGTTCTGTCCCTGCTTCCTCTGCCAACCAGTGCCAGCTGTTCACAGATAAGACAAGCTGAAATGATCACCTTGTCAGCATCATCTCCTGTTGCAGTACTTACTGAGCAACTCAAGATACGACAGGCTTTTAGCTCATCTACTGAACGTATGGTAGCTGCTGTATTTATTTATTTTGGATCCTCTCAAATGCAGGAGGTGTGAAAAAGAAAATAGAAGTCCTGTGGAAAACCTCCTCATAGCCAAAAAATAGTGGTAGCACCATCCTCTTTGGCACAGGAGCCTACCAAGAGTTCTGGGAAGGGTTGATGGTTTAGGAGTTGGCTGAAAACTGCCCAGCAGTGAAAGAAAGAGCATTTCCCGAAAGTAGAAGAAGGATGAAAATTAACTTGAAATGGGCAGATGGATCTCTGAATTTAATAAGCCAGTAGTAAGAGCAATATTTAAACACGAATGTGCTGAGTTATAACTCTGGGGTATGTAATAGGGAGTGGGGGTAGGTGGATTTAGTACCAAGACAGGATGCTGATGTCTCACAAGATACTTTATTGAGGAAAGTTGGGAATTTAAACTGTTTCTGTGACTACTTGGGCTGGTGACAGAAAAATAAAACAGGCACATCAGCACTTAGGAAAGGAACACAGAAATCTTGACATTCCTTTTGCAAAAAAAAAAAAATTATGAACTCCCTTGTAAAATTCTTTCCTGGAATGGGAGGCAGGAAGACAGGTAGCAATGAAAAGGGGAGTTTTCTGAGGTAACTATGACTATATAAGAGTTAATTTCCTACCCAGCTGCAGAAAAATAACTCTGCAACATGAGGAAGGAAATTGGTAGACCATCCAGAAGTACTAACCCATCCTTAAATCTTCTCTGTACATTTCTGTGTTTTCTGAACAGCGGTATATGAAATATCTCATGTAAATAAAGTGTAAGTACTTCACTGAAATAGTCTCTAACTTTAGTTACTGACACTCATAATATGTGGAGATGAGCTTGACAGAAACTCAGATCATTCAACCCTCTACTGCAGAATGCCTTTGGGCACCCCTGCAGTTATCACCATCCAATTCTGGCTGTTTTCCTACCAATAATTAAAATGCAATCTAAGAAATAATGGGAAATTACTACTTCTGGATACTTTCATGATAGCTGAGTATCAGCTCCCTTGCTCTGAGCCATAGGATCCTTCAGGCTGATGTTATACCCAAGAAAGATTTGGAAACAGGTCTGCAGGCACAGGGAGGGTGCACAGCTTGCAGCACAATCGTACTGTAGTGGACAGGTTTTTCTTTCTACTTTATGATGGTCAGAGTTTCCCCTGATGTTTGTCAGCTTCACAACCATTTTGCTGGTTGCTCAGACCAAATGTACCCATGTCATCCTGTGCCATTGTCCCAAGGAGCAACTTCTGCTTGAAGCACCGGAGATAATGGCTAGAACTTAAACATTGTTTGGGTTATGGACTATAAGGTAGCTGGGACAGAGCACAGCATAGCATTGACCTCAGAAGTGGGAAGGGAGTTTTGCTAACTCCTAGATGTACTCCCTCCATTCAAGCTGGGTGTGACTGAGACTCACAAAATCAGAGGGGTTGGAAGAGATCTCAAGAAACCATTGACTTCAATCCCATGCTGAAGCAGGTACCATACAATAGGTCACATATGTAGGCATCCTGTTTTGTCTTGAATACCTCTATGAAAGGAGACTACATAACCTCTCCAGGCAACCTGTTCCAGTGATCCATCACCCCTAGTAAAGTTCTTCTGCTTGTTAGTACAGAAGTTCTTATGTTCAAGTTTTAGGCCATTATTCCTTGTCCTGTTGCTACACACCTCTGAAAAGAGCCTGGTCTCATCCGTTTGCCTCCCACCTCCGTTTTGATGTTTATAAACATTTTGAGTCTTTTTTTTTTTCCCAGGCTGAACAGACCCAAGTTACTTAATCTTTCTTCCTATGAGAGATGTTCCAGCTCTTTCATCTCTGTGGCCCAAAATGACTTCCCTGGAGGAGAGACAGGGCCTAGGCTGAGGGAGGGCATCTCAGTTGCAGTCAAGCATGAAGAAGTGAAGGTTGAGTTTAGCCTCAACTGATATGCAGACTTTCTTGAAGAATAAATAAAATGGCTGGAAACCCCTTACACACAACATTCTTCTTTTATATTAAATGACATCTCTTCCTTTTCATCTGTGTTTACATTGCTCTAATGTCAGACTGTCACAGAGACAAACTGCAAATTTGGTTATTAAATTTTCTCCATAAATTCTGCCATATAATCCCTATTATTACCTGTGCTTGAGTTCTATGTAGTCCATCAGTGTCTCCCAGCTATGAGCTGCCCAGGGAGACCAGAAAACTCAGTGCACACCAGCTTGGGGAGGGTGGAGGAGATGCCTTCTTCTCCCACGGCTCCCTCACACAACATCCATGGCCTCACTCTGACTCCCTTCCTACTGCTCTTTATGTGCTTGGTCAATCCACCAAATCCATGTTTTGTGCCAGCATTTTCTTCTCTGAGTTTCTTCTCATTTCATTTTTCTCTCTGTCCTATTTTCCAGTTTCGCCAGTTTGCTGTCTCAGAAGTTTCTAAACCATCAAATACCACTGCCTTCAGGGACAAGAAGCAGCTTCTTTACAAAGTCATGTCAGGCATGGCACAGAATTACAGGGGGTCCAGCTGTGTTCCTCCCATGATCTCCTCCATTGTTATTCAGCACAACTCTTTGCATGGAAACCTAGTGCAAACATCTGCCCTAATCCAGAAATTTCTCAAGTTTCGTCAGCTCTAAGAACTTTAAAATTCCATATTAATCTCAGAGCATGAACTTACTTAACACATGATTAAGAAACCAAAAGGAAACTGCTGTAGCAAGCATTTTTGTTTTCCACTAACGCCCCTATGAAGAAAAAATTGATAAGATGTCAAGTTTTTCCTATAACCAATTTATCTTCCCTGCACAGTTAATAGTACAATCATCTTGACTAACTAATCCACAGCCCTAAAGCAAAAACTATCCCTTACTTTAGTATTTGCTTTTAAACCAAATCATATTAAAATTCAGCAAGACATGATACGCAGTCCAATATCCTACAGTAATGTAATTCCAGTCCATGTGGCTATCAATCCCATGAATAGTCTGTCCATACAAACCAGCACAATTTATAGCAAGTTTTGTAGTATTTACAGTAAAGGAAAGAATAAACACTCTTGGCTTTAAACAACTGATTAGCTGAGCATCAAGCATTCTCTGGCCAAAATTTCATTTGCTTTAGTATATCAGATTTGTTATATGATCAATTCTGACTTTCTCTGAAACACCAGCAGGTGTCTTTTAGAGCTTTTCAAGAGAATTCTGTGCCAAAGTGGACTTACTGGTGAAACATAATTCCTAGAAAGACAAACAGGACCACCTTAACTCTAACAGAATGGGACATCAATGTCTCGCTATTGCTAGAGAACCACTCAATCCAGTCAAGTCTTTGTTTCTAGACCTGCTGATGACCTCCAACTCTGGACTATTTCTAAAGATAGGTCATTTTACCACTGTGGCAGACTGGCCTACAAAGGGCTTTTCACTGACCCCATTCCAAAGAAAACATCAGATTTTCTCATCTAAATCTAGAGCATGGCTACTGATTTCAGCACCACGACCTATGCTTGTGAAGGTAAGAGAATAAACCTCAAAATAAAGAAGTGTATACTTATAGTAGAGCTGTAGACAGCTGACAGTAAAGAGTTCATGTTGTTTGCTTGTTCTTTTGTTCTCTATTTTTACCATGCAACCTTTGCTGACTGTGTCAAACACAGGCATGGATCAGCTTTTGGTCTGACCTCACCAAAGTTACTCTCACCTTCATTCAGTCTAGTTAATGCCTGAGCTGGGAATAGTTGAGATACAAGCTGAGGAAATGAGAAATCACCAACCCATCCTCCCAGAGCTGTCCATCAGTGAAAATTTCTCTATAAATATTAAAGTCTAGAAAAGTTATGTCAACTTCATATGACATTCTAACACTGGGAATTGTCAAGTGGTTACAATGACAGGAATGTTATCAGTGAATCCTGCAGGAGATGCTACCTGTATTGATGCCTTTATGAGCCTAGTAGCCGAAAAAATACTGGTACACAGTGCCTGTAGCAGCTCAATAGGCCAGGCAAGCAAAGCTTTAATGTCAACCTGTCTATATAGTGTAACCTTTTTCATTTTTACTATTTTTTCAATCACTTGTTTCAATGTGATGGGCACCATGACAGCCTAGAGCAATACACTTCACAAGTTAAGTATTTATCAAATTCATTCAGCCTTCAGGTTGAGAATTTCTGTCTCTGAGTTTCTCACTGTCCCATATTCTTGAATTATGGAGAAGGACTTGCAATCATTTCATCAACAGGGCAGGCTACTGCTGGTTTCATTTTATAGGCTGGTGAAGCCCCAGAGGTGTTTCAAGGTTACCCATGGGAATAATAGCACTCAGATCTGTACTGATACTAGAGGGACGATCACAGACGTTTCTCCTAGATCTAAAACTCTTCAAATAATAACCTACTTTCTTTCCGTTTTATAGGCTGTTTCTTGCAGCCTCTGATTCTTTACCTGAAGGCAATAACTCCTCATAAAACTCCTAGTTGAAATTGCATTTGTTACTGTACTTTGCATTTTTTTTCCATGTCTATCTACCTGATTTTTTGACTGGAGCTTTACTCTTACCACTGCTTTGCAATTAGTTTGCACCACCGTTTTCCATTCCCATTGCATTGTTCTTTTTATTTACTGCGCCTTTCAGTCTTCCCACCTGATCTGGTATTGTTTGTCTGAAAAATGCCTGCTCAATTGTTTATCTGATAACATAACAGCCTTAACTTTCTGAGAAGCTGAGAACACAGCTCTGCTCAGTTCCAGAGAGCTGCTGTGATTCAGTGAGCCTCAAATCAGATGCAAGGTGTAGACATAATATGGGTAGAATAACCCAAGCTATAGTCTTCCAATCTCACCTTGCCTTAGGAGCCCAAGAGGTTTTGACACCTCATGAAGCACAAGAACTCTGCTAGGGACCTGTGTCCCTAGCCCACTGATCAGCACTTACCAGTGCAAATTAATGGGGCTGATGCCACACAAACCCTGGTCTGTAAGGGTGTCCCAAAGGAGGACAAGCATCAAGCCCTGCACTTCGGAAGAAGCAGCCCCAGGAACCAGCGCATGCTGGGGATACTCAGCTAGAGAGAAACTTGGCAGAAAAAAAATCTGAGTAACCTGACGGACACCAAGCTGAGCACGAACCAGCCATGTGCCCTTGCTGCTGGAAATTCAGTGGTGTTCTGGGATGCTTTAAGAGGACTATTGCCAGCAGAGGATGGTGCAGTGCTGAATCAGGATTGCTGAAATGTTGCTTGAATAGGGTGTGAACATTCTGGTTCTGCTCAGCAGCCACCCAAATAGCCTTCCTGCACTACAACTCTAGCATTAAATCTAGCCCTTCTGCAATCTGGTGCTAGCACTGGCTATAACAAAACTTAGCACAAGCAAAGCTTCCTGGCACTGGCAGGAGCAGATGTAGTTTTGCAAATAAAATGTATTTGCAATTCCAGTCACTGCAAACAAGCCAAAAGTCGGCTCTCACCTCTGCTATCTATCCAGCCTAACACAACCTCTCTCCCCAGAAGATGTCTCAGATAGCTTTCTCCTTATAAGAATGCAGTTTCTGTACCAGATCTGCCCTTTGGTCGTGCATTTCTGGATATGCACGATGGATATGTAATGCCAGAAGGGGACATTATGATCTGTGAGTATGACAGCACCATAACAGCGGGTGTAACATTTCACCAGGTAATTCCTGCATAACTTCTGCTTGCATTGAACATAACTTACCTAGAAAACCCAGCATTTCTAGAGAAACTGCAAGAATGTTAGTGCATTATTGTCTGAGCTGTTAGCCCATAAAGTTACTTTGCATTGTTACCCTGAATATGCCAATTCAAAGTTCCAGACACCAGGTCTCACTGTGCCTTTACTGTTTTTCTAAACTCGGGTAATTTTGAAAAATGTTTGTAAGTATTACAGCAGCAATTACAGCATTGTGCAGTAATTCAGACTCCAGAATCAGTTCAGACAAAGGGACATGCAGCAAACAGGTCTAAGAGAACTTTCCTTCCTTTACTTAATTTTCCCCTGGCTGCATATCTGGGGCTCCCATTACCTCTCAGCACACTGTCATATTGCACAGCCATGGCGCCATGTTTATTGACCACAGCCTCCCATCCTGCCAATGGCTTCCAGGAGGCAGTTCCATATCCTGTAAGCATTGCGCAGCTCCACTTCCCAGAAGCATACGCTGGCAATTGGTTGCATTAGAAGTACTTGCTACTTAAATCATTCCAGGATGTATAACTGCCCTTAACATTACTCACCATTGCCGGTTATTGCTCCAGCCTTGCTAGTAATGAGCTGGTCTATTCTTTTAGGTCAGCAACAAATGCATTGCACAGAGCAGCACTCAGTGTTTGACCTCAAGCAAATCCTCCAGTAAATCTACCCACTGAGATCTCGTGGTAAGTCATCTTTTTAAGACACCTCGTATTTATTGTGAGGTTTAATTAACGGCCTAAATTCATGTAACTCCTCAGGGCAGCTGTATCAAGAATTGCTTTGTAATCAGACATTTCAAGAGAGAAATATCTACACCATAAACATCAATACAACTTTAATCCAAAGCCAAAACTGCAACAGCACACAGCTATCTGCGTCTACATCCACACATCTATAAACACACAGAGCATGTGCATTTGCAGGCCGTGTCGGTATGCAATTCTCACCCACGTACCTGTGCAGATGTATTACACCAACACATCATGAGTAGAGCAGCACCCTGATTAGAACTTGAGAGGACAGATGGCTGAAACCTGTCACCTGGGTTGTGAGCAGCTCGCAATCCATCAGGTGGTGTTACATGATATCCTGCATTACTAGAGGAATGGTCAGCACCAGAGCTGGCAGAACAGAGCCTTTAACAATCCATAAATTTGCAGTCAAGTCTGGGGCTCTGCCTGGGATGATTACTTGGACAACTTATCAATATTTTCTAGAAAATCCCACATTTTCAGGGTCATGATTCATACTAAGGATGTGTTCATACTCAGTTTACAAAAGGTCATTCATGTTATAGATGTGACTGCTGAATGCAGTGAGCATCAAGAGCCCCTGTGTGACTTTCGCAATTTCCTTCTGGAGACCAAAATCCCATCGCAGGCTTTGGCAAGATAAAACTCCACAGGCTGAGATGAGGTGCCATCCCATCGAATCTGCACCCGTGTCTCAATTTTACACTCTGTGGTGACAACCTTTTTTAGGCAGAGTCACATGTATAATTCAAAAGTGCATTGATGGGTCAAGAACACGATGCTGCGTGAGTTACAGGCTGGAATTTTGTAGATTTTAATAAGAGTTCTGCTCCTAAATAATCCAGCTGCCTTTTGTTGAACACCAAGATCCTCTATTCCTGCAGAGGTTCTGTCTTGGTTAATGCTGATGCAGTGCCAGTGAATATGGTGGGGGGAACAAATGGCTGATCTGTTTATTTTGATGACTTCATTCAATGCATCTGTATAGACAGATACAGAGAATTACTGTGTGATTATGTATTCTTTGGCATTAATATCAGTAACTGAAATGAAATATTGGGCTATTATGAAGTGTGAATGAGCTTTTAATGTGATAAAGAGGTTAAGATTTCAGCAGTGGTTTGGTTTTCTTGTCTTTCCTCTTCAGCATACCAGATGGTGCATCACCGGGCTTTTATTGGTTCTTTATCAATTTTATTAAGCAGAAGATTTGATTGATCTTATTTTGCCTGAGAAAAAAATCAATTCAAATAATATAACTTAAAGAGCAGTACCCTACCTTAAAGAAAAAGAACCTAATGAATATTTTAAAATGTCAAAGGCTGGGGTGGTGAGAGGGGCTCTGAAATGCACCCTTACAAGCATATCATCAAGTGACATGGCCAGCAGGAGAAGGAAGAAAGACATCTTCATCAGAACACAGGAGAAGGGCTGTTCCTGGAGATTCAGCTGAGAACAGTCACCCAGGTGCACTAAGCCTGCACAACTGGCAGGGCATATACACCTTTGAGTTATAAGAACTGTTCTGAGAGACAGTTCTTATAGTTACTGACATCCAGAGAGCGTTCAGCTCACCCTTCTTTTTCACAGAGTTGAACAGAGCTGGCTCAATTGACTGGATCTTCATGGATTGAAATGGGAGCTCAGGCACCTGGCTCACATGCAGACACCACGATCCAAGAGTTTTGCTTTCCCTAAATTGAGCACAAGCTGAATTCCAACAGTAGTTTCTGAAATTAGGACTATTATACATCTGTTTTTCTAAAGATGAATGCTTTTTCCATCTCATACTGGAGTACAGTCAAGGCAGATTTCTGTAAAATTGATATCCTAAATGAGGGGAGATAAACACCCTCAGACTGATGCACAGAGCTTTCCTGCTGTATGAAATGGACGCAACATCACTGCATGGCAGCAGCAACATCAACCCTAAAGCCAACAGTGGGATTCATGAACAGCTAGATCAACCTCACTTGTTGCTGGGAGCATCCATCTGGGTGTTTTTATGCTTCAGTCTCTGTCAGGGTGGTGCCATCAGGCTGCAGCTCTGTGGATGGAGTAGTTTTTTCCACACACGAACAGGCAGAGGTCTGCCGATAGCACTGTTGGAGCACATATCCCCTCTGTAGCCATGTGCATCCCAGGCCATTTGAAACACCACCAAAGCCTCAGCTTCCTGATAAGAAAGAGTGCTTCAGAGTTAAGGCTAAAGCAGAGAATCAAAAAGGAGCTCCGCTCGCTCCCCTCAGACCAAATGGGACAGGGAATAACGCAAATAAAACAGTTTGTGAAGAGGAGAGAGAAAATGCTGATGAAGAGAGTGTGGGTGAACATCATGAATCCCATTAAACCTCTATCTTGTGCAGCAGATTGCTGCAGGCGGGAATTTCTGATGTACTGTCTAACTTGCTGTAAAGTCTTATCACATATAAAACTGCAGTAATCATAATGCCAAGGAATGAGACAATGACAAATGAAAAAGCTTTCAGAAGTTAATGTTCACAACACACTGCCAGCAAAATGCACAATTTATTTAATTAGTAAAATGCCATGAGATACTGTGCAATTCTGCATTCAGAGAGACTGTGGGTAAATATGCAAGAGTGTTATAATACAATGAGATGGCTACATTAAAGATTGAAATATATGTGGCTGGTGAGATGTAGACACTGCACATTAAAATAAACACATTGCATCATAAATTCAGCACACTTGACATTATAATGGGCAATGAAAGCTATGTCACCTATGAAAACAGATGCACCTCTTTTGGAACCGTGGCACCAATGGCTGCAGGCTGATGTAGACTTTCTGAGCCTCTGGTCTTGCTGTTTGAGTAGTCCATAGCCACAAGTACAGCCAATGGGCTAAGAACTAGTAGGTCTTTATTTGGGCAGAGGGAATCAATCACTTCTTGCCTCAGTGTCAGTTCTCCCATCACAGCTCAGTTCCTTTTTCTTGTCTCTTCACTTTACTCCACACCTCAGTTTAAACAGCAAATTCCACACTCTAAACCATGTTCATACCATCCTCAGTCCTTCCCATGCAGTTTTCCACCTCTTCCCCTCCTGTTTGGGGACTAAGGCATAGCTTGGGCTGCTCCTGGTGGAGGTATTACCCAGGTTGCAGTGTCTATCAGCCACCAGGAGCAGCACCTTAATGGTCCAAGCCAGGAAAGCTCAGATACTCCAAGCTCCTACTTTTGTGGCCACAGACTCTTTCTATCACCTTTCAAGACCCCTCTGTTACTAAACATATTCTTAAAACAACACTGAGTTCACTAGAAGCCCTGAGAAGCATCCTCAGCAATCATGATCTTCTTGAGATACAGTGAGGCTAGTGGGTAATTTATTCTGCTCTCCTGTGCTAACAAAGAAAGCACAACTGCTCTGGTTGTGTTGGGCCCAATTTACCACAGGGGGTTCATTACAAGGTTGATTGCATGATGAAAAGATCATGATGGCAGGCTGCAGTGCAGCAGCCGTTCCCATCAGTTGAGGTCAATGTGCATATTTTGGAGTTTTCTCTTGCAATTTTCACGTGTGGCACTGAGTATTTTAGTATTCATGGGACCCCATATGGTTTACAGAATGTCTATATCCAGCAGAGCATACATTCTGCTCTATAAGCAGTAATTTTGATTTAACATTGCCAGTGTCTCTTCCTAAATCAGTTTTGATGCCTCCAATTCCGTATCATCATATTCCTGTTTCAGCAAGTGTTGGCGTGATTCACAGTGAGCAACGTGGTTCATCAAATAATCTATTCCCTTACCTCGGTAATTATTTTTAATGGGTGATTTATCCTTTTATGAGTAAAACAGATTAAATGCACAGCACAGCGTATTTCAGTCTGTGGTACATATCTGCTGCTTTAAGGATGTGGATGTGAGTTTGTACATCTTTCTCAGTTCCAGGACTGACTGGTGCATCACAAAATGTCACTTCATTTGGAGACAAACGGAAATAACCCAAGCAGAACCATTTTTATTGATAAAGTGGAGCTGCAAAATATCAGGGTCACTTATCATTTTGTACGTGGAGGACAGGCAATGAAGTCTTTATTGGAAAATTCTCTATGACAGAAAAGCTCTTAATCTTGTCAGAGATAACACAGCCACAGTAATGCATTGCTTGATATTTATAATAGCTACAGTAGATAGCCCCAACCAAACATGCTGTTTCAGCAGTTCACAAGGCTTAAATGACTTTAATGTCAAATGCCTTTGAAGATTCCATTTCTCTTTATCTTCTTTGCCAGGAAAATCTGGTATCCAAGCATTTCTTATGTGACTATTGCAAATTCTCAGCCCCAAGGTGGTGCACAAAAAGTGTGTGTCATACTGATCACAAAGGTTTTGCTAGGACTCCTGCAGCTTCATAAGCTTCTTCTGAGTGACACAATAGCCCACATCTTCAAAATGGCAAATGGGATTCCTTGTAATAGCCAAAATGCTACCAGAGATGTTCATACCACTTGCTTTTAAAGATGAGTTTTCCTTCGTTTTCTAAGCAGTCTAAGCTTTTGCATTGTTCCAGAAAGCTTACCTTTTTTGTTGTCGTATCAGCATCTCTTTGGGAAAAAGTAAGCATGGTCAGTGAGTTGTGAGGACCATCCCAGCCAGGTGACAACCCCAGCAGCAGGGCAGGGACTGTCCCTCCAAATAAAGCCACAATTTGTGTAGTACTTAATGCACTGACATTCAACTATATTACAATAGTGAAGTGACCTTATATTTTAGTCACTGAACTAAAGGAGTAAAGGCGTTTAAGCCAACCTTCTCTGACAGATATTTGTTTATAATTTGTTAGTAATCTCCAATGCTGTCAGTTCTACATCCTTCTCAGTAAATCTATTCAGTGTTTCATTACTACTATTCTCGTTGTTGTTGTTATGCTGATTTTAAATCCTCCCTGTTGCAAACAAGAGGATGTTTCTCATCCTATTCCCGAGAGACATGGAAAATAATTCCTCTGTGTATTTGAAGAGCATCACTCCTCTTTAATCTTTTCAACTTCAGGCTGTTTTCGCAGTCTTTCCAGGTTGTCTTTTCTATTCATTTATGGCAAGATTCAGGTCTCAATTAAAGGAACCTATACATAAGTCACTACCTCTAGTCACAGATGCCAGGTGTCCAAGTACCTGGCTTAATTCATAGAATCATAGCATCATTAAAGTTAGAAAGACCACTAAGACCACCTAGTCCAACCAGCAGCTAATGCCTGTGACTGTTCTATTCAGCTGATAGAGAATCCGTCAACAGATTCCATCAGCAGTCCAAGAGATGAATCAATTCACAGCGAAACAAACTCGACTGACTATTTTGCCAACCTTTTCATCAGCTATGAGAGCTCAAACATCTGCTTCACCTATAGACACATACATTGTAGCCCCACAAGCTTTGGTAACTAAGTCAGATAATAATTCTCCATATAGTTTTTATTTCTCACACTGAAGCAGAAGACTCGGTCTAGCTCCAAGATTCAGCTCTTTGATTAACATGCTAAACACTTGGCTCGTATCTCACAACAGCTGCATTCTAAAAGTTTCCCCCAAAACTACCTCTTTACCTCATAGACAAAAAATTTAGCAAACTCATATCCCAGCCTGGAAACATTTACTGGCAGGATCCTTTCAGCCAGAGATTCTTTAATGGCAGATGTTCCAGACCTGGGAATTTCAGAGAGATTAAATATTGGTCTATGAAGCAGTCACTTTCCAAGACCAGAAAATAATTATAGTAACAGTGGGAATCCCCTTGACCTTTCAGAGGGCCAGATGTATCACAATAAAAGTGGGTGGGCTGTGCAGCTTCAGAGCTGAGTCCTGATCAGATGAACGTGCATCAGTCTGGTGCTGATCACAGGATCCTATATTCTTCTTATCCTGCCTCCTGCAAATGAGTGCCTAAATATACGGTCTGCAGGTGCAGTTGTGATGAATGCTGTCACAGTTTTCCCTATCACAGAGCTTCCTCTGGCTGCTGCCAGTTTGCCCATAGCTCCTGGCAGCTGTGTCCACAATGAGAGAAGTGAAAGTCAGAGCATGTTACCAGGCAGAGCATTTCTGCAGGACAAGATTGGAAGTGACCTCAGCAGCAATTGCCACTTGGAGCATCTTTAACTGCAGGTAAGAAAAGCTGTTTTCAACTTGTTTTCTTACAGAACAGAATGATTGATAGGATAAGAGGTAATGGCTTTAAGCTGTGCCAGGGGAGGTTCAGGTTGGATATTAGGAAAAAATTTCTTGTCAGGAGTGGCAATGCACTGACACAGGCTTCCAGGGAGGTGGTGGACTCACCATCCCTGGAGGTGTTCAAGAACCATGGAGATGTGGCACTGAGGGACATTGTTTAGTGGTATGGTGCTGGTAGGTTGGTGTTTGGACTAAATGTTCAAAGTGGTCACAGAAATGACATTTTGTCCTGCCCAGAACTAACCCTAAGGAAAAGGGTTCATGGCAATGGTGAAGCTACATAGCCTTCCCTGCAGGAAGGCAGGGACATGCCCTATCCCTGCCTTCAGAAGCCTGCTTCTGGCACAGATACACCTGGCTGGGACATCCCAGGTGGCCTCCTGGGGGCACCACTCATCACCAGTCTCCATCTGAACACAGAGCCACCGACCACAGCCTTTGGCTGTGACCTTCCAACCACCCCATTATCCACTGAATAGTCCATCGCTCCAATCTACATTTCTCCAATCTAGAGATAAGGACGTGGTGCAGGACCATGTCAAAGGCCTCACAGAAATCCACACAGACAACAAAAGTCACCCCTCCTTTGTCCACCCAAGCTGTCACTACCGTAGATCAAGGTGTTAGGGAGCAAGCTATCCTGTAATCAAGCATGCTTCTGGCTACAAAACACCACTTGCATATAGATCTGCTGGCATCAGATACTGAAAAGATTTTTTCAAACAGTTATTTAGTTCTTTGCCTTTGCACCTTATATTTTCAGCCTTTCTTCAGCTCCTAAAGCTGGCTCATTAACATTGATTCCAAAGTTTGCTTATAAAGGAGGTTGGGATCCTGCAAGCAGAGCGCGTTGTTTCCATTCCCTGACTGCTGACAACAACTTCACATCTGGACAGCTCTTCTGTAAGCCAGGCTGGTGTCAAACCTAGAGCACTCACCCAAGCAAGCGGTCCTTTGGGTCTAAAATCCATGCCCATACATGAAGCCAGCACACAGCAGCTGCTCAGCATCTCCTGCAGCAAGAATTCTTCTCAAGGGAAGTGCAAAGATCCCCCTCCTGAGACAATCAAACTTCTCCTTGAAATCGGAGAAGCAAAATCAGCATAAAATCTGTTTCTTACACAAAAAGCCATAACTTCAAATGTCATTTTAAAGTTTGGAAAAGAACAGTTGTGACAGCAATTTCAATATCACCAGTCTGTTTAACAATGGGGAAAACAGGGCTGAAGAAGTAGATGTGTTAGACAAAGAGCTCCCTCTAGCTAACGAGATAGCATTCAAAAGCACAGAAAGCATTGCAGTATGTGTATACACAGTATGAAAGTTCACTTCTCATCATCCCACTCGTTAGAGGACAGCAATAAATACAAATAAGCTGTAGGGCAATGTTAGCAATTACATCAACACTCAATACTGTTACGTCAAGCCACGTAATGCAGCCTGTGTTTCTAGGTCTTCTATTTAGGTTCATCAGGAGGATGTGGTTAAGCAGAAATTGTTCAATTACACCTGAAATGCTGCAGTTTTATGCAGGTGCTGAAGCACCTCTTCAAATTCATCCGGCAGCACTAGCTGGAGGATTGTTTAGATTGTCCCATGCTGGGGGTGGAGAACCTCCTCCTTCTTCTGCCTGGCAGAGCAGAGACAGCACCATGTGAGACCATGGTGAGAGGTTGTTGGGGTCTGTAGCACCATAAACTCACATCTAAACAGTGCCAGGACTCATTGAATCACAGAATAATAGAATGGGTTATGTCAAAAGGAACCTTAAGAATCATCCAGTTCCAACTCCACGCTGTGGGCTGGTTGCCCCCCATCAGATCAGACTGCCCAGTGCCCCATCCAACCTGACCTTGAGCACCTCCAGGGATGGGACATCCACAGCCTCTCTGGGCAGCAGTGCCAGTGCCTCATCACCTTCTGAGAAAGGAATTTCCTCCTAACATCTAACTTAAATCTCCTCTCTTTTGATTTAAAGCCATTACTATCAGACTGTGTACAAAGTCAGTCCCACTCCTGTTTATAAGCTCCCTTCAAGTTCCAGAAAGCCACAACGAGTTCTCTCCAGAACTTTCTCTTCTCCAAGCTGAATAATCCCAAATCCTGCAGTCTCTGCCAATTTCCACCTTTTGCTGAGTATCTCCAGACATAGACACTTCTTCAGAAGCCATCGTGTTTGTTCTTGATTTAGAATCATAGCATCATTAAGGTTGGAAAAGACCGTTATCATCACCAAGTCCAATCATTGGCCCACCCCCACAACGCCCCATGTCCTTTCAGTGCCACACCTCCACGGTTCTTGATCACCTCCAGGGATGGTGATGCCAGAACTCCCCTGAGCAACATGTTTCAATGTGTTATCACTCTTTCTGAGAAGTTTTTCCTAATATCCAACCTGCACTAGGTGCCATGAAGGAAGAATTGATAAACAAAGAAGTATAAATGAGGCTTAGGGTCAAATAATGTCCACTTTAAGCAGGACCTGCATCTTGTTTCTCCCTATCCCCTCCCTCCCAGATTCAATTCAGCATTTCTCTTCGTTAGGGCAACACTTAACCAGGTGATTAGAATCACCGTAAGACTTTAGCTTGTATCTTATTACAACTTTTCCTGAGAAATAAATCCCCATAAGACTAGCTTATATCTCTGTGTAACTTTCCTTGAGTCCTACCTAAAGACAAGAAATTCAGGATCAGAAAAGTTAAATATATCAATCATACCAAGGTACACCAAACCATCTAATTTTAGTTAAAATTCAGATTCTGTATGTATGCACAGTACTCCAAGTTGAGCTTGCATGTTTCCCCAGAATGAAATCCTGGTTAAATACCTAATTCTAGCCAAGGAGATTTGTATGTGCACAGTAGCTGTTGGGTTTCAAAGATTAACTGCAAAGAAGCTTCCTTCATCTAAACTTAATTAACGTGCACTCTTATCAGGGTTTATAAAATTGCTGAGAAATCACAAGCATGGTATGGAACATTTCTAGAGCTATAAAGCTCTAGGATTTTCTTTCTGATAGACATAAAAGATAAAAATTTGTGTTCCTATTACTCTCTAACAGTCTAATAAACTGCAAATATCTGATTTCCTATTAAAGGCCAGAAGCCAAGAATTCAAATAGAAACATCTTCTATCACTGTGCTCTGTACATAAAGTAATGTACAGATGCAATAAGAAAGTTAATTGGCTTCTTGTTGCTTGGAGTGCATGTGGAAGAAAATTAAAAGAACCAAATTGCTATATCTAATTAGAAATTCTGTGGAACAACATTGTAGAGATGGATTGTCAGCTTCCTCAGGCATTTCCTACTCACGTCAGTCAAATTTATGCATCTCCTTTCCAATTAGTATCTTAATTGCCTTCCCATAACTAACAAACAAGTGCTGGCTGTCAGTTTACTTTAATTCACGCAGTCGCAGGGTTGCTAACACTCATCTCCCAGTGAGCAGGTGTCCTACTGGGCAAATCACAGCATTGCACTGCTACATGGAGAATTTCTGTTATGAAATTAAATCTGCAACAAACATCTCCTAGGAGACCAGAGTAATTCTGGTTAGAGGAGAAGAGGAGGAAGTGGAGGACAGATAAAATGTTTTGTAAACAATATTGCTGTTGTGAAGCGTTCGGATGGGCTGTCATCAGTATCTCTACTCTTAGCTTCATTTAGCAATTTGTGCTAATTTGTCCCCCTCTGCTCCACCCTTGTAAGGATCCATCTGGAGTACCGCAACCTGGTTTGGGGCACCCAGTACAGGAAGGATGCAGGCTGTTGGAGCGGGTCCAGAGGAGGCCGTGAAGATGCTCAGAGGGCTGGAGCACCTCTGCTACGAAGAAAGGCAGAGGAAACTGAGCTAAATTAGAAAAGAGAAAGCTCCTAGATGTTAAGAAGAAATTATTTGCTCAGAGAGTGCTGAAACACTGGCACTGCTGCCCAGAGAATGTGGGTGCCCCATCCCTGGAAGTGCTCAAAGCCAGGATGGATGGGGCCCAGAGACCTGGTGTTTGTAGCCCTGCCCATGGCAAGGGCTTGGAACTGGATAATCTTTAAGGACTCTCCCAACCTAAGCTGTTCTATGATTCTATGATCCTTCACAGGCAGCAGAGGGAAGAACTCAGCATCTTCTCTCCTACATTATCAAGATCTCCAAGGATACCAAATCCTCCAACTTTACCACCTCCCCTAAATTGTGCTCTCCTGCAGCTGGTAGAAATAGAAGATGAGGAACAACCAGCCTTCCCAGGCCCAGCTTAACTCACTGCTGAACACCATATTGTGTATTTGATCAAATCTCTTACCATGAGACAGCAAAGACCGCACACTGTCAGATGGAATCATTACCAAGAGGTAGGTATCCTCTGAAGACTGATAAGAGACACATTTGCACCATATAAAGGGTATATCCAAATGTCAGCACCTCTCCAGCGGAATCCCAGTCAGCCTGAAAGCTCTCCTCTGCTCATTCACTCTCACATATGAAACCAGGAAGGTAAATCTTGGGCTGCCTCCATGCTTCCATTGTGTGCCCTAGTTAAATCTCAAGAAAGAGCACTGGGGTGAATGCTGGAGAGAATTTGCTGCCCAGTAGCTAAAAATCTTCTCCCTGCAGGCTAACTGCTGATCCAGTTCTCTTCTGATTCCACAGATGATAGCTAAAGATGAAGGCTTACATCAGTTAAAACATCGTGCAATTAAGCTTGGATTTCTTTTAATTTACAAGAGTAATAGTAGGAGCTTTACTCTGCAAGAAGGATTTTAAAGTGACCAGAAAGCAGGAGTGGACAGATAAATGGTCACTGTTCAAAATGGTGGTGATGAATGGTAATTGGAAAATTTTTCATACAATATTTTCATCAGAATTGAGAAAATGAAAGGTTCTTAAATGATTATTCAAGTTAAGAACAACAACAACAAATAGACCATATATCAGTTTTCTAAGACCATGTGAACTTTTAGCAACCTCCCTAGTGAAAACTACAGAGCAATAAAAACACTTTCCTTATAGACCCCATGGGATAAATGATCGTATCTTTTCCCATGTCATAAACCTGCAGAGAAACTCATGCTTCTGCTTAGAATTAGCATAAGAGCTGTGGTAGGCAATAGGATAAAATATGCTAAGATAAACCTAGAAATCTCCAAAAGAAGATGCATATGATAGAATTTCACCCAATTGCTATGCATATGTAATGTCAAGATCCTTCCCAATTGAGGAAGAAAGAGATAATTCACTCCCTGTACGCTGGTGTCCTAAAAACTTTGCTCTGAAGCTGCTAGCAAATAACACAACAAATGAACATTATTCAAGAACTTTCATCCGTGAAACATTGGTCTGTTAAAGCTGCCAACATCCCAAAGTGTTTGTATGCTTTCAGAAAATGCCATTGTTATGGCACATACAAAATCCATGTGACAGACAGTCCAGATGATGAAAAAGGTACTGTCCTGAATAGCATCAACACTGATTGCAATAACCAACATTTGAGCTGTAGGTGTTGCTCCTGTCAGTCAGACAGAAATTGAGTCGCTGCACTTCCCCTGGTGCATTCACAGAGAAAATTGTCCTGCAATGAACTCAAAAGCCCCGTGAGTTGCTCAGCACTGTTGATCTCTTACTGCAACACTGTACACCCTCCGGATACCAGTTCTATTAAGACACAGTGTGGGTAGTCCAGCAAATCATCCATCTGTAAACAATTGAATTAGAAGCCTGTCCTCAGAGCAATATGCTCATACAACGGCAGCCCACAGCAAGTGAATACAGGGAAACTCCATTCTGAGTTAGGAGAGAAACCTCTGATACCTCACCACTGTTTTCATCACGGTCACAGACTTTCTGAATGCCAACCATGTACCCATCCTCGTGGATCCTCCACCTGTGAGAGGGCCATAAAAACATTTAGTTGCCTTGCACAAATCCTGATTTACAAACAGAAAACCTGCGATATGGAATCTATTGTTCCCTTCTACAATTACACATTTTTAATCATGGTGTGACTTGAAGCAGCAGATATAACAGTACAAATAGGTAACAGCACACTGCCTTTTCTTCTTTCAGATTCATCTGAAAAAGAGTTTACCTACCTTACTTGTTCGAATCACATCATTGTCATGAGGCACTCAAGGTGTGCCTCAAAATTTGGAGCTGACTTACAGCACTCTGATGTCAATGGCAATTGCTGTTGTTCACTACAGGACATAAATGGATCATACAGGTAACAGCAAACGAGAAGAAACATGGCTGAAACAACAGGACTCTTGCCAGTAATCTTTGGTGCAAGAAAAATAGCTGGATATTGTGCAGCTGAATAGCTTTTATGACAGACAACCACTGAATAATATCAAATATCGTAAGGCAACTGAGAACAAGGAATGAAGGAACTGTGTTCATTTTTATAGCGACAATGAAAACATGACTGAGAATCAGAAAAATACTGAAATTTTCAGAAGAAGCATTAGCAAATATCTTTTTGTTGGGCACTAGATACAGTAGCCTAAGGTTCTGACACAGATCTGAGTTCCTGGAAAGAAATCTTTTCTCAGCTAAGTTCAGCTGTGCATCTTGATCTAACTTGTTGAAAGAAAATAGATGGTGCTCTCCTGCTACCACAGAATCATTCGTCTGACCTAATTTAGACTCTATGAATTGCTCTTACAGATACATACCTCTCTCCTTGCAGTTAAAGGGAGCCCAAAGTGATGAGCTTGGATTAGTTAGATATCTGATCCTGAGAACCCTTAAAATCTTCAAAAATAGTGCCCTGTCTCAGGATTATGGTTCCAATTTCTTAGCACACAACCATGATTTACTTGTATCCACTAGCGCACAAATATCAAGAATACCAAACATGTGAAAGCTGCTACCTTCAGAAGGCTGCAAAGTAACAAGTTCTCCATCCTAGACTGCTTTCCAAGTAGATCTGCTTGCATTTAGCTTCACTCCACTGCTCTTCACAAGGACTGCCCGCTGAAAAAGAGGAGACAGGGCAAAACCAAAAAAGAGTGAGAAAGAGAGATATTTTGAGCAAGAGAAGCAAGCGCAGACCAGGCATACCAAGTTGCCATATGTTACCCTTCCTAGTTAGCTTCCACCCTTCTCATGATTACATGAGGGATCATCTATATTGAAGAAAATCAGTATCTGCTGCTACTTAGTGCTGTGACTGCCTGGTAGCATGCTGAATATTTCTCTGACACAGGCAGTAGAATTGGTCAAAATATCAGATTAATTGGAATTTTGCCCACAAAACCTAAAACCAAGTAATTTTTAGATTTCTCATTGAAATAAAAACTTATTTACAAGGAAATTTGAAGAAAATAAAACATCTATGTTAACAGAGCAGGAACTAAGCCCAGTGACTACAAAGGAGGTTCAGGTTCTGTTTGTTTGAGCTTCTCTCCAGTAAACCCTCAGGGAGGGCATGCTCCAAGGCCTCAATGTTTTCTTTAGTGAGGGGACCAAAACTGAACACAACACTTGAGGTGTGTGAACACAGTACTCGAGGTTTTTCTCTTTTTTAATTTTATTTACTTTTTGTTTGAACTAATTGATCACAGTTTAGCCGCCAGTTGTGCTGATCCAAAAATCCTCCTCCTTGGGATTGATGCTGCTCGGGTATGGCATTGGGAATCCAACCCACTGGATGCATTCAGAAGAGACCTCAGTGATCTCAGTGGGATACTGACCTGCCTGGAGCAGATAGAGAGCAGCTACAAAGAGGCAGATCTGCTTCCACCTGACTTATTATTCAAGTGTAAAAGTTTAATGCGCCTATCTGAACAATTAAAGCGTGTTCTCTGGAGCATAGTTGTCTTCTTGCTTCTGAAGAGACAATGGCTCATGAATTAGCAAGCACTACGGGCAGTACCCCAACGTGGATTTATTCATGAGCTGCCTGTTTCTTTGTACACACCTATGAGGAAGAAACAGCTTTAGTAATACACATCACCAAAGGATTTTAAGAAAATTAGGAATCATGTAGAAAATTCATTGGGTTTCTAAGATAAATTTTCTCAAAGATGGAAGGCCAGTATTTTTAAGGGCGGCTGATTCTACTCTGATACAGTTTTTATAGGATTTGTGCAGTCTTGTTAAAAAACATCTGTGGTGCAAATCATGACTGGAAGAAGCATGACCTTCCTTTGGGAAAGAACTGAGCTTGCTTTGCCACAATGTCCTTAATAAATACCTTTTTGGACATTCATATCAACACATCCTGACTAATGACACCTCTTAATCTGTTATGTGACTACAGCTACCCCCAGAAGAAGAAAAGGGAGTTAATTTCACAGCTACCTTTGGTTACTAAGGCCATGTACTCATGGTCAGTCTGTAATTCACAGCACAGAAGATTTAAATTATCATTCTGTGAAAGATTTGCTTTTTCCTTTGGTTTTGAGGAAAATTACGCCATTACAAAACTTTTATTTGTCTGGTATTGGCAATTTATCCAGTGTTATTCTGCTGCTACGCAAATTATCATGGCAAATTTACAATTCCATCAATTTTTATGCATTTGGGAATGCACTGGTTCAAAAGACTGCATCTTGCCAAATAGTGATAATTGTATTCCTTCTTTCAAAGAAATTACTAACAAAAGAGATTATTTCTGGGAGAGTTACCCCAAAAAAGTCTTTTCCCTTCTTTTGAAAAGTACTATTTTGTCATAGTCAATCTTCGTGTAAATTGATCACCTCACTGAAACATATACACAAGACTCTTAGATCCAAGACAGAAGAAAACTGAGGGGAAAACACAGGGAGTACACCACGCAGACAGGAGAGGAGAAAGCAGAATTTTGACTACAATTTCAAAGCAACTTCTACTCAAGAAAAAAGTCTTGTGAGCCTTGGTGCTGACGCAAGGTGCATAGCAGGCTATTTCCAGCTGCTAGGTCTGATTTGTGGCAATACTCCAGAACAAATTGTTCAATATATAATTCTATCAAGTCATCCAGAAAACTGAAGAAGTCAAGCTGGTTTCTTTTTCCTTCTTGAGTGTTGCCATCAGGAAGAAAACTTCTCAGACAAATTAGATGCTAGATATATCTCTGTAATCGTAGAGCCTTATGGAGACAGGATGATAACTCATGCAAAATAGTGACACAAAAGGATTAAGAAAATAAAGATTTACTGATGAAAAGTTGCAGAACCTATGACCCCACAATGTGGAAAGTTAAGAGTATAAACTGACTTGTGTACTTACATATTTACAACATACACCCTTAAATATTACTGACCTTAAGAACTGCAACAGTGGTTTTGAAATTGACACCTTTTCAAAACACATTGGAGAGTTCATCATTGTTATCTGACAGCTTATGATACAGCTTCCTCTATGGTAGAACCAATTGTAGCAGAAGTATTCTTCTTACACACAAAACAATTGACAACATTTACATCTTACGCACAATTGACACACAATTGACAACAGCATAACAAAGACCTAGAGCCTTAAGAAAACAAAATAGCCCATTATTTAAAATATTTTTCACCACTCTGACACTGAAAATATGCAAATTTTATTTATGCTGGTAAATTAAATGGTGTCAGGAAACATTCCCAGGCATCAGAGTACTATCAACTACATGTTTAATCACAAGCATGACCTAGAGCACCATTCTGGCCACAGCCATCATCACTGAGCCAACTAATGTCAGAGCACAGCTCAGGAATTAGTACAGTCCAGAGACCATCCTAAAAGGTAGTTTGCATGTGCTCACTTTATCAGGAAGCCAAGAGAGTTGAGTAAGAACAGGCTGCACCGTGCAAGTAGGCCTCAATGCCAGAAAATGATTTTGAGCATGTTTAATTTACAAGCATTTCTATCACTCAGAACAGACGTGGGATGCAAGCTGTTGCATTTCCAAAGTTAATAAAAGGTTCTATATTATCCTTGAAGAGAGTCATCCAAGTTCACAGAAAATTAAATGACATTTGGTTTACTTTTAATTTGGTAAAAAGAAGCCTAAGAACTCCATTTGGGGATCCAATCAACAGCTCAATACTGTTCTGCTATTACAGAGATGATCCTTAGTTATACTCTCATTCATTTCATGCTCATTACAACTAAGTATCTGCAGTTCTTTAGAACAGTGTTGACTGCAAAGGTAGTTGTCATCAGGTAAAAACATCTTCAGATATACTCATGCAGGCTCCCATCTCCATTGCACAGAAATGGAGGGTCTAGAATACTTTCCTGAGATGTTTCTGATCATCTTCAAGGGTGTTTTATTGATTTCACTTCATGGATACTCAAATTTAAGAGTTGCATACTCCAGATATGAGCCATTTTGACGAGTCACTGCATAATAAAGTCCAGGTGAGGGAGGAAAACAAGCATATTATAACACAAAAACATTACATTTTGATTATCCTGTAACAACATTTCCCATAAAAAGTCACTAACTACTTAAAGCCAGCAAATTGTAAACTGTGTACTCAAGAAATAGGTGTTATGGAAAAGGAGTTCATAATCCTCCTAATAATCTTTGGCATTGGGGCACATTCAGTATAATTATAGACTGTGGCAGAGTAATTTGAAAACTTTATTCCACAGAGCCATAATTACATCCTGGCTATAATCCTTTAATAGCCAATATCATTTAATGCATAATAGACATACAATATGACTAGATGAACAGACGTCCTAAACATTTTGCAAGCAAGCCATAGTAAAAACAGAAGCATAGATAGTGATGTAGGCTACGAAACAAGATGCACAATTAATAAGCAACAGAATACACAGCCTAGAAACATTAGAACTTCTGCTCTCATTTGCGCATTTGCTGCAACAACAGCTGGTTTTCTAAAGTACCCTGCTGGATGAATAAATTGAAAAGTACTGAAAGAAATCTGTCATGATTTGCCACTCACGTCAATCCACAATCAAGCAAAGGGTAGAAACAGACTTACAGCTATTCTTTGAAAAGACGTTGTAAGGACTTACCCTCCAGTAAGTGCTGACCCAGTCCAAAATGCAATGAAGCCACAACAGACCATCCATCCAGCTGCAAATGCGGAGCATTTATCTGGTCACCTCTCATTCTCCATGTTTATGTTGTCTAAATTTCATCTGTGTCACAGAAAATAAAAGCCAAGGAAACAGGGAGATTTGTTTAAACTGCTTATTTGTGCCCAAGAGCATATACAGTGCATGGGACCAGAAAGGAAAAGATTAAAAGAAAACATGATTTGGAGCCTATTTGTTTGTTTCAGGAAAGCAACACAGTGTTCAAGAACCTCTTTAAAATCTGAAGTGACCCTGAAGCACATAATCAGATGCTCCGGAGAAAAGACAGGAATCAGGACATGTCTAGTTCTTCTAGTACCTCACCAGGGGCTGGTGCTGCCTCTGCTCACTAAGCTAACATCAAGTCACCCTACACAACTGGAGGTTGAGACAAATGCAGCTTTTTTCAGTCAAACTACACTGATCTTTTTTTATTAATACACTATACACGTGATAGGTCACCACTTGAAGAGCATAATGGAGATGCCCATGATTGCAAAGGCATCACAAATTAGGACACTCAGTGAGCATCATCCTCCAAATTGCCCATTGCTTTGTTTTTTCCAGTCTACACCAGTTCATTTTGTTTCTCTTGCAGTCAAAGGGTCAAATATCACTCATTACAGATAGCACTGTCTTCCTTGTACCAATTACAGAAGAAGATAAAATAAGGGGAAAATTCCTTCGTGTTAGCACAATGCAGTGTTTGCTGAGAAAAGTAAGATCTTTAATTTTAGAATGGCCATGGAAAGATCAGACAGGCTCCTGAGACTACAAGCAAAACAGCAGCAAACTTCAAACTAGACAAAGGTAAGAAACAATGACTAATACTATAATCCAGTTATATTCATCAGCTGAATTCACAAGAACTTAGAAATATCTGTAGAGAAGCAGAAGTGACAGTTCTCCCTCCTCTTCTGAATTCCACCAGACAGAGAGTTGAAAAGCAATCCAAATTGTCGCAATTTAGCTTGACCTCTCCTTCCAATAGCTGAAGGCAGCAGACTTTCTTAGGCTGGCTCCACAGCCTTTCATCTACCTGGCAGGAGACTGCTATGAGACACAAATGTCACCTGAACTGCACTGCATGGAGGCAGAGTGGAAGCAATTTTTTTCTTGAACAATGTGATAAGTGTTGGTGCACGTGAGAAGGCCACAGCCACCCAGGAGCTCCGTGCTGAACGCTGTGAGAACACAGCATGGCAGCTGTTAGACATGCAGTGTTTCTCGAGGCACATCAAATTTGATACACTAACACACCCTTACCTCCCACATGAATAAGCTGCAGCTTACAGGAGTTGCTTTAAAGCATCCTTCCGGAGTCACCAATTTTCAACCACAGAAGCAAGCTGTGAATACAGGCAATTCTTTGTTGCCTTCTGCAATGTACAACTGTTCATGAACTACAATGTCCAACTTTGTCATCTTCTGCAATGTACAACTGTTCATGAACTACAACGTCCGATTTGTTGCGAGGGATAGAAAAGAAAATTTAAATGTTAAAAACTACATGTACATTCATGTGCTGCTTTCCCTCAGGGTGTATTTCTTTACCTCTTGAAGAGGCACTTACTAAAGTCCAGTGTATGAAAATGAGATATCTGGCTATTTCTTTACCACAGTTTTATCTAAGCTTTCATTCACTCTAACTGCTCTAGCCGTTCACTCTAGCTGCTATATGGATGTCTTAACATTATTCCATGAGCTGTTCAATTAAGCAGAAGGTTGCATATCTCTGTTCAGTATCCCTGGTGATTTTAAGTCAGCTGTTCACTTGTTCCATCTCCAATGCTTATTTGGCACAACAGAAATTTTTCCAGATGAGAAGGAACCTACTTATCACAAAGAATGAATTATTTACAGAGAGACTGGTATTCCAGTTTGTGTCAAGACTTCACTAATTGTAGTTTATTGAAAGTATCGCATTGAACACAAGCACAACACTCTTCAGGTTCATAAGAGTCTTGAGAGCTTTTAAATACTACCAAAAAAAGAAAAATTCTGGGGATTGTCAGCAGGAAGCAACACCTTCCACTTCTACGGTATTGACTCAAATCAAGGTTAAATCAAAGCTAGAATAAATCATTTGGTAATTGGTTGCTGGGGATATGTGAACCCCTTTCCTAACAGGTACATGGTATCATAAACTCTCCAAGTCAGAAGTCCCAGTTACAACTAGGCAGAACAGACTGAACCTCCTGCTGCACTTCAGCTTACCTGTGTTCAGTCTCCATGCACGTCGTATCACCTCACAGAAGAGTTCTGTGATTATCAGAGCTTGCTCCAGAGACCAAGCAGGACCACAACCCCTTCAACAGCAGCATGCCATCACAGCAATTCAGATGCTGTTTAAATCCCAGCTTAGGCCACACGGAGCTCACAGATAAATGATTTTTCACGTGTCAGATTCAAACTCTGAAATTCAGAGTGCAGTGGCAGATGAAATCAAATAGCCTGTCAAATGTAACACCTGGTTGAGCTACTTTTAAATGTCAACTTCTTTTACTCTAAAGAGCTGTATGAGCTTTCACATAGTTAAATCCAAAATTACACTGCTGAATACTGTCATACCAACACCACCTCACCACTTTCAAGTAGATAAAAACAGGCATTTTTCCATCCAAGCACACTGCTTTCTACTCCTGCAGATATAGACAGACTTGTCTTAGCAGGATAGGTAACAGATCCACCAGCCTCACCAGGCTCCAGAAATTTGCCCTAAAGCTCTGGGTATTAGTAGAATACACCTTACGACATCAAGCTTTGTAGAAGTACTAGTAAGTGCTGGTGCATGTGACTGGAGGCAAAAGAGGTATCTGCCCCTCTGGGTCTGTCTCAGGTTCAATTCCTTCCTGTCCAAAAGCAATCATGCCCAACGCATGCATTCCTTCTCAAGTGAGTGCCCAGAGCAACAGGTTAAGGGAGCAACTTCCAACTCTGTTTTCAGAGAGTAGTGTGGGTCCTCATTAACTGTTGGCAAGAAATCCAGAGAGTTAACTGAAAAAGCAAGCTGACCTGCCAACAATTCAGTAAAAAGGATCTAAGAACTCATTTTCAGTTTTTCCTCTGACATCTCATCCAGACTTCTTTTTCTGCCTAGCGGTGGTTTCAATGTCATGTGGTCCTTCACATGATAGGTAGATCAGCCTTCCAAAAAGTTGAAGAGGAGGGTAACTCAGCTTCAGAACGCTCAAACATCCTATATTAGTATTCTTACTATTAGTGGTGTGAGCCTTTGGTTTTCTTCATTCACACCAAAACTTGCTCTTTGAAACTTCTTTCCCCATGAAAAAGAAGAAAAAAAAAAAGGGATACTCACATCTTCCATTGGAGTTGTTCAACAAAATTACAGCTAACTCTAAGGAAACTCTATGCCTGACTAAAACTGGCAACTGGTAACCATTCCATATTCCCAGCATGCCTTATTTTGTAGCACCAAGTGTCACAGTGCAGAGTGCATGCATAAGTCTGAATGCACAAGGCTTCCTCTAAAGCCTGACTCCTGCCACATCACACTCATTGTTCTGGATTCTGCTGCGTACACCAGAAACCTAAAAAGCTGGCAATGCAGTGACAAACTTCTATTTTGCAGTCTTCACAATCCAACATCATTTTGAGACTAGCTGAGTGCTCAGTCCTAATGGATCTTGATTTCATTTTGAAGGGTATTTTTGAAGCATACTATTCTCAGGATCATCTCTTCTCCCTGCGTTAACAGCCTCTCTGTTTCTGATAAGATAACATGTCAGAACTCTTCTGGCTTATACCCACGTTTCCCTGTTTCTCAAGCTGCTGCTTAAAAATGACATGAAGTTGGAAGAACTAAAAAAAAAAAAAAAAAAACAAACCCAACTCATTCAGTTCAGGGCTGCATAGGAATACTTGTCCAGCATTTAAAATGCTTTCCTAGTGATTTATTCTCAACAAACCTGAACATTTTTAAAGTCTGTACCTCATAATATATTGCAGCAGGACTCAACAAAAATACTTTAACACAGACAAGGTGACGTTATGCTGGAACAAGCTGAAACACTGCACATTATGTTGGATTTCCTATTTTGTTCCTAGTGGAAGGCTTGAGCAAAGTAAGCTTCAACGTGTCTATTCTGAGCTGAATTTCAAGTTCTAACACATTCAGAAACAGGTTAGAGTCACAGAGTCCCCCTTTAATATCAAATGCATTGGTTGGTCTAATGCTGGTTAAAAACAAATTGACATGTATTGCAAAATCCTTACTGAGCTACATAAACTGTTTCCAGAGCTAACATGGAAAACCTCTGTTGCCACAGAACAAATAAATATCAGCATGAAAAGAAAAAGGATATCCTACCCTATCAATGACTGAAATCATGGGCACACAAGAACATGTACCCATGCAATGCATGTAAGTCCCAGAAAATGTTGCCCAGAGATGCTAAGGATTCTCCATTTAGAGATTACTGAGTGAAACTTCACTGACCCTGAACAACTAGACCTAACTTTAGGGTGACCCCCCTACAGAGCAAGAGTCTGAACCAGAGATTCCCAGAGATCCTTTTCAATTTGAGTTTTACTGTGATGCTACATACGGTGATCTACGAATGGAAAGGTCACCTTGGGAGATAACAGAAAGGAGTATGCAAATCAAAACTACCACAGACTTTCATAAAGATGTTAACAGCGTTTATTTCACTGGTGCAAGGCCCGTGTGTCACCCACCACTCAGCAACATCAAAACAAAACATCTTCTATAAAACAGTTTCAGAAAATTCAAAACAAAGTAACAGTGGCTATAATAAACTTCATACAGTACTGTAAATCACTTAATTTGTGTCATTCAAACAAGAATAAATCAACTGCTAGCATACATGGCTTTTATTTTTTTCCCCAAAAACAAAACATACCAGCACAACTCCAATACATGCCTCACACCTGGAAATGCGTAACATCACTCCATGACATTGATAGCTGTTCGTGCTTAGAATTCGTCATCAATTCACCCTACTGATATCATAAAATACAAAATGATATGAAAAAAACTTACATTTACAAAGTACAGTCCCAATCCTGCAATCTAATCTGTTTGGGCAGGTACCTGCCACCATTTCAACCCCCTGAAGGCAATGTGGTATTTAGTGCTCCATTGCTAAAGATTTGATTGCAGAATTAGGGCAAAAGTGGGAAAGGTTTAAATCTTTCCACAAGCAGTAAAACCCTGCTTCATTCTTCTAGATTCAGTTTCAGTAGTATTTGCACAACCTCCTAAACAGAGAATTACCTACTGCCAATTACCTCACATTTAGGAAGAAAGAAGGATAGACTTTAAAGCAGTCTGCAGAGAAACGGCTTTCACTGAAATGACTTGGGGCTGTAAAGCTGTGCTGTAGCACACGGCGGTGATCCAAATGCTTCCAAGAGATAGCCACATCTTCTTTCAGTATTTACAGTACCTGCTGCCTTCCTCTGCCTGACATGAGCTTCTTCACGAGTAAGAAATCACAGACCTTGTTTCCATTTGATAAGCATTATGACATGACTCCAAACACAGGATTATGACGACAAATGCTAGGGCCATATTCTTCATAGTCTTTTTTCGTGTGACATACTTGGAAGAACTCCGGCTATGAAAACATAAAACAAATCCTCTCAAAACCATACGAATACATAAAGCAGAAAAAGCACACAAATAAAATAATGCTTTCTTTTTTAATAAAACTAAAATTTTTTAAGAGGAGAAAACAATCAGTGAAAGCCTGTATGGATAATAGATTAAAAAAAACAAAAACAACATAAGAAATCTCACTTTGAAAACAAGAATTGTTCCTGTTTTCCTCCATTTGATTCTCTCTCACGTCAAAGAACGTTTGTTTAGATCCTATACTCCTGAAATCCTGACTAATCCCAAGTGCTAACTTCAAGAATAAAGGGTCCATGCTACAGCTATCATATAAATTCCATTTATGTCACATCATGATATCTTCACTCAAGTAAAGCTTCCACTTGCTCTGTACAAATTTTGCTGAGACGAACGTTGTGATAGGATTGCAGAATGTGACAGAGTTCAGGATGTCACAAAAGGTTTGAAAGCAGTACTCAGAACAAACATGGCCAGCAGACAATGTGAAAAGAAAGATTCAGAATAGTTTTCATGAACACTTACTGTTGAAGCCAGCATGGAACCACCGAACCAAACCGCATAACGCTGCATATGATGTGTTATCACTTGAACTTCAACTGGCTTGGGCTAAGAAAAACAGTTCATCATTAGTTTACATTTCCTTCTAAACTCAAAATGTCTGGAAGTCTTCACCCCTCCATTCATATCACTGTCTCATAATTACTCAGAGCATTGTATTTCCTAGGAGATCAAATCATATAATAATTCCTGACCAGTAGGCTGAAGGACACAGCAGTTAAATTCCTTTTGTCTACTGCTGAGACCACTTCTCTCCCAGTAAGAGATATCAGAAAAGTCCATACACATTGCTCACAGTAACTTCAAAGCTCCTGTAAAGATATGTCATATGCTGCCAAGCTACCAAAGATCTGATAATACATACATTCACACACTCTATTCATTCTACAGCACTGTGTTTTCACTTGTGAGGTGAAAGCTCTGAACTTCATTTTTTCTACTATTCTCATAATCAACCCTACTTGAAATTCTTACTTACTTTTATCCGACCACCACTGAGCTCCTCACTAAGCCTCAATCTCGCATCCACGACTCTTTTCAAATCCCTTTGCAGTCGCCGTCCAAAGTCCCTGAACATTGTGGATCCTCCCGAGAGCACCACATTCTGTGGAGAAAGTAAAAACACACTCTCTAAATCCATCTTCAAAGCAAGTTTCCCAAATTGCATTAGGAAGCTGACAAGCTACACAAGGCACCTTAATGTTGCTCAGTTTCCACAACACGTCCACAGCTCCTTATGTTCACCCTTTTTCCTTAAATAGTAGCTTTGTGTAGAATATACTACCACAAAAGAGAAGGATTACATTAAAGTAATGAGCAAATATCTATACATGCACTGGAGCAGAAAGATGACACTATCCAAAAGTCTCAGAGATGTTGATGACTTACTTAATTATCAGTGCTAAAACTGCTTGGCTCTAGCCTGGTCATGTTGCTGTTGGTACCATTCCACAGGCTGGAAAGTTATCTAGAACTCACTTTTAAAAAGAGATAGACTCCTAAACACAGTCACCAGCAAATCCAATGATTCAAAGATGTATCAAAAAAGGACAATAGTCCTGAGAAAAGTACAGTGCCTTCCACTTTTCTCTACCTGCTTGTCTAGTGCTAGTTCTCAAACAGAACTAAAAGCCTTGTTCCCTGGATTTGTGCTTTGATTCTAAACACAGGTTCTAAAACATCACATCCTTAACGCTCCTGATAATATCTCAGGGCTCCAGAACAATGCAGAAGTCATTTCAATGGGGCAGGGGACCTGGGATTGATTTCAAAACAGGGACACTGGAAAATAACAATGGTGGCAACAAGAATGGACTTCATAATCAAAAAGGAATGAACTCTATGTGTGCCCCGCAGTGCCTGCATGTGGCACTGCAAACCAAAACACCAATTAGTGCTTACTAAAACCACGTGTATACCTGAGTCACATTGGCAAAGAACTTTACTGAGATCAAAAGTTTTACACTGGGCAAATGGTTATCCGTTCATAATAGCTTTTGACACTGCAGATTGTGCAAATAAAGAAAGAATCCCTGAACCACTGCTCACAGCCACAAAACCTGCATACAGATCTGAAGTGCAAAAGTATTCATGCTTTCAGGCTGCAGAAGTAACTTTTTGGAGTTTAAGCACCACAGTACAAGCTGCAAACAATATTTTCCTTGCTAACTGAGAAGAAAGCTGTTTGCTTATTTATGAAAAATAATGAGATAAGTGACCATATACCTAAAGTAGGATCCAGAAACCACAGCTGGTCCTAAAATTAACCTGCCTCCTTCATATACAAGAGCTCCCTCTGCTTTCAAGAACATATCTTACCCTGACTCAAAGTGGTTACACACTCTGTAAGAGGAAACTGCTAATGGGGAAGAAAAAAGGGAAAAAAGACAACGACTAAGTTGAGTGATGAAATAGCAATTAAAAAATTGTCATCGGGAAATATTACCTGGAGATAACGAAGTTGGCAAAGAGAGCGAAAGCAATAATTCCATTCAAAACAAATTAAACTTTAAGTATACATCACAAAGTGGACAGTGATATCACTAAGAGATTTCAGAATACTCTTGAGAATATTTGTAGGAATACATCTTAGACCACCTTATGCAACTGCAGTTAGTGGTAACACTAGGAGAACCTCTTATCATTCCAGGGATACAAGCTAGAATGTCACACCTCCCTGAGATTATGATTGTGTAAGTAATTCTACATGCTAAAATAACATCAGAAAGAATAGAAACATTAGGGTATACTCTTTGAAAAGATGCATCATCTCATCACACCTGGAAAAGTCAGGTTAAACAGCATGTGGGATACAAGTATCACCAACTGCCATCATAACATGATTCTACACAGTTACAGTTCCCCTGCTTCCTGTAGCTCTTGGCAGCACTGGTCCAAATCTGTGCTAAATCTTTTGTAAAGGACTGCTGACAACATATGGGCTTCAACAAGTCACCACCACTCAGCAGGTTGATCTTCTGTAAGGAAGGCAGAAGACAGGCCTCACAACCGAAGCAGAATCCACACACATTCCTCACCCTCTGAACACCCTTCAGAAACACAACAGTGAAGGTGGCAAAAAACTGTTGGGATTAAAACAAACAAACAGCCAATACCTTCTCTAAAATTACTGAGTCTTATATGGTAACTCCAGTAACAACTGGAATGAGAAACATTAACAGCAAGGAAGGCTACACATGTCTGTGGAGAAAGCTTACTGGTGGTGTTTGGGATTCCAGCCTGCCTGGGATTTCTCTGGCCTCTCAGAAAAAGAGATCAAGAGAGTTAGGATTCAAGTATCTGTTGCCAGCTGCTTCCTTTAAATGAGACTTCTTCTGACCTATGTGCTTAAACACACTTCAGCTGATTTAACAGTTCTAGGCAGAGCACAGGTTCCACAGCTGACACTGATCACACCTCCTGATGGAAAGCAGCTCCAGTTTTTGCTTTTATAGCTACCTGGCTGAAAGTTACGTTGGCTTGAAAGAATATATTTTCTTACAAGAGAGGGTTGAAGATCTTCCATGCTCTTGAATAAGATAACCACAGGTAGTAAATAACAAAAGCAACCCAGTTCTGGGAGGAATCTGGGGGTCAATGCCATGCGCCTTAGAGGGCTGGCAGGAAACTTCTTACTTCCCATCCGTTCCCTTCACTTCCATTATGAGCTCTAGGATACTGAATTTCATTCCATGCCACCTCTGATCCTATATCTGTGTAGTACAATGCTACAAAGATACAAAACAAAACCAACCCAGTTACAATAACAGAAATCTTTATCTAAGTAAAGCTTACCTAAAAGCTGCACACTTTTGCTAATTTAGTTAAAACACTTACCAAGACTGTATGGAAAGTGTAAGAAATATTCATCTCAAACAACAAATATTACCCCCACAAATAAGTAAATGTATTGCAAAAAACTATTTCTGGAATAAAATTTTATTTTAGTCACGAAGAAACAATTTGTGTTTCTTTAAATTCATGATACTTGGTGTCTATTTTACTATTTGAGTATGGTCCTCGTTGGTTCACCGAAACACTTCTGCACTCAGACAAAAAAGAAACCATAAGTCAGCCACTGTTAAACTAGCTAGCACACTAATGTTACAAACCTAATTAGCAGTGGATAAGAAGGAAGGAGGTTTCCTCTCAGCACTCCTGTGCTACACTAACAATGTTAATCACTTGGGGCTTCAATTTTAAGTCGCAAGAATGCCTTTGCTTTCCCCATGACTTACATCAGTGCCAACAAGATGCAGAACTAACGGCCTGGCAAGCTCTCCAGCCTTAACTCACCTGCAAAGCCTGCCTACTCTGCACTTAGCAATTAATAGCAAGCTTTGCCATTTTGCTGAAGCACGCTTAAGCAAAAGTCAGTTGAATCCTTGCTAGCTTCAGCTCGAGGACACCTACAATTTCAGTGAAAGTGATAAGGAAAGAGTTGATAGGGCAAATGAGCCAGAACCCACTGGATGGTGTTTCTGCCTGCAGCTCACAGCTGCACAGCAGTCTAACAGCGCCATCTACACACCACACGGTGTATGTGAGGCTGCTTTCACACTATTTAAAAGTATTTTAAGTTAGAAGTGACATTAGGGAGACATTTGCTATAGCTTTAGTCTTTTGCATTTCAAACCTCCCCGGGATTCAGTCATGGTTCGTTGAAAGCTGGGTACCCAACAGTTTGACTTTCTAAGAGAACACAAGTACAATAAGCCTACTGCAAACATCAACTGCAGCAGTACTTTCAAATTCTCTACTGCTCACATTAGCTGCACATCCAGCTAAAAGTCATCTTCTCAATGGAAAAGAAGCAGTATCCTTAAAATTCACTGAAAGCCAAAATAATCCATCTATAACAGACGTCCACATTCACCAATACACCACAGTCCTCAACTCGTGATATGACCAGCTGGAAAAACTAGCTTAAAACAAAATTGAAGAGGCCAAGGATGTGAGAACTCAATCCACCCTGAATATTTAAACTTGGTTGATTAGAATCTTTCAGAAAGATTTCTGAAACCAGCTGAATGCTCTGTCAGACATCACTTTTACCTTAAACCACATATTTGTGCCAAAAACACTGCAGAAAATGGAAATGAGCTGAAAGAAATCAATCAGAGACATGCAAGTGTAAGGTTGTTGGTCATATCCCACTGGCAGAAGGCACAGGTTTCAGAACTGTTGATACTGTTCTCATCAATTGTTACTGTCAGAACTCCGGAAGTATCTGGGGAGAAACTCTGGATGAGGAAAAAGGAAGATGAAACAGCAAGTAATAAGAATGACAATTTCTGAACCCGATACAAAAACATAAAGAACATTATAACTTACTAGAATATCAAGCAGTTTTCAGGACTTTGAAAAGTCCTTCATCCACTTGTAAAAGTTATTACAACTATATCCACTAGCCAACTGATATGTCTGGCTATTCTTTTTTGACACTGAGGTAAAGTGTCATAAGATACACCCTAACTGACACAAAGTTGGGACAAGTCTCAAGGTCATACAGAGTGTTTCCAACTTAGAGAGGTTTTTAAATAACAGTACTGAAACCATGCAACATTATCATTCCTTGCAAATATACCACAGAGCAGATATTTCATGCTGATTTCAAGCTAGATGTGCATTAATAACAGTGTTTAGTAATATGCTCAGAGTAACCTAAAAGCAGTGGGAAAGATCACCTTCTACTTCCACATCATGCTACTGCTCACTGCATTCCTGTGATACGTCATGTATTCACATAACTGTGATGAAAATAAGGAAAGAGGAACAATATTTTAGGGAAAACTGGAGCTAAAGAATGCAACAGAGAATACCTCTGTAAACAAAGACATGGAGGTATTGGATAGAGAGCTGGACATTAGCCAGCAATGAACCCAAGAACCCAACTATATCCTGGGCTGTGTCAAAAGAAGTGCAGCCAGCAGAGCAACAGAGGAGACTCTCCCCCTCTGTTCTGCTCCTTTGAGAAGGCTCTGGGGAGACATCACTGCAGTGCCTAAAGGGGGCTACAGGAAAGCTGGGGAGGGATTTTATCAAGAAGTGCGGCCAAAAGCTGGTAGTTTTAAATTAGAAGTTGGTAAGACTTATATTAGATAATAGGAATAAATTATTTACTGCTAGAGTGGTGAAACACTGGCACAGGCTGCTCAGAGCAGCTGCAGATGCCCCATCCTTCGTGGTGCTTGAGGCCAAGTTGGATGGGTTCCTGGGCAACTGGGTTTGGTGTGAGGTGTCCCAACAAAGGGTTGGAATTAGGTGATCTTTCAGGTCTCTTTCAACTCAAACCGTTCTATGTTTCTGTTATAACTCTCTGAAAAAACAGAGCTGGATAAACAGACTATACCTTTCTGCCCAAAGAACACCAAAGGTAATGTGATGCACTTTAACAGCCTCACCAAGCTCTAAGGAAGCACAATCACATTACCTGCTGCACGCAGAATGTTTCATTTTCCAGTGGAATTCAGCATACAGGAATAAGCAACATAACCAGGATACCAGACTACTTCAGTCCTACAGTAAGCTCAAAAAATTACTCCTCCATCACCTAAGCACTCAGTTTAATTTAATTCTACTTTCTGTTGTTTCTGGTTTATTTAAAAAATAAATAGTTTATCCTATAGCTTATCCTATTTCTTCAAATTCCAGTGCAAGTCTCTGGTTCCAAACTCAACAGCTTAGTGCTCCTTCCTTATTTTATCAGAAAGAATCTCACTCCAAGCAATCTGGAACTCTCAACCCCATTAGATACAGTCAGGGAAGACAGAGAATATAAATCAATGTTTCCAAGCGATCACATCAAGGTGTAATCATTATCAGAATTAAAAACAAAGTACATTGTTGCTAATCTTTATATAATTAAAAAGAATTTATGAGTTTATCTTGTGCAATTTGTAGAAGAATGCTCGCATGTGGAATTGAACAGCTACAACTGGCTGAACAGCAACAGACTTGTGAAAGTCCTGATGCTCCAAACCTCAACATAAGGCAACACAACTAGCCTCATAAGAGAACTGCTGATAAGATCAGGAAACAGGAATACCAGGAATAAAACTACAAAAACAAACACCATAGAACATCAGAAGATGGGTTACAGAACAATTCTTCAAAGGCTACAAAACACATATAACCTGCAACAGGGTATCTTAGGATATATTCTGGAGGAACATTGATGAAACACTGGGCTCTATCAAAAGAGGAGTGGGCAGCAGGGACACGAAAGTGATTGTCCCCCTCTACTCTGCTCTTGTGAGGCCCCATCTGCAGTACTGTGTCCAGGTCTGCAGCCCCCAATACAAGAAAGACAGGGAGCTGTTGGAGAGGGTCCAGAGGAGAGCCACGAAGATGATCAGGGGACTGGAGCACCTCCCCTGTGAGGACAGGCTGAGGGAGCTGGGCTTGTTCAGCATGGAGAAAAGAAGGCTGCGGGGTGACCTCATGGCAGCCTTTCAGTACCTAAAGGGAGCCTACAAACAGGAGGAATCAACTCTTGGAAAGGGTAGATAACAGCAGGACAAGGGAAATGGTTTTAAGTTGAGGGAGGGAAGATTTAGGTTGGATGTCAAGGGGAAATTCTTTACAGAGAGAGTGGTGAGGTGCTGGAACAGCTGCCCAGAGAGGTTGTGGATGCCCCGTCCCTGGAGGTGTTCAAGGCCAGGCTGGATGGGGCCCTGGGCAGCCTGGTCTGGTATTAAATGGGGAGTTTGGCAGCCCTGCATGTGGCAGGGGGTTGGAGATTCCTGATCCTTGAGGTCCCTTCCAACCCCGGCCATTCTGTGTGATTCTGTGAAACACCTACATGTACCCAAGGCAAGCCTAGCACTCCAGCACAGTAGCAAGAACAGAAGATATTTGCCTCTATGAAAACTTCAGTCTTGCAGAAAGAAAAAGGACAAAAGAGAGCCAGACATTAAAAGTTGCCAAAACCTTTTGCAGCAATCCTAAGCTTGAAGCCATTTTAGCCATCTACTACAAAAGTCACTCTGTATAGAAATTTGTTAAGTAGTAGAACCTCCCCTTTTAACCTGCACTGCAGATTTGCTCTAGGTTACTATGTTTCATTCTAGATTACAGAATATGTTATCTAAATAACTAAAACATGCTATAAAATGTTATTAGACACAAACTGTTCTAGGATATATTTAGTTACAACTTAATCGTTCCTGAGAAAATGCCAACTCTTGTAGAGGAGATTCTCAAGATTCTAACAGAACAAAACCATAGCCTTTCACATGAACAAGTCTATTTCTTCATGTTACTTCTCATGCTGTTAATCAAAAATGAAAAAATAAAAAAATAGGGCACTGCTGCTGCTACACAAACAGAAACAACTAGGAAGCATAGAATGTGCTGCCTATGCAGAAAGAGAGCTTGCCATAGGCTATGCCTGTCAATACCTTCTTTTTCAGTTCTTAATGAACCACTGACTGAAAAAACTCTCTGGACTATATGCTCTAAACAAGTTTAAACAGCCTTAATTATTGTCTTCTAAAGGATTAATTTTTCATGTACTTAAACATGAGGTTCAACACCTGGCTAAAACTGCAGTAAACACACTGAGACTACAGGAAAAAAAAAATCCACATGGGGACGAGACCATGAGGCAACCCTTAAAAATGGGCAAAATCCAAAAAATCCCACCATAAGAATTTATATTACAAATATCAAATATAAATAGTTTATTGGGAACAATACTTACCTGCATGCCAAGCCACTGCTAATCACCATCTTTTGTTTAAAATTAAAAGATCAAGTATTCCTCACTCAGAAAAACTGAACCTTGTTTTATCTTAAACTTTATTTCTATTCAAAAGTCCACATTCCTCACAGTAGGGGAAATCACAGCTACGTGTACCATACACAAATGCATCATAATGTTGTAGTTATCTTCCAAATGAATTCAGTTAATCTTAGAACACAAAGGCCATACCTTATATAACGGACGCCGGACATCGATGGGGCAGTTCTGTATAACTTCATCAACTACATCCGAAATGGATTCCATAAAATCAGGATTAGCAAACTAGAATGAAACAGAACAGACATGGTGTGTTTCCTTCCAAAAAAGGAAAAGGCAGAAGTGAGACTTTAGAGACAATTTGTAACAGCAGTTTTAAAAGAAAAAAAGAAGAAAGGAAAAAAAAAAGGGGAAATAAAAGTCAGTATCACTCCTGCTGACCAAGTATTTTACCCTATAACAAGCATACTTTTGTACAAGAGAAAAGAGCATTTCTTATTTCCACAGGCAAACTCAGCTTCTCCTCCTTGGTCATAAGTCCACCGTTCAAAATTTATGCACTAGAAGCCCACTACTGCACGTGACATGATTTTAGAGTACATTCTGTCAGACAGAGATAAACTGAAAACAGAATAAGATTGTAAGATGGTTTTACCAAAGACAGCTTTACCTAGCTAACTCAAAACCTGTTAAAGTTAGGAGTTAATGAAGTCCAGGGAGAAATTCTTCTTGGAAGCGGTACCTATCATCTGCTGTGTTTCTCTTGTCTAGAAAGATAGTGTTTTCAATGCAGAGCCAAGACATTAATTCTTCATTAAGTAATAAAAAAAAAAAAAGGAAGATTGTCCTTTATCCTATTCCTCACAGCCTTTATAGGGCCTAGGGAAAAGGAAAAAATTAAAACCATGTCTGACATGGGATTCAGTGCTCCTCTGTAAGATCATGTGAGTAAACAGTGGGGAGGAGAAGCTACTTAGCCTGGAGGTTTAATGGTGATGTAAGATTAGACACCTAGAAATTGATAACAAACAGATTAAGGTTGGAATTTAGACTAAAGGCAAAGGAATGAAATTTTCAAACAATCTTCGAATAGGAAGAGGGTAGACAAAATGAAACTTTAGTGTAAATATAGACCTTGATTAAGTTTTCATACTTTATTACAGACTCGGTTGCCTGAAATAAGCTGAATGGAGCATAAAATAACAGACAGGACATACTCTGCTATGCAGAATCAAATTTTAATGTTTCAATCTTCTCCCAGGATATTACAACATCCTGAAGTTCACTCAAATTGAACTACCAAAAATCAGACAGACCAGGCACTGTAAATGTCTCCCAAAACTGTTACTTGTTACCAACACAGATTTCAACAGACTTCCCTCAGGGAAAAAAAGTAGCATCCATAAAATGGCATCAACAGAAAGCAACAACACAAGTCAAGATTTCAAACAGTATCTATTGAGTAATTCCATGCAGAGCATAGCCCAAACAGATTGGTAACATAACTAAAAACACAATTATGAAAGCGTGCTGGTTTATCCCAGTGCTTACAGAAAGAGAACAAGTACTATATAAAATCTGAAGGTTCTAACTTGTTCTTCTGAACTTTAGCTTGCCTTTAAAGAAAAAAAATGAGACGTTACAAACATAGCAAGAGATACAAGAAAAAAAATTTCCCAGTGCACTCATGTTGCTCTGTGCTTGAGCTACCCGAGACTGTACAAGGCTTGCAGTTAGGAGACTACTGAGAGCTTACTTCCACTTGATGGCGCACTCGCATCAAAAACAACAGTAATTCCCTCCCCCTCTACTTATACAGTAAAGCTTCTGTAACTTAATACTGCTAGCATTTAACTCTTACCTCAGGATGAAAGAAAATTTCAGGTCCAAGGAACCTCTCATAACCAACGTCTATAACAAATTTGGTTTTGTTGATTGCATTGATGCCAGTATACTGTTTGATCCATTTTCGTGGATCCCCATCATACTTAGCAAATTCTTTCACTATGTCAGGGCAAATATAACAATATTTCTCCTGTTAAGAAATATCAAGCATAAAAAAATGCCAAAATAATTATTTTATTATTGACTTAAAGTATGTTCCAATGAGAAAAATAAAAACATATATGAATTCTTACAGATTTGGGTACAAATATCTCTTGGACAGCCCAATAACTACTGAAGCCTCAACTATTCAAGACAATGCACACGCTTAACTCTTCAATAAAATTCCACACTGACTCACGTAGATTACAGAAAAGTTCAATAGCGAGCTCTTTTTGCAAGATCAGATCCATGAAAATCAACCTACAGACATTACATATTCATCAAATCAAAAAACAAATCTTAAACAAACTTGAGCCCTACATGCTAATTCAATCTGCAAAGCATATTCAACTCTACCAAGGAGTCTGGTGTGACGATTTTCTTCCTCTTTCTCCTTACACTGCACTTGATTGGATACGCCAGCAGAAGCTCGTGTAATTACTTGCATTTTTAAGTGAACACAAGCAACTTGCTAAAGCAAAAAAAGAACATTTGCTCAAAGTATTTAGGTATTAGGAGACAAAGAAGGGTGTACCTTTATGGCTTTTGCTGTCTCCAGAGATTGTTCAGGAGGAATTCCCACTTCCCTCTCCCTCAGGAGTTGTTGAATAAAGTAAGTAATATCTCTACCTGCAATAGGAATATGTTTGATGCAACTTCCAATTACGTAGCCTTCTGCCTATGTGGGAGGAAGAGGGAAAACAAGAAGATGATCTTTAGGCAAAGTCATACTGTGCAAAACATCAAGAATCAACAGCAAAGTTACCTTTCTTTTATACAACAGCTTGCTTTCATTTTTAATTGAAAGTAAAATATTGAAACAGTGAAGTGTTAAGATGTGCAAGCAGCCCCCTGCAAAGTGGATATTACTTTTAAAAGAGCTTGATTACAACTTATAAACAGATACTGCTGATCTAATTGAAAAACATAAGCAGCAGACAAAAAAAAATCTTGCACATTAGAAGACAGACAAAGTCTGATCAGATGTAATCTTTCATTTTTTAGGCATAATCTGAAAAACAAATACAATATGAAAAGACTGCCCACGTCCTGTTTCAAAATGAAAAATGAACAGGAAAAAGTATAAAATTATTAAAAAGCTCAAGTAAAAAACAACAACAAAAAAATCAAATGAAGACATATCTAACAATAAGTGCAATGAAAAATAGAAATCTTTGTAGCATTTTTTTCCAGGATGCATTGATTGAAAGCAGTCATATTGCTGAACCAACATTATTTCTTTTCTTGCTTTTTACATGCTTCAGAGCTTCATACGGTAAATGTATGTAAAAAATATGGTTCTTTTTCTACCATTAGAAGACAATACTGATACAGCCAGATTAATACTAAAATGCAAGAAATTATAGGGAGTCAGATGTTCATTCCTAAAATAACTGATCATTCAAGCATACTATATGCTTCAGAAGTACACTGTCATCAATAAAATATATGTTAGTATGCATGAATAACTGTATATTTTTAACATCCTTCAAGAAATAAGCCATTTGAAATCAGCCATGTATATGAACATCCCTTTGTACCAGCCTGCAGTTGCTTCCACAGAGTTCACTAACTTCTAAAACAGAGACAACAGCTACGTAGCATAAATAAAATACAAGATATAAAAAAAAGTTTGTATGTATGATAAGAAGTAATGTAAGCATGCAGGAGATTTAACAGTGATATACATTAATACTGAACAGAGCTGAAGCATCACAATAATGCAAGACAAGGATTTACATTGAAGCAGCCTTTAAAAGATGCCCTAGTGGTTCCTCACCACAGCTTTGCAATAGTCTGGACAGCTAAAATTAATCTCATAAATAAAGTCACATAAGTAAATACATATTTTGCAAAGCTGCTGTAAGGGAGGAAATCCCAAACAACCAAGTAACTATAAAATTTTTTACTACAAAATTTTTTACTTTGTTTGCACTGTTTACTTTGACAGTTTTTATTTTAATATATAGAAAACAGAATCTGTACTTGTCTAAACAACCAATATTTTAGAAATGCACCCTCCTACATACCACAGGAATTACATGGGTCACTCCATCACCACTATCAATGACAATTCCAGTCAAAGTACGTTCTCCGACCTGTCGTGATGTCCAAGAGGCAGCTAAGGCCAACACTGCCTGTATGAGAAACAGTTTGCATTTAGGCAGAATGTGCTGAGTTACAATCTTAGAAAGCAATCATTTCAAGCATTTTAGACATAGGCATATGGAACATAATATACACTGCAGCTGCACTGTACTTTAGAAGTATATAATCACTGTGATCACCTGAACAGCAATGTAAAGTCCTGGTATGTTAAATGATTCAAACATGATTTCTGCAAGATACTCTCTGTTTTCAGGCGTGTTCAGGGGAGGTTCTGTCTGGAAAAAACAAAAACAAAAACAATTCCTCAGAGTCCTAACAGTTAATGCAGTGATTTGCTCAATAGAGTAATAATCAAACTTCTGGAGTTCTTAATGCGTTCCTAAATCTCACACAAGCTCCAATTCTAAAAATAAAGAATTCACACAATCTGGGGAGAGTGGCAAGAAGGTTATCTTCTGCAACATGTTCGATTTGAATTAAATTCTCAAAGCAAAGGAACAATTATGTTACAACAAAAGATGTTTTCTATCATACTGTATCATTGCCACTACAAGGAAAGACATTATCTCAACACCCAAGTGTTCAGAAAGAATGAGAGTACTGTGTTAGAGTGGCCCAGCTGATTTCAGAAGGACTAGTCATAGGAAAAAACCACAATGCTCAATGCTTAAACACGAAGGTGAAAAGCTTAGTAAGATATACTAGGAGCAGACAACCTCTGAAAATTCTTCATGTCCCACACAGTCATACCTGGAAAAGGACTGAATTTTAGTGAAAACAACCAGAAATATTTTGAAGGATTCCAAGTAAGCAAAGGCCTCTTCTTACACATGAGTGTATAGCACCATCAATCACATTCATACCATTGCTTTTACACACACTCTTACTCAATTTGTGCAAATCATTTAGCATTTACAAACGAACAAGTTTCAAGCTATTGGCACCATCCATTCAGTTAGACTCAAAATGGCACTGGGTTTTGAAGACATATAAAAGTCTGCCAGTGCAGTGCTGACTTTTTAGGCTTTTGGTGCACATAACAGAATGCAGAACTATTAGAGAACGTGGCAGGAGTCAGCATTCAGAAGTCTTCTGTGCTCAGTGCACTGTGATATTTGTCTGGTACTACAAAATGCTGGGGATGTGGAACGGGTATAGGTGGCCTGCAATCTGTTCCAGTCAGGTCTTGAAAGATAACAGAGGGTGGGTGGTGTTTTTGTGTAACATCTCCAACATAAGATGCCTAAGGAAGTTGTGGAGTCCTCCTCCCTGGAGCTGTGTGGACATGGCACTAAGGACCATGGCAAATCAGGCTGATTACTTAGAGATCGCAAAGATCTTTTCCAACCTAGACAATTGTGTGATTTTAAGTCATGTTCAGAGTAGAACTAACCAAAAGCCCCTTGCATGAAAAATCCGGAGATAAATCAGACATAAGGACACATGAATAAAGGATGTAAAAATAGTCTATTGCAAACTGCTTGCTAAGAACTAGTTACCTAATTTGATCTTCAAGAAAATTTTTCATACATTTGTCCTTTACCACTAACATATGGTGCTCTACTAAGCAAGAATACCCCCTACTGCAAAATCAGCCAAGAATTTCACACAGAATTCAGTTTAAACAAAGCAATTGAAGCTTTGCAAAAACAAAATCCAACCCGTCAGCAGCCTGCATCACAAAATGAACAGAATTTGGTTGCAATGCAGTTTCACAGATTTATTTTTCTCCACTTGATGAAGAAATACGGAGAGAAAAATCCTCTAACAGAGCTTGGAATTTGTATGTTGGAAGCTTGAACTTAGAATACTATGTACTTTTGCTCTTACATAAATACTCTCCAAATAACGTGCAGTTTTCATCTCAGAAAGTGTTTTTCTCAGTCTCAATAACTCACCATTAAAAAATAGTGATCCTCAGGTTCAGCTCGTAGGTATTTAAAAATGACCTGCTCCATGAATCTCTCCATGAGGTCCCAGTCTTCAACAATACCATGTCTTATAGGCCACTGAAACAAGAAATGTCAGCCTTTGATATTATAAGAGAATAAACACACCCAAAAATAGAAACAGTGAAAGCACCCAAATCCTTACATCTTCTGCAAGAATTGAAACCTCTCATCTCATTGTCACACCATCAAATCCTCTATTCTCACTTTAATTTAGAATTACTATTTCCAGTTATCTCATAATTCCATGTATTTCCAATTGCAATTCTGGGTTGCAGAACTGCAAGCCAGAGAGCATCCTTTGTTCTTAAATCTTGCTATTATTTTCTTGCAGCTCCATATTTTAATCTCTTTTTGTATCAGTTTAATCATTTATAAAGTTGAGAATCATACTTCTCTTCAATATGTCTTCCAATCTGTAAGAAGTAAAGAACATACAGGCAATACATTTTTCAGCATAAATTATCACAGGGATATGTTTACATTTTGTTCAGTGTTAGGAACACAGATGACATTTAAGTAATACAGTAGGATGTATAAAATATGATTTTTTCCACATAATTCAGATGCTGTTAACATCTTGTAAGTACAATAAGTCCCTTACTAGGGTATGGAAAATATGATTCACACAGAAGCCATGCTGAAGTCAGCTCTTCACAAAACAATTGTGACAATCCATGAAGCAGAAGTATCCAATATGTTCACCAATTCATGAGCCACATTAGAAAGATATATTGTTAACAAGAATTTAAACATTCAGCATTATGTGACTACTTTAATAGCTAATAATGTTGAACACTGACCGACTGCACTGATTCAGTGGATATTTACAGAGGTCATCAAACACCAACACAGGGCAGCACTAGTAAAACAGGCACTTAAGCAAGGTTTAAAAAAAAAAAATAAAAAAATTTAAAAAAAAAATCAACAAACCACAAGCATGTAGTTGTAGAAAATATATATTTTTGTTGCTTTTTAACAATGCAAATGTGTTTCTTTAAGTAGCCATCAAAAAGACAGAACGATACACAATAGCAATAAAAACATGAAAATTTGAGAAGCTTTCACTGTTTTCTTACCTTTGTAGCATAGGTAGGTTTATCTATGGCTTCATCTCCTATGAAAAAGTCCAGATCATCAACACCTTTCATCACCCTCCTCTGAGCCTGGTCACCTACTTTGGCTGATTCGCGGATCGCAATACCTTCAGATAGAATCCAAACAAATTGAAGTCAAATTAAAATAGCTAAATACACAGGAATTCATTTATTTGGAGCCTTTCCTAGAAATAAAAACTGAAATGTAGAAATCATAGTTGCCAGAAAGCAGAAATTATACCTACTGACAAGGCAAGAGAGCAGAATTCATTTCTGGTGCTCTCTCAGGAAGGATTTCGGTCACCAATCTCCCATTAAAGTAATAGATAGCTCAGAGCCCACCTTCAAAATGCATTCTGATATGTGCTACAGCAGTCATTTAACTTGCATGAGCAGTGTTCCACCAAGAGGTACTCCGTCAGTAAGCAATGTGATTTTCTGAGTTTCAACTCAAAATTAAGGAAAAGGGCACAAGAAGAACTACGTACTTCTGAAGTAAGTATTGGAGTGATTATCCTGGTTGGTGAGAAAGAGGAAGCACGGAGGGGCTAAATCAATTTGCAGTGGTATAGAGACATCTTTGAAGAGTCATGATTCCCATTATCAGGCTGTTATTCTCACTAAACTTATTAGGTGATGGCTGCCATAGGCAAGGAGACAGCAGAAGAAAAAAAAAACAAATCTGGGGCAAGTTATAAATAAAAAGGGTCTGAAATGATGTAAAATACTGCTTATCTATCTGCAGGTTGTTTGTTTTTTAAATACATCATCATCAGGCTCTCAATAACATACAGTAGAAAATGCACAGCAGAGAGGCATCATTCACAAAAGCACTGAGCAGCATCAAGACCACAAATCACAGACAAGCAAACAGCTCTTTTGGAAACACATTCCAGTCTCCACACGTTATCTCAGTTCTATAAAGCAAGGTTTATAAAAAATTCATAGGAAACACTTGCTATCCCACTTCTTTAACATAAGATGTTAAGATTTTTACAAGTGCTACTGGCTTGAATTATTGCTTACAATGGTTATAGACTATAACCAGTACTGCACCTGGTCAAGAACATGTTCCCCTCCACCTCTTTGGCCCCAACAACCATGATTATTTTCTTATCTTTATACCTCCTATTACAAGTAGTCACGGCAGAATGGATGCTTTAATAAGGAGTGAATTGATGACGTTCCCAAAAAGTAAAGGCAGCATTTATTGCAATTGGAGATAATCACGAGATAATAAAAGCCATTATGGAGTTAAACAGGTAGTCAGTGCTACAATCTGCACACATACATAGTATTTGAGACAAACTAAGGTTACAATTAAAAACACTGGAAAACATACAACATTTTAAATTAAACAATTTTAATGTGGAAAACCAAGAAGAGGAAATCTGCTCACCAAAACCATGTTAAATGGGTACAAACATTTTACTGGGTAAATATATACCTTGGATGAACATTACCTAACAGGAACAGTCTTTCTGACCATTAAAGTGCCTGCAGCCCTAGACAGATGTAAGCAAGGCAGAGACCACCTGCACTTCAGTACTTTATTTGGTGGGAAGCCTCACCCAGATTATACAGGCAGTAATAACCATGGTGTCAGATAGACTGGAGGTGAGTTGCATTCTGTCTACTCAGGAGCCCTAGCAAAAAAATAATGACTGTAAAAAGGAAATAGAATTGAAGTCCTCTTCATTCGTCATGGCAACCAGGAGGTGATCTAATAAGCACCAGGCCCAGCTAACTGCAAACAAGTTCTGCTGAACTACACTCCAGCCAATGATGCCAACACAAATAATGTTGCTTCCCAGATGGATGAGAAACTGTGAAGGCCAAGCTGGGAGCTAGAAAGCAAGTCATTTGCTTGTCATAGTGCTTAGTAACAGTGGTGTACCCTAAAAACTGGAGGGACAAAAAATTTACTCACATGATGGAATAATGAACTGAGGTTCTGTATTCCCTGCATAGCCAAGTTTGGTATACCTGGAGAAAGAAGGATCACAAGGTCATTATGTGCACATACACATTAAGGAAAAAAAAAAATCCACTCCGCTTCTCACACTGAAGGCCAAATAAGCAATACCACATCTATATTTTCTAGGTTATGCTTTCAAGTGTAAACCTGCTGAGAAGAAAACTCAGAAGTGGTAAATATTTTAGATGCTATTTATTTTTCAGGCACTTTCAGCTTTTCAGACTGGAATTTCAGAATGCTGAAACCTGTACTCTCAGCTCTTATTTCCACTTACTCACCAGCTATGGCAAAAGCTGGGGTAGGCCACATTCCACTGACAAAAGGAAGATGCAGATCTTACCTTTCCAAGAGCTACCATACCCCAAGATGCCATGAGATGCTGTAAATTTGGTTAATACTGTCCAACAGGAAAAAAAAAAAAAAACATCAAATGGTACAAAGCATTGACTGTTTGTCTTGATATACAATATTGAGACATGTATATATATTTGTCAACTAGAATACCAAGGCAGAAAAGAAACAAGTAACTTGGGCAGGAAAAAAAAAAGGGAATGTCCACACAAAACCTAATACCTGTGCATGATGTTTCCTGGCTCCAAGCTAGCTCAGGTTTTTAGCAACTATAAATCATTAACATCCCAGACTACAAAGAATCTCTTAAAATACACAAATACATTCAGACAGAGTTTAAAAATCAGTTATAATTGAATGACTTTAAACTGAACTTCTTCTCTGATATTGTCATACTACAGTACTGGATTGTGAGGGAAACCAGCATTAATCACATTCAGTTTTTCCATGAAAACCCAAAGGCAGAACATTGTTAAACAAGACCAATCACAAAATTACAGCTTATTCAGGATCTCTGTCTACAGTTTGCTGTCAACATTTGCAAATGATACCCCTAAAACAGAAGGTGGTTTCTTCATTAACAGCTTAAACAGAAAATGCCCCTTTATGGAGTATTTGGAATAAAAATACTCATTGAGAGTCAATCTGCCTGAATAAAGAAATTTAAACTGAATTAGCAATGACCTTGGAATTTAAATATTGTATTTTCAACATCTCTTCAAAGCTATAGCTTCAATAGACTTCAAGGAATCTTTTTTAAAAGATTTTTCCCCAAGGCTAAAAAGACAAGGGCTGTGTTTTGAGGGCAAGGGTTTGTTGTATTTTTAATCATCATTAGACTGAAAGCATATGCCTGTATAATCCAGAATGTTTGTACATACTTTCTATGGCTCTGAAAAATATAATCAGGGTATTAAATTAGACTGATTTGTAAAGAAGGCCATTACTAGCAAGAATTCTTTTTATGATAATTACTGCTTGGTTTCTCCACATTTTAGAATGAAGCCCATCTTGGGAATACAGTTAAAATGTAACAAACAACAAAGCAGGCATTACACTGGGACTTGGGATGCATTACAGGATACTCACTTTTCATTTGTCTCTCTGAAATGAGTTTTGCTTGCATGCACATAATGGCAGCCAAGGAAACCCTTTTTGGACTCAGAAGTCCTAGGTCTAAGGCTGGGAAACAGCAAGACAGGCAGAAGCCTCAGGAAAGCAATACTCATTGCTCAGTCCTCTGAGATCCACTGATAAAAAAATAGTCATTGTACACACATAAGCATAGAAATATGTACATATACTTGTAATACAATTTCTATGTGCGTATAATGAAAAGTAAAAGGTTCCTGAAATACAGCCAGAACTTTCTTCCTAAGCTAAGCTGTGGCCCTGAGTTCAGTTTGCCATCTCTTCTCCCTCCAAACACTTGCCAAACTCAAATTCAATCACGGTATTGAACAGAAAACAGCCTTGAAGAGTCAATTTGGGATATCAGTGTATCATGGCATTACCTTACCACTCAACCAGGAATCAGATGCCAATGCTAGGATAACTTACAAAGGTACCAAAAGCTGATAGCTCAGCATCTTACTGATTTGTTTTGTCATTAGCTGAAGCTGATCACTTGGTATCTGACTGATTGATTTTATCATTACCTGAACTTCTCTGCTTCAGTTAAAACGACAGGATGAGCCTATTTTTTAGTATGAGTGAAAATAGTTCTGTGGAAGATAACATCTGGAAAGGTTTCTCCTGTACGCCATTCATCCATGCAGGATAAAGACTAGAACTTTGTCAAAAACTCATCTTTCGGTTCAACATTGAAAGAAATGAAAAGATGTACGTTAATGAACAACAACAATGAAAAAACAGAATCCCTTTTCAGGACCAAACAAGATACAGACAGTTTCCTGTGGCATATCTCAGATGTTTTGACAAAACCAAATGAAAGGGAAACTCAAACCACTGAGAAAGACAAAAGAAACGAGGCAGGTGTCTTCCCTTCCTTGCCCAGCAGCCCACTCACCCAGAGCACAGCACACATGGCCACAGCCTTCTCTTCTGCCCAGCAGGACCTGGGCACACTCCATCTTCCAGGGCAGTACCCAAGAGTGCATTGGAGTGGTTGGGCGACCCACTTTCAGGACCTGCTACAGACACTGTTTGCTTTTATACAAAGCACTTGAATATTCATCAACCTTGAAGGTCTGGATGTAAATAGTTAGGGAGGTTACCCGGTCTCCAGCTCTTTTTCCGATGAATATTTAAGGGTCTGAAACATGTTTTTTCTTTCTCCTGGGCTACAGCCTAGCAGACTAATGGTAATGCAACATCTCATGATCTGTAAATTACAGAGAAAGCTTTAGGGAACGTGTAGATAATCAGTATTCCAATATCATTAAAAGTAGCAGATTTATTGCTAGAGAGATAGGAACATACCGGAAACTCTACAAAATGTAGCATATTGAAGACTGCATGAAAGATTAGTAGAAATGTGATCCAGTAGATGAAGGCTGTATTATGAAAGGGAATTTGAAGGAACTACTCATAAAAAAATAAATAAAACAGCTAAAAGTTGTGTTGTTGAAGCAAGCATATTTATGTATTTTTACTATTGTTCTCTACTATATACTACTTTTCCCAGGTGACCCGTTAGTACACCACTCAGCTTGGTCAGTTTTTGCATGAAGAACAGTAAGTCCTGCTTCTTCTGAGGCCCTACCATGAAAAGACAAAATGAAATCCAAAGAAAAATGCAGTGTGCATGAAGATGATTGCACAGATGTACAAATGGACCAAACTTGAAAGCAGATATGGAACCCTCGGTCACTTTTACGGGAATATATTCTGGAAATTTCTTACTAAAACATAAGAACACAGTTGAAGCATACAAGGCTACTCAGGCAGTTGCCTTATCCATTTCAAAGCAGAAGTCACTCAGCAAGCAAGCAGAAAAGCAAAGCCCAGGTGAGAACATGAAAAACAGGGAGGAACCTTTCCTCAGGAAGTGTAGGGATAGGACAAGGTGTAATGATTTTAACCTGAATGGGACGGATTTAGATTAGATATGAGGAAAAATTCTTCATGACGAGGCCAGATCATGGCATAGCTGCCCAGAGAGCTGCAGGTGCCCCAACCCTGGGGGTGCTCAAGGCTGGATGGGCCTAAGGGCTCCTGGCCTGGCAAAAGGTGTCCTTGCCTGTGGCTGGGGGCTGGAACTGGATGAGCTTTAAGGTCCCTTCTAACCCAAACTATTACGTAATTCTACAATTCTAAGTTTGAGCGTTTTTAAATTTCCTTCTTTTTTTTTTTTAAGATTGAGACCAAGAAGCAAAGTGTTAGATCCACAAATGAGCTCTGAAGAGACAGAACTACTGAGAATACCAGAAGGCCTTAAGAAAGACCTGTAAACAAACAAAAAATAATCACCTCTGTAATGAGAAAGCTTCCTCTGATGGATGATACATACATAAGGAAGAACTTCTTCTCTCAAAGAGTGGTCAGGCACTGGAATGGCTGCCCAGGGAGGTGGTGGAGTCGCCGTCCTCGGCAGTGTTCAAGACGCGTCTGGATGACGTGCTGCGTGATGTGGTTTAGTACTAGTGGTGGCAATGGTGATGAGGAGACAGTTGGACTGGATGATCTTGTAGGTCGCTTCCAACCTCGTGATTCTTGTGTGTGTGTGTTCCTATGTGTGTATGATGCTAAAACGTAGCAGTTTTTACTGTTACAACACCTGTGATGACATACTGCCATAAACAGACTGCATATCATTATTACAAATAGGCCTGAGAAACTCCTAATGTAAGGTCCTCATAAAGATGTGAAAATGCACTTTTGGAACGAAGGAGGATGTGAGAAGGGAATGGGAACGAAGAAAGAAAGAATGCAGTAGAAAATAATAATAATAATAAAATATTATGTCTGCACGACGTACAGAGAAGCACCACCAACCACTATACTAATAAACTGCAAATTAGAGCCATAGCTTTGGAGAGACTAGTAGGACCAGGACTGAAGCCTGTGATTATAAACCACAGCTAATTAACCCATGCTCCTTACACTCAGAACAGCAATTAGAAACTTAGCTGTGCACGACTGGTATAAAGAATAGAGATAATACTACTTGCATGGAACAACTCGTTTCACATCAGAAATACAATAGCAAGAAGAAATGTAAGACAGCCAAGTTAAATGGCAAAAGCAATGACAACAACAACCCCTTAAGTTTCAAGACAAGTTGAGCTCACTTCTCCCAAAAATCAAGTATTTACTTCTAAGCTGATCAGTAACACTTGGCCAAAGTAAGCTTTCCTTACTAAAATAAAAAACACTTGAATAAAATACACCCAAAATAGAAGCATTCCTCAATGCCTGAAGATGAAGAGCAGTATTTTAAGCCACCTCCACTTTGCACACCCACCTACTGGAGTGCTGATGTCCCACAGCTAAATGCCAATTAATAAAAACAGCCATGAAGTTTAAAGCCACTTGGAACAACACCAGAGAGGCCTGGTAGTCCGAAGGCCCTAAAAATAGCATGCCCTTCTCCACAAAAGGACTGACAGCAACACGCAAGCTGAGCACTAGAAAAAACCTCACTCAAAGAAAATGAAGACGTAGTGCATCAAAACTGAAGCAGGATGGTTCACTTGCAAATGCTAATGGAAAAAGAGCAGTCACGTCAAATAAACTGCTACTGCTTTCTGCAAAAATGTCATGAACTGTTCACTCTTGATTCATAAAGACAAAGTCAGCTACCTAACAGAGGAAAAAAAAGGTTAATGTGTCCTGCTACGAGGATATGTTTCTTGCCAAAGCTCTGTACCTATTTTCACACACCCATTTCTGCTTTTCTGCCAAAATCCAGCACTGCTCAGGACTGAGGCCTACCAATGCAAATGACAACTTTAATCCAGCCTTCATATGCACAAAAAACAGAAAGAGTATTTTCATAAACTTAAATCTACTTAGCTGAACACAAACCTGTGCTGAGACAAAGCTCCTCATTCAGTACCAGAGATACAAAATACATTTTTCTTCTTATGTATGAAATATTTCACTGTGTATCTGCACACACCTTTCCATTTCCGTTATGCTGTTCCAAGTTTTTCATCTGAAAGCCTTTTCATGAATCATTTGAATGAATTGTTCCAAGTGTGTAACCCAAAGTAGATTCATTCTAACAATAAGAAGGTTTTCAACCCACACAGAAGAAAATTCCAGAGACTCTATCAGTGAGTCAAGCTACTTCTGGCTGCTTGGATCAGAATCTTATGTCTTCTTGTTCTGCAAGATTACTTACTTCAGATAAAGTCCCGTCAGCAGAGACACCACATCATCTCATACATACTAAGATAGTTTGGAGGCATGGAAATGACAAGTCCACTTGTGGGCAGCCTGAACTCTTTCTGAAACAAGCTATCGTGCCTGCATACACACAAATTCCAATAGTTTTTGCAATGTAACCACTGAACAGATTTCAGAAATTGTACTGCAATTATCATTTCTCTGAAAGCATACAGCAGGTTATTTTTTGTCCTTATTTATTTTGTACAACTGTTGGCCAGTAACATCCACTGCTTATGCAACAATGGAATCACTTCACAAACTGAAAGCAAAGGAGTGCTCCTGCAAGAGACAGACAGACATATTTTGTGCATTTTCTGGATTTTGCAGTTGATGCTGCAGCTTTTGTAAAGGACCCACCTAGCGTCGCCCTTTCCCCAAGAAAAGCTCTTCAATTCTGTGAATTAACATTCCTGTAACACCAAAGTTCCTTGCAGAACAGGTACTTAAAATCTCTTCAGGAAAAACAATAAAATAAATAAATAAATAGATGAAACCAGGGAAATTCCAATGGAGTATCTAACGGACAGGCACAATTACATACAAGATGGAACCCATTCTCTATTCTACTCCCAGAACTTTCAGCTGTGGACTCCACTGAGAAGACTGAACTGATTTTAGGTATTATAAGCAGAAACAGCACAAGAGACTTGGGAAAGTTTTGTCACAGCTTAATAAACTTTAAAACACGAAATGCTTTTTCTGAAGAAACTGAACCCATCAACACAATGGGTTGCTCTGGTTACCTATCACTTCTTTTTTAAATTATCTTTTCTTTTGGTCTTAATACGATGGCCCAGTTTTGGGAATTTTAAAGGGAAACTTCCAGGCATTACCTAAACCAAAATAGTGCAACCAATTCCCTGCAGAAGGAAGGGCTATTCTTGCAATAAATAAATGAAATTGATGACCCTATAGCACAGCCTGACATGTGAAGTTATCAGCTGAACTCATGCACCAGTGTCTCTTCTCGTCCTGAGAACTTTCCATCACCGCCAGGCCAAAGAAACGAGCTCAGTGCATCTCCAGCATCTCTATCACAGCTCCCTGACACCTCCTGCTCCAGAGGCACAACAGCAGCACCAATGGACCCATCAGAAGCTGACAGTCCTCACTTGTCAGACAGGTAGGAAAGAACTGTTCCTCTGCAAAGTGAAAATCCCAGCACAGCCTCTGCTGTTCAGATTAACTCCTCGGAGTGACAAGGAGTTACAAACTCATGGTACGGCTAAACATCGAATAAATCAGAATAAGTTACAGAGCTGTGCTTGCCCAGGCAGAGTAAGTACAGATCTTTCTCCTCGCAGCAGTTTCAAACGCCATCCCCCACGTTTAGCATTGAAGTCCTTGGATCGTGGTAAGTCAGGGAACAGAAAAGAGGAGAAACAGGCGCGTTGGGACACAGCACCCCGGGCCGACACGGCCTGCCGGGCACAGGAGGAAAAGCAGCGGGCACAGCGGCCTGCCCAGCAGCAGCAGGGCCCGCAGGCCAGCAAAGGGACGGGGACACACGGCAGAGACTGGGCTGGCTCCGGACGCAGGGGAAGGGACAACGCGCTGCGGCACGGCGGAGCTCCCACCACGCGCGCACGCACACACACACACACGTCGCCAAGAAGGCTGTCAGCACCGGTCCCCCCCGCTCCCCGCACTCACCCGGTGCCTCCGTCTATCACGCAGGGCGGCAGGTAGCTCGCCATGCTGGGGAGCCGGCCCTACGCCGCACCCAGGCCGCCGCCGGCTCCCCCCGGACCGGCCCGGCGCGGCTTCACTGCATGAGCGCTGAAGGGGCGGCGGACACCATGCAGCCGCCTGTCAGCACCGCCCCTGGGGCGCATGCGCCGCCCGCCGGCACCACGTGACGCAACCTCCGCCCGCCTTCGCCGTTCTAGGGCGGCCATTTTAAGAGGGGGCGGCGAGCCTGCGAGGACGGCAGGTCGGGGAGTTACAGGAGGGACTTTCTTTTTGCCCGTTGCCACGGCCTCCAGAACACAGTGAATAAACTTGTTGAACAATGTTTATGTCAGCATGGGCATCACAGAATCGTAGGGATTCGAAGGGACCTGGAGATCTTGCAGAGCGAGCCCCTGCTAAAGCAGTTCCCTACAGCAGGTTGTACAGGAGAGAGTCCCAACAGGTCTTGAATATCTCCAGCAAAGGAGAACTTTCCACAATCTTTCTGGACAGCCTGTTCCAGTGCTCTGTCCCTCAGAGAAGTGCTTCCATGTGTTTGTCTAGAGTTTACAGTGTGTCAGTTTCTGCTCGTTGCCCCTTGTTCTATTGCTGCTCACCACCAAAAAGTCTCCCCCCCCCCCCCCCATCAGTTTGACTCCTGCACTTTAACTATTTATTAACAGTGACGAGATCCTTTCTCAGCCTTTTCTTTTCCAAATTGAACAGCCCCAGGTCTCTCAGCCTTTCCTTACAAGGGAGATGCTCCAGGCCCTCATTCATCTTTGTATCCCTTTGCTGGACTCTCTCCAGCAGTTCCCTGTCTTTCTTGAGCTTGAGAACGCAGAACTGGACACAGTGCTACAGCTGTGGCCTCACCAGGACAGAGTAGATGGGGAGGCTCACCTTCCTCCACCTGCTGGCCACACTGCTTGCTGTGCCTGCACAGCCCTCTGGCGTGTCATCCCAGCTTTATATCATCAGCAAACTTGCTGAGTGTGGCTCTATCCCTTCATCCAGATCACTGATGAACAATATGGTATTGAGTAAGACTCAGACCAGCACTGACCCCTGAGGAACGCCACTAGTTGCAGACTCTGTACCATTGATCACAACCCTCTGAGGGGTACTCTGTCACCCAACCAGTACACGCTAACAACATATACATTCATCAGGTTAAAAAACTTCTTTTAAACCTCACATGGCCACAAAGGATGCAGCAGAGTAAGGGAAAGAGGAGAAAGAAAGAGTTCACCACACCCCAGCAAGCACTGCAGATGCTACCCTCAGAGCAAGGCTCACTTCACGAGTCACGTCTCAGTGGTGGTAGGTTTTGCCCCACCAGCATTTAACCACTCACTTGTGAAAACACAAATTGTGTTCCTCTGGGTGCAGGTGGCTGCGGCACAGCCCGCATATCCTCTGAGTTGGCCACAAGCAGACCCAGAATACCAAATTAATACCCGAGTCTCAAAGCATTTGAGAAAAAAATAATAAGCTGCAACAAACATCACCTGCAAAGTTGTTGACATCCTATTTACATATACGATAATGATTTCTCATACGTGACTCAGCCATGGTCATACTGTGAGTGCGTGGTAGCACCAGAAATAGGCCTTGCAGATGCTTTGGCCTGAGTGCTAACCACAGGGACACATTTGTTAGCCGTGGGGGTGTCAGTTTTTATTACCTTCTTCCAGTCGAGCATTGCTGTGCAGAAGCTCATGCAGAAACAGGCTTTATATGAAACCATGAAAATGTATCCCCTGGTCCTCAGAAATGACATCTTTGGTGCAATAACTATAGACTGTTGCAGATGCCTGTGGGGTTTGTTCAGCCATTTACCCCACACCAAGCTCATTCACTCAACATGTTTGCTCACACCAGTCCCCATAGAAATTTTGGAAGATAGAGCATCGTGGAAGCCAGCCCAATTTGTGTGTTAGAAAGGCTCCCTTATCAGTGTGCTGAGATAGCTGGAAAGGCAGACTCCAATAAGCGTGCTCAAGGATTGGAGATTCAAGGTGGAGGGGAATCATCTGCTTCCTCTTTAAGATAGTCAACTCTGAATGACACATTAAAGGCACTGCTTTGGGATCCAGGGGGAAAGGGGAAAAAAAGAAAGAAAGAAAGAAGAATTCTTTGATTTCCTTGGCCAAAATTTCCCCTCTTGCATGCTGTCGCACAATATGCTATGCTTAGAGAATACACACTCATATGCTACATGGGCACATTTCTGTAACATTTCTTACCGTTCTCGAGTTCCCTTTCCACCCCCACACCCCCCAGTTGCAATGGCTGAGAGGAAAGTTTCATCTGGAAAAGGAGATATTGTCACAGTTCACATATAGCCTGCAGGCTGCATGTAGAAATTCAATTTGCAAACAGCTGCAGAGGTTTGAAACATTTGTGCCCTGCCCTTTTCTTCTCAAGATGTTTATTGCCGTCCCTGGGGCATTGATTACTACCCCCTGGCTCTCCCAGCTGTTTGTCGGAGTGCTCCCCAACCCACTTCAAGCAGAATCAGCTGAGATAGTTCAAACAGTTTAAGTTGGTGCTGTGTACTAACTTAGTCACTTATGCCTGAAGAGGATTAGGGAGCGTTCAAATTGTTTTGTTAGCAGAGAGGAAGGGATGGGATTGGATCAATTACTGTAATGTTTTTAGCTGTTCCAGCTGGATCCAGAAGAAATCTGTCCGTAATCAAGTAGCATAGATAAGTCCACAGAGAAGCTGGAATAAAACTTTAGCCACGAAACTACTGTAGCTAGATACTCCACTCTGTGCTGGTAAGGTCTCACCTTAGGTGTGGAGTCCTCAGCACAGGAGAGCCATGGACCTGTTGGAGTGTATCCAGAGGAGAGCCACAGAAATTATTCAAAGGACTGAACACCTCTCCTACAAGGACAGGCTGAGAGAGCTAGGGCTGTTAAGCCTGGAAAAGAGAAGGCTCCAAGCTGACCTGATAGCAGCCTTTCAGTATCTAAAGAGGAGCTACAGGAAAGAAGGGGACAGACTCTTCAGTAGTGTCTGTGGTGACAGAACAAGGGGAAATGGTTTCAAGCTTAAAGAGGGTAGATTTAGGTTGGATGTAAGGAAAAAGTCTTTTGCAGTGAGGGTGGTGAGGCACTGGAACAGATTGCCCAGAGATGTGTTGATGCCTCGTCCTTGGAGACTTTCAAGATGAGGCTCAGTCAGGCCATGGGCAACTTGATCTAGCCATGGAATCCCTGTTCAATGCAGGGGAGTTGGACTACATGACCTTTAAATGTCCCTTCCAATTCTGCAAATTCTCTGATAATATACATCAGTTGGTGGTCTTACCCAGCAGCAATGAGAAATGATGTAAAAACACTTATACATCCAGGTGATACATTGGAACTCTAATAGCTAGCAATTATTTAAATGAAAATAATGGTGAATAATTCCTCAGGTAGAAGAAGAAGTAAAAGACACCCATCTGTGCAGCTCAGCAAATGATAGATTCTTCTTCAGCGTTTGGAGGACATCATGGCTTCTCCCTCATTATTGGAGAAGATATGTTGTTATTTCTACTTTTGTGCTTTCAGCCAATGTAGATCATGACATCCCTTCACCTTTTGTACAGTGCAGACCACAAAAGTCCGACAAGTTTAAGCTATACTGAAAGGAAAATGACTTCCAAGAAGGTTAGGTAGTCTCAATTTGAATATCTGTAGAGCCTACCATAAGTTACATGATTAAAGCTCTGCTGTTTCACACTGCTTTGTCTACACCCCTTTTCACCGCAGTATCCACATGCCTTTGAGGAATGTAGTAAGTGATGTGGGTAGTACCTGCGTTCTTTCATTTTAGTCTCAAAGGGAGAACTGTGTAGGCAGCAGAGGGTTGGGTTTTATTTTCAGTTTTTTATTTTGAAGTGTTGATGCCACTGTATGTTTACAATAAAGAAGGTAATCCAAAGAAGTAGATGTTGGAGTTCTGATAACTCTTAACTCCTGTGAGACTTTTTCAACAGCAACAGAGCAGAAAAACTTCTTAGATAACTGAAACAGTGAGTGTGAGCTCAGCTAAGAAAGGTCAGTGTGGAAGAGAAGAGTGGTGCTGGTGCTTCTGAACCAGCCTCCTAAGATGAACTGCACATTGTGTTCTAGATTATGCATCTCAAAAGGTGATGGTGTCATACTTAGATATATCACACTGATATTTTGGAGCATTAGGAATGGCAGACCAGCTTCAGTTACATATGCAATCTGCCAGAAGGAGACGGGTTCCTAAACCAAATGGATTCAGAAGCTCAGAGTCCAGGGATGCCACCAAATTAACTAGCAAGTAAACCAATTGCCTTTGCCTAGCCTCAAATAAATGAGGCTGCAAATAAGATTTCCTTTGCTTACATAACCTCTCCCCCTGCTTGGCATCAGCTTCAGCCAGCTCTTTTTCATTGCTGATCTATTAAAGTATTAGGCTAACTTGGTGGTATCAATAAAAACAAAGATCTTTTGAAGGGCTATACTGCTGGCACTTAAGTTTGTATTGCCCAAGCAGCTTTCTTTCAGGCTGTATGTTTGTGATGAATTCTAGTTAAAGGGATAGATGTGAGCATATTTTACGTCCATCGCTGCTTTTTTTTAGAGGAAACCTTCACAGAGGCACCAAGAACTTTCTCCTGCACCCCTGCCTCCTTGCCGAGAGTCCTGTAGTATCTTGAATCAAGTAATATGAGGGTAAGAGAGCAGTACTGGCACATGTCCTGAAGTTTCTGTTCTATCCAGTCATCACCCTCCATCCAAATTAATTTGAGCTATGTATTTTGAAAAAAACACTTTCAAATCTAATGCTTCAATCTGTAGATAAATGGCTGGTCAGCACTGTTTCTCTAAACCTTGATTTTTGGCAAGTAGTGGAAATCTGTTATTAGATCTTATACTGTGAATTGTTTTTGAGTTAGTACTACACCCTCTGATTTTTTCATCTGACAAGCCAAAAACTGTGCTTACATATTGGTCACAAATACATGATTGCAATCTTCACTTCTTTTCTAAGTGGTAAAAATGATGGCAACGTTAGAAAAGACTCACTTCAGAAGCTCAGAAAGTAACAGTGTGAAAGACAGGTCTTTAATCCCCTGATCACCTCTAACATGAGACGAGTTTAAGGGCAGTTGCTACGCAGTTGTCGTCTTATAATCACTAGCAAAGGTCACCAAGTATTGGTGTTCACACACTAGAAATCACAGAAGTATTACTCAGTCACTGGGGAGTAAATTGCTGGAGAATCTAGGCTTTTCCCTGTGACACAGCCAAAGAAAAAGAAAAAAAGAAAAAGGGTGGGGGAAAAAGCAGCAACATGGGGCAAACTATTCTCACAAAGATACATCTGGAGAGCACACATTAACCTATTCTATTTCTTTGTTTCTGTAGACCTTTAAACAGCTACTTCTAAGACCACTCTGAGCAGACTCCATCTGTAATTTAAAGCACAGGAATAATCGTACTGAAAACAACAATTATCCATACTCCTAAACTTATATATCATTTATATAAGTACAAACTGGGGCCTAAACAAGCTTTACTTCCTACCAAACTGTTGACTTAAGATATCGTGGCAGAAAAATCACAAGCTGCTTATGCAAACAGAATAAAAACTACTTGCTGTCTTTATAGTGGGGACTTCTGTTATGAGAAAGTTAAAAGACAGTCCATGGTTTGGTTGAAAGGCAACAGAGTTGTACATCTTCTATAGAAAATGTGACATCTCTGAAAGTCTTTTCTATTTGTGTATCCCCCTGTTGTGTGATCCTTTAATTGCCTTGTAAATATATGAGGGAACATTGCCATTTCTAGCACTGCCTGCTCAAAAGAGGCTTTTATGCCCCAGGTAGAATCTTTCCATGCTTCTCATGTTTCTGGAACATCATGTTTCTGCTTTTTTTTTTTACTTTTTTTTTTCACTTTTTATTTTTTTTTTCTGTGTGACAGGATTGAACAGAATCAGAACCCAATATTCCCACTGAGATTGCATCACCAGTCACAGTATGAACAACTGCTTCCTATCCTCTTCTTTGTATAAGCCACTCTGGACTGTCTGTTGATGTATGTTTTCTTAAATAGTGCCCAATGACTCTCTACCTCTCTTTCCTGAGTGGATACTGTTAATTTAGATCTACTCAAAACATTCTGGATTCTATCTAATCTATTTTGTGTTTGTACCATATTCATCACCATGGTAGCTGAATGCCATAGTGTCCTTGAGGTAGAGGCTATGCAAAGCTTATTTTAAACCGCTTCTTTGCCTTTTAAATTGAGTTCTAACAATTTCAGCTTACTTCAGCTGAGAAATTACCCTTCTGCTCTTCATAAATAACAGTCTGAAATTTGAAATGAATCCAGCACGACCTGGGACTCTCTTTTAGCTGGGAATATCCACCACAGTAACTCTGACAACTATGTTAATAATACCCTTTTATTTAGTTACTTCTCTTACTCTAAGAGAAATGTTGTGAAAGAACATTCATAATTAATGAAAGCAATAGTTCTTCAAACTCAAGCAAAGCAAGCAGTCTTCTAGTAAGCTCTCATGCTCACTCTCACATCTTTTAACACTCTTATCTACCTTGAAATCTGATTATCATTAATGATAAAGCTCTGACTACAAATGTATGTACAAATACAATATATATGTATAGCATAACTGCATTACCTGTTTTTAAAACACAACACAAATTTTTTGTTCCATACACTCAATGCTGTATACTTTATGATGTTATAGGGAAGGTCTGAACTACTCCTTCCTCAACAATGCTGCTGATACATTTACAAATTGCAAATTTAAGGGGAAGAAAAGAAGAATGCCCATATTGAACATGGAAATAGTGTAAGGTCAACTGTATGTTTCTAGTTTTTATATCAATTTTAGTATTCGTTTTCAAATTCCTTGTTTGAGTATTCAATGTGGCATTCAAAGGAAAAAAAAGCTCACCAATAGTCGCTACCCTCACTTTTTAAGCACACTGCACAACTTCAATCAAGACTGAAGAAATGGTAGAAGCTTCAAAGATTTAAAAATCACGAGCAGATGTATGAAGAAAAATCACTAAGAAGCTAACGGTGAAAGGTCAGAATTGCCCTCACAGATAGAGAGATTACAGCATCAGCACAGCTAGATCATTAACAACAAAGTCACATGGCAGACATCTTCCAAAGTGTCGATATCTAAAGGACCGTGGGCTTCACCTGTCTGAAGCTGTTACAGAAGGGAGTCAGAACAGCACAGAACAAGGAACGAGTGATGAATTTGCCTTCCTTGGCACACGTACGGCCACACAAATCTTTATCTTCTTTGCAACAGATGCCTTACAGCCAGTTCTAAAAATGGTGACTCAGGATGTTTAGATGAACGCGCACACACAGAAGATGGATTAACATTCTTCCGGAGGTACTCCAGAATGCAAACAACAGCCCAGCTCCACACTGTATAAAATCACCCCCCTGCAAGAAATGCATCAATTCAGAGGTGATTACACAGATTTGTGCAAAACCTCCCATCCAGTGGTTTCCACCCTAAAAAGTGACTACAGATTCAACTAACCTACTGGCTTGGAAACTGTACATCCTGTCTTCTGTTACCGAATGGAATATTTTCTCCCATTACTGTCTGAATCATTAAAATGTCAATCACATAACTTTTATGCAATGTAGGAAGGCTGCTCTGAAAGCAGTGCCTCCTATTTTATGATGTTGGCCCACACATCAGAGGTGGATGTTGCTGGTATGGCAGAGCGGCTGAACCTTCCCACCAAAATTCCATTACATTTTGTTGCAGTGCGACAGATGGCAGCAGAGGGGCGGTCTGACATGGAAGTGTGCATGAAGCAAAGGTGTGTCATCGAATTCCTCCACGCAGACAAAGTGGCATCCATTGACATTCATCAATCCTTGCTGAAAGTTTATGGAGACCAAACAGTGCATGTGAGAAAAGTGAGACGGTGGATGGTGTGTTTCAGCAGTGGCAACAATGTCATGAAAGACAAGCTGTGTTTTAGGTAGCCATGTAGATTTGTACGAATGTAGCATGCAGACTTTTGTTCATCACTGGTGAAAAAGAATAGCTAACGGTAGGCCTATGTTGAAAAACAGTATTTTGTAGCTGACAATTTGATCTGTCAAACAGTGTTATTGTGCTTTTTGTATCTATTGTACCTTCTATGGAAGTTAATAAGAGACACTAATTTCAGAGCAATCTAGATAGTTTTTAATCAAATCTCAGATACACTCAAGTTTTGTGGTTTGGTAAGTTTCCCACAATATTTTGTTCATAAAGCATAGATCTGTTTGTTACAACAACAGCATATGATACCTCATCTGAGGCCCAGGATAGTTGTTTGTAATTCAGAAGTGATTTCTTCATTACGACCATGAAGCAAACGAGATTGCCATGGTCTGATGAGAGCCAATCTTGACATCTTCCTGCCCAGCCTACCTCTGCAGATATATCAGCTAGACTAGTTTGGACAGGCAGATCAGTTTGTTGTTTGTTTTGTTGTTGTTATTGTTTTTAAAATACATCAAATGAATCAACACATCAACAAAGCAGCAACATATTTTTCCAGTTACTAAATGTATTTGTTAATCAGCCAAACCAGAGATACCAAAGAGTCTGTCTGTGGAAACAAAGCCTTTGTTTCACCAAGACACCACAAGAACTGTCACACACAACACAAACATCATTTTGATCTAATCAGGGTTTACAAAGACATTTATTGTAGCCCTACATAGCTGTCCAAAATCATGGAGATCCAAAGTACATGTGACAGGATCAACCCCAGAGACACAAAATGGGGTCAGACCAAGCCTTGCCTTAGGAGCAAGGCAGTAGTCAGTCTCAAGCACTGTTAAAAGCAGCGTGCCATTTCCTCATCTCCAGAATTGCTGGTATTTATGTCTTTCCAAGTCTTTCCAAACAACTTTCCCAGGCAGCAGAATTGTTTTTTAAAAAAAGGCTTTGGGAGAAAATCTTGTGCATACTTCAGGTTGCAACAAGTCACCCACCAGAAGGGCTGTGAGGCTGCTGCTGGCACACAGTACTTGGAGGTGGAAATCCAGCCTTCCACAAAAGCCAGGGGCTAATTCTCTTCAGTAACATTAAAATACCAGCACATTCTTTCTGCCAAGGGAGGAATGGGTTGTTTCCTCCAACAAAGACTATCCCACAAAAAGATTCACAAAAACTGGAGCCAGACTCAATTTCTATTCAAGTAAATATATTTGGGGGGAGGGAGGGTGAGGGGCATTTGCTGATGAAATTGATTAAGAATCCCAAAAATCTCTACTTGGACTTAACTCACAGCAAGTACTCTTCTTTCACTGCAGTAAAACTGCAGATTATGAGATGTTGTGTTTACTTGCATTTCTCAGGTCATGCATCTAAAGCTGCCACCTACTGCAGAGCACTCAGACTTATGGTAGTTCTGCTGCCAGATGCTCACTGATTTACACTTTTTTGCTTCTGTACTTCAAGCACCAGAAAGATTCATGCCTTCCATATTTTTCTAAGTTGTTCAGGCCCAGTTGACATCAAAACTTAACATCTGTCTACATGAGATATGAGAGAAAACCCATCTTCCCAGATGAGTGTTTTCATCGTCAGCTATAAGAAAAAACATAATTTTCTCAAATACTCTTCACTGTTTCTTCTCCTGCAGTTCTTGTGTCTCCATTAACGCTTCCCTGCACTTAACCCCACTTTCATTTTCCTTGGCTGCAACACATATTAACTAACAAAGTTGGGCTTTTCCATAAGTAATAGAATTTTGCTAATGAATTACAACATGTTTTGATACTAATACTGTATAAAGCCAAAACCCCACACTTCAAGTCTCCTCTATCTCAACTTCACCATCTGTGAAAACAAAGACTTTCAAACTCACAGCCCTTTGGTTTCACACAATACCTCCATGTACACCAGGGAACAACAGGTCTGTTCTGCACCTGGAGAAAACTGCAAACAATTGCAAACTGCTCTTGATCTCTGCATCTTAACAACTGGTAGCAGTGGCAGTGCAGCAATGTGGATTGGGCTGCAGGTGATTAACCAAGTGGGTGGCACATCTCAGGATCTCTTCACTCTGCTTGTTGCCCAAGCAAAGCAGATCAAAGTTAAATGTACTCAGCCATGCCAGAAGCAGACCCTCAGCTGAAGCAGACATACACGTCCACTCCACTGTTGTGTGCGTTGTGCATACCAAACCTCCTCCTGCCTATATTCCTACTCTGATAAGTTAAGGCTTGTAGCAACTCTTTCGAGCAGCTAAGGATGAAGCTCTTCCTGGGAACTTGTGTGGGTGCTGCGCCTTGTTTCAGTTATGGGTTGTTCCTTTTTTTCCCTTCATAAATTCAGCTATCATTACAGTAGCTGAGACTACCACATGATGGAGTTGAAAATAAGAAAGGCTATCAGTAGGTGCAAGCAGTGATGTGAAGACGCAGTATTAATCATCTCAAGCTCTGACAACAAGAAAGTGGATATCACACACAGACAACACAGGCAGATGCAATCAAGCAGCTGCATCCTTTACAATAGAACAAGTTTTCCATCTTATCTACTTATAGCAGACCCACAATTATTTTTCCACTCAGCCAGGCACTATAGCTCCCTCAGGAAAGGTATGGAATTGGCATGAAAAAAAAATAGGAAAGTAAAATGTTTCTTACTATTTAAAAAATGTATCTGCTTCACAGCTTCAGGGATGAAACATGGAGATTAATGTAACTCAGGAGCTCAGAGTTAGAGAGGATGGGGCAATTGCTTAAAGATCACCCAGCAGTCACATCCACCCAGCCACTACCTCAACACTTTGTAAACACTTACAAAGTAATGGCTCCTTTCCCTGCCCCCAGCCAGCCCTCCTGGAATGATAAATTAATAAATAAATAAATAAAGTAAACAGGGGACTTGTATCTAACACAAGTCAATTTTAAAATGAATAAGTGAACAAATAAAAAGCATGCCTAAGTTTATAGCCAGAAGGCCAGAGCCTTCCCACTAGCTTTATGAGCAAATCCTGACTTTAGCCAATTTAGGGATATCCTCGAATAGTGATTCAAACTACTTGCTATCATATCAAGTAGCTATCACAAGAACTAAACTAAACTAAATTTTAAAAAGTAGAAAAAAATAAATCAGCTGTGACAGCACTTTGGAATACAGACTTACCAGAGCTCTCGAACAGAAGAAATACGATGAGCCCTTAACATTGTCTCAAAAGTGCTGTGAAACTTTTGTACTTCCTGCAAAGCTCCCTGGAAAAAAACAAACACCTCATCACCTTAGTATATATTCACTCCCATTTTTTAAAAAGAGGAAAAGAAAGACCTGGGGAACTGCAAGCCAGTGAGCTTTATGATTGCACACGGAAGATTGTGGAACAGAGCCTTCTGAAAGCTGAGTGCGACAAGGAGATGATGTGACACAGGAGCACGGCTTCACCAAAGGCAGATCACACCTGATCAATCCCATGGCCTTCTATGAGGGAATGATGGCATCAGTGCAGAGAGGTAGGGCAATTGATGTCATCTACCTGGACTTGTGTGGGACCTTTGGCATGATCCAGCACCACATCCTTATCTCTACATTGGAGAGATGTGGATTTGACAGCTGGATAATGGATAATGAGTTGGTTGGATTGCCAAAGGGTTGTGGTCAGTGGCTCTATGTCCAGGTGGCAGCTGGTCTGAGACCAGCAGGTTTTAACAGTCAGTCACAAGACAGTGGGATTGAGTGCCCACAGCAAGTTTGCAGATCACACCATTATGAGTTGATGTGATAGAAGGAAGAGAGATGCCATTACCTCTCGACCCACCACTGCTACCCAGGAGAAGTAGGCTGGAAGTAGGAGGTGAGGGAACAGCAGGGACTGCTTCAGCAGGCTTGAGGCACTAAAGGAATACATGCATCACCAGGACTGGGCATTCCTAGGGTCTCCTGTGAGGATGGATAGATGGTTCCCCTGCTCTCTCTCAGCAGTGTTTCACTTGACAAACTTGTCTGTTTGTGGGTGTCTGATTCATTGTAATGGAGATCCACCACTGAACTACACTCACTGTTTTCCAGCAGGGACATTTCCTGCTAAGAGGTGTGTTTCAGGCAAACACTGCCAGCATTTCCTCCGGTGAATTCGCCTTTGGGACTTTATGTCTCTGACTTTGTCTTAAGGCACTAAACAGCTTCTCACCTAAAGCAAAACTACAAGCAGGCATGCTGTTGCTTGCAGATTTCACACAGCCTCCAGCACAATCACAGAACCTGTGAGCTGCTCGGGTATATTTAGAATCCCATATTGTCATTACTTTCATCCTACAAAAGGGAGGATAAAAATCAAAGAAGAATGGAAGCAGAGGATAAATGCACAGCTGGAGAATGTCAGCAGTCACCTCAGCAGTGGCTGGGCCTGATGCACCTGTTGTTTAACAGAAAGGGAGCAGATAACCCAGAGAAAAGAAAATCAAAGTTAATTCCTACTGCTGTAGTCAACACACACTGTGTACAGTAGTCCATCTAGTCATACAAAGGTCAATGCATAAGTCCTGTGTCAGCAGAGATGCTTGTAATTAACGATTTAAATCACAGTTGTTGGCTAATTAGCTTGGACTGTGAAATGTGATATTTTTCCCAAGACAGGATCCCAAGAGAAAGAGGAAAATATCAAAGATGCAGATAAAGTTGGAGCTCTGCCTCCAAAAGCTACTTCCACAATCACTCAAACTTATCAGGGCTGCTTCCTCTTGGTTCACCAGGCCCCTAATTTATGTCTATTAAAACATTTGCAGAGCTGCTTGCAAGCTAGCTGACCTATTTGTCTTCCTTTTCACTATTCCTAAGACTCCTCATCTATCTAGCTTTGTTTAATTCTTCAGAGGCACCTAATTTCTCGAGAAGTTGGAGGTCACTTGCTCATACACACTTTTAATTATAATAATGGATAAAATTACCCAGATAATAATATTTTTTGCCTCCACTCTACCTTTTCATTTAATCTAGTGGGGACTATATTAGTAAAAATTTCATTTATCAGGATTTTTGTTTGCCAAGAGCAAGAAGGAAAGGAAAGCAGAGATCAAATTCTGGGTATTTTATTTAGTTGTTCAAGTAAATATTAGGTTCACTTTGGTAGGGTAGGGAAATACTGCAGTCAGCTGACGACTCCAGAGAACGGGGTGAAAAGAGCTCTTCTGGGTCACAATAACTCCATGGCCATGTAATTAAAAACTTAATGATATTATCCTTAAATTCAGAAAAGGGAAAGAAAAAAAAAAAAAAAAAGCAATTAGAAAAAAAAACCAACCTACCACCAATGTTAGTGATGTTACATTCAATTAGAAGCTGATCTTGGACCGCAGCCACAGTAAGATTCACTGGCAACTGCAATGGTCTTTTAGAAATACAGCAGCCTTTGTGAATCCCGTGACCTTTACGAATGGCCATAAGTCCTCAGATACCCTGCTCTCATTGCACGGAATCCTTGTAATTGCTTTTATTACGGATGGTGACTTGTGAAATGCCACATGAACACGGAGAGTCTCCCAGAAATCTGCAGACATAGCTCCCACAAGTTTATTACACCTCCACAGATCCGAAGAATCATTAGGGTTGGAAAAGACCTCAAAGACCATCACATCCAACCATCAACCCAGCCCCACACCAGCTAACTGTGTCTCTCAGGGCCATGGTCACATTTATTGAAAACTTCCAGGCATGGTGACTCCACCACCTCCCTGGGCAGTCTGTTCCGATGCATTACCACATTGACTTACACCATCTTCTTTGTTAGGGACCATCTGTTCAGCAAGTCCAGCCTAGTGCTTGCTTGCACATCTTTGGGAGGCATCATGACATCTCTTACTGCAGTTGCTACCCTGTGCAAAATCATTTTTGTTGGAACTCTGGTGGTGTCAGAGGATTTGTACAGAAACTATTTTAAGCCTACTGCAATTCCCTGGCAAATTAAAGGGTAGAATTACCCTGCTTTGGGCCAGACACAGAAAACACTCTATATCACCTTTGGATGGCCTAGCAACGGGGTGTTTCCTTCTGGGCACTTCACTTTGTGCTTCTGAATGTTAAGCTTTGTTTTGAGACAGTAAATTTCACAGAGAAGAATTCCACCTTTCAGATCCCAACCATAGAACAGTACGAAGAGGCAGCATGAACCTACTGCCCAGAGAGGAGCCACGTCTTGCTGCAGCAGCCTGAATCTGTATAGTTTTGAAGCATAAGGCAACTGCAGCCTTAGTCTCCACACTGAAAATCTTAAATTGCTCGGATTTGTTGTAGTGAAGTGCTTCATTAGCAGTCAGTGTTTAAATATAACCTAATCCACTGCTGCACTGCTTATTAAAAATTAAGGTAGCAGAAGAAGTGACCACGTTTTTATGATCTACATAACCAGAGACAGTACTTCGGTACTTCAGAAAACCCCATTTGCAGATAAAGAATGCTGTCACTTACTTTCTCCTCCATAAACAACTACTACCAGATCTCAGATCTCTGAGCAAGTTTATTATAAATATGCACCATCAGAAAACTCAGGCCGTGACTGCTTACGTGAATGCACAAATCATATAGCTGATATAAAATCTTATGTTTTATATATATTTAGAATTCACTTTCATTCATAATATACTTGAATGCTCACTAACAAATATGCAACCTCAATAAACACTTCTATCAGCATCTTACTGTCATTTGCAGAAAATCAAGTATTAAAATAGGTATGAACAAGAGCAAAGTGAATACTTTTAAAAAATAGAGAAATGCTGCTTAAAGTGGTTTTTTTTCACTAGTACCTGAATGCAGTGAATACAGGAAATCAGAATACAGGGTGGTGTTCCCAAGCTGCAGGGCTATTTTATGTTGCCCTAATGCAATATAACCTTAGATGTCTATTCAGCTTTACATAGAGTATGAAAAGGTTTCCATCCTAGGGGAGCTTCACAATTCTAAAGCCAAAAGAGCAAAATCTTGTACTCCAATCCACTAGTGAGCCAACAAGAACATTTTTTTTAATGTTTCCTTTCAGCTACGGCCTTTGTCATTCAGATATTTTAGTATAATTAAGTTCAAGATGCATAAAAAACCTTTTTGCACAAGACAATTGTCAGACTGAAATCACTAACTGATGAAGTCTGCAAAATTAACAAAAAATCCTTCCTCCTCTTCCTTCCATCAGAAGGACTCCAGAAGAGAGTCCTCGAGGACCCTTGTTTACCACCAGCCTGTATTCTCTGACAGAAAAACTATGGATCAGTGAACTCCCAGCTGAATCTGCTCTGTGCCACTCCTATATCCATCTTCCATCCTCATCACAGAACCACGAGCATGCCAAACAAACATGGACAAAGCACGCTGTCTTTGCAACACTCCACATGTGCAATTACCTCCTAAGAGTTACTGCAAGTTGCTTTACACAGAGAATCTCTGAGGTGAATGAAATCTATGTCACATGGAAATGACTTCCCATAGCACCACAATTCTGAACAGCTTCTGACAACACCAGTGCAAGGCTATCTTTGATACACACCCTGGTCACGGGTGTCCCATTTAAACAGATGCAAGAAACTTCTATACAAGTCAAACCCAGTAAGTTTGGGACAGGTCACAAGCAAACCAACTTGTGACTCTTCTAGCTGCTGTGTGGAAAAAAGATTACAGAATCAGAGAAGCATTGACTACAAGAAGTCCCAAAGGTCATCTGAACCAACCTCCTTCTCAAACCCAGACTATCGCCAACTCTAGAACAAGTCAGTCATAGCTTTATCTGGCTGATGCTTGAAAATCTCAAAGGATCAAGCTTCCACATCTTCAAATAATATATCTCAGTGCTGTATTTCAGGACCCTTCTGGACTGAAGCAGTTGAGTGTGACAGCCATTTCCCTCAGTGCAGCACTGCAGCACCACACGCATGCTTTCTGAAGGTGCATTTTCACTGAACACAATGAAAATACTGGAGTATCAGCCCCAGTACCAAGCCTGGGGCTCTCATCTATTACCAGTCACCAGCTGGGCACTGGCCTACTGATTACTGTTCATCACATCTCGAAATCCAGGCAATTTTCAACTAATGTAACATTCTGCTCATCAAACCATTACTTTCTCAGCTTCCAGATAAGGATGCTATGTTGTCAAACCTTACTAAAAATGAGATATATTACATTCATCAGTCTTCCCTCATCTTTGTAGCCAGTTATTTAACCATATATCTACCAGTCAGGTTGGTCAAGCGTGATTTACTGTTGGTAAATAAATCCATGTTCATTCATCCTTGTCATTCCCTGTCATTGTGTTCTTGTGTGTTTGGAAATGAATTCCAAGAGTATATGCCCCGTGAAAAGCATATCAAGCTTCGGTTGCAGTGGCAAAACTAACATCATATAACATCTAAATACGTTCAACAGACATTCAGGTACTGGGATTTTGTCTGCATTGCAAGCACAGCCACAGAAGCAGACTGGCATTACTGACCAAGCTCTTGCTGGGGCTTGTAGACACAGTGATGTAAGACTGCGACAGTGGATCTGTCATCCACATTAAAGGTAGCCAGATACACCCCAGTTTTTTCTAATAGATTTATTTCAAAGATGATTCAGATAAAGTTGTCGATATCTCTTGGGTAAGTTCACCATCAAGCCCCGCTTTCAAGACAGTAGCCAACAAATGAGGCATTCCCTGAATACGGTCTGGAGAGTCATTACTGAGGTAAGTGTGGTCTAGCTTAAACAAAGGTTTATAGCCTTCTATAAAAACATACCTTTTCCTATTACTACCACCATCAGTTCTGACAGCTGTTATCTCTCTACTTATATTTTATGCTTCTTAATTCTAACATATGATGGCACTTCGCTTCCCAATATCCAATTGACATTCTTTTGATGTATCTTTTGGGCTGGTGCCTAAGCACATTTGCAAATAGTTTAGTGCTCAATTTAGGGCTGAATATATTCCCAGAATTCCTTTGGCAATCAATTATTTATTACTTACAAGTGTTAAGATCAAAAAGAAAAGAAATAGATGTATATTTCACGCTGACAGGAGGTCCGCGGGGATTACAGAAAACAGAAACTTTAATGCTAAATTTGTGTAAAAAGGGTAAAATGGGGATTCCCTTGTCAGTTCTTAAAAAATTAAAAAAAAAAAAAAGAAGAAGAAAATGGCCTGGATTATTCACGTATTCTTCCTGGGCTTTATCTCATGGTTTGAAATGCACATTAGAATTGTACCGTTAGTTCTCTGTACCACAGGGGCAAGGTCTGGTTTGCTTTCATTAAGGAGTACCAGTCGGCTTGGGCTCACTGTCAGCTACCTGCATACCTTTTAGCAGCATATCCAGAATGGTATACATAGCTAATTAATTAACCTTCTAATTCATTTCTATTGATAAGCCTAGGATTTGCATTAATTTTCCAGCAAGAACATACCACTGGTATGGCCTTTTTGTCACATTTGTAAGACTTGAAGCTTGTAACAGCAACAACATTTAAGTAAAGGAGAACTTGCAAGAACAGTATTTTAAAAGATCATCCATACTTCATAAACAGCTTGGCAGAAATGGAGAGCATTTTATCAAATATGTTTGGCTGGGGCAGAATAGTATTATTCTGATCTGTGGGGTATAAGCAGTGATGGGGGATCTCAGGGGTCAGAGCTAGAGAACTCAGAACCAAACTCTCTCTGCAGTCACCACTGACTACTCATCTGTCTCTATAAACTGCATGCTCCTCTCCTTGTATTTATATAAAAATAATAAGTTTTTAATTTATTGCTAACTTCAACTGTGACCCAGATCAGGTGCCAAATAAAGACAGCTTTTGTATAAGCAAGAAATAGCCCTCGCCAGATCACCAGTACAAAACCAGTCCTTATCTATGTGGCTAACTGCTACATAAGGGATATCTGGCAGTTTCACAGTGAGCCAGCACAGATTATTCAAAGAGGACGGAAGCAGCAGCAGGAAAAGAGCAACCTGGTGCAAACAAACAAAGAGGAATTCAAACTCAGCAATACAAGCTGATAAAAGGCAACCTCCAGAAATAAGAAGTCTACTCATGAGTATATGTGAAAGGCTGCACAGACCAAGTTTATTTATGGTGTAGCTCTGCAAGCCGAAATGTAAAGCAGAATATCCAGCAACCAGCTCTGAAACTTTACAACGGATGCCAGAATTTAGTAATGTTCCGGGTTGTTTTTTCATGGCCAGCAGCCCATCCACCAATGGACTCAATTCTTTCCTCTTTTTTTTCCCCCAGGTTGTACAGCAAATCTATCACCTTCTCTAAAGCCATTGAAATTATAACACCCTAGTAATTTAACCTGCTTATTTGTCACGCAAACAGATAAATTATACTACTGTAAAACTGAGATGCATTTACAGAAAGTGGCAGCTCTCCAGGTAAAAAGAATCAGCCATCTGCTCTCAGAAAACCTAATAAAGCCCAGTGACAGATCACTTCAGTTATTGAGAGAAACTTGGAACAGTGGGGCAGAAATCAGCCACATGAAACTGGAGGAGTCACACAACAGACAGGTTGTGCATAATCTGAAAGGCAGTCCATCATTTGCTTTGCCACCTGCAGATTCAACATCCACCTGAAGGCAGAACTTTCCAAACGGTTATTGTTGTTATCAGTATTAGCTGAGACTTATTTAGGACTCTGAGGTGGTCTTTAGTTCATCAGCCTTCTGGGCGTTGAGCATAACTAGACAAAGGAGTAAATGAGGCAGACCGAAAAAATGAGACCTTTCTGTTTTGTCTTTCAGAGTGACTCTTCTGTTTAAGTGAGTTTTCAGATAGCCAACTTGCCACATTTGGAGCAAAGGTGTTCTAGAGGTTAACGAGCAAAGCAACAGCTGACTTCACTAAAGAGTTTAACCCAACTATACAAACTGTTTTCAACCTAGAAGATCCGTTTGGAGCTGGTTTGTGCTGGAATGTCACCCACACAAATCTTGCAAGGAACACTAAGTGACAACACACCAAAAATAATGAAGCTCATGTTGGAACAAAATCTCTGTAATTGAAAAAAAAACACTGCTTAAAGGAAGAAACATTTAAATTCCAGTTTCTAATTTAGCTATTACCTAATTAAATATAAAAACTTGATGTATTTGAACCTTTTTGCAAACATCCTCACACAGTCTACATTTCTTGTCACCACACTGGTTTGCTTTGTGCTTCTCCCCATTGTTTTGCTCTTACCTCAGGCCTTGTTCCAGGATGGGGTGTTAAGTCTCTGGGCTGTCTCTGTATTGCAGACCAACTGGCAATTTAAGGTTAGGACTTTGTGTCTTAAAAAAAAATTAACTAATGTTTATATAAACAGTCGACTCAGGTCTCTACAGCCCCAGGGCATTCATGCAAGTCCTTCCTTCCCCAGAACCCAACCCAGCTTCCTTCTGTTGGCTGAAATTAGTAATGACGAATGGATAAATAAGCAAATACAAAAAATAATAATAATATTAAAAGATCATTCTGCTTGAGGCTGCAACTCCGCTTTAAATGCCTTCCTCTCTAGCACCATCATTTTCTCTCTCAACCGTGAATGTCTTAAACACGTGCAGGGGAAAACCTCTCACTGTGGAAGATGTTCAAAATATATATTGGGAAAGAGGAATTTTCTCCACAATGTGCACTTTGTGCAGACAGAGATGCACACTCCTAGAGCCTGATCTTTCTGCTATTAGAAAAGTCATTGCTCTTGCTGCTGAATTGCTACATAAACAGTGCCTATGGCTCAAGGGGCACCCTGAGGCTCCCCACATGCCAAACAAAGGAAGACTAATTTTCTGCCTGTAGAAACAGGAGTGCTGGGGCATAGAGTCCCTGGATAGAATGATCTACTTATAGCCATACTGCATTAAGGAGGATTCTGTCTTAAGGAGGATTCTTCTTTGTAGTAGAAAAACAGAATAAGGCGCAGGTAGGATACTGTATTCCTGGTGCTCCCTATTGCTCAGGAATGCTGCAGAGAAATAAAAAAGAATGTAAACAGAACAAAACAAAGCAGAAACAGAGTCGATTCTTATCTATCTTTGATGAAGCCAATGGTAGAGAGTCTTCTTGCTTACCCACGTTAATGTTTTTCTCTAAAGGAACAAGGTAAACACAGAGATTACTGTACACATAGAAAACCAAAAAAGGCAAATGGATGAGAAATACATTGGCAAGTTTGAAAAAAAATACAATACTGCATTTGATAAGATGCCAACGGTGCTGACTGCTGAAGTGCAGGGACTTTGGTAGACAAAGATCTGTGTAAGGCGTGGGGCTGGTTAAAGGTTGAAATATGTATAGTTGCCAAAACCTCACTTTCTATCTGCCAAGAAAAGTAACTGTACTGATAAATAAACGTAAAAAGCAAAAATGTGATTCTTTATTAAGGCAGAGCACTGTCAGAGCAAGTATCAGTTTTCCAAATTAATAATGCCAGCCTCAATATATTCAGCACATGAATGCAAAGGTAACATAAGAGAGCTGGTTACTGCAACCTGCCTATCAAGATGACCACTTACTTGATTTACATGTTTCTGTTATGTACTAAACATATCAGGCCAATAAATACCTGGGTTTTTTTACTGCTCTGGTGAGTTCAACGTTTTTAGCCTCTCTTTCTGGAATCTTTGTCACTTGATCTCTACTCAGCTGTGATACTTCATCTTGCATTAGATTGTAATACCAAAACTGTGTTCACCCACGCAGAGTTCCCATAGGACCCTACCAGGATACAGACAATGATTAGTGATGAGGTAGGAGTGGGTTTCAGCCAACTGACATTTATGTGTATTTTATGTTTCCGAATTCAAACAGCAATCGCTTTTTTAAATTAGTGCAATGGCTTTAATTAGAGAACAGCAACAAAGAGGCTATAATTAAAAAAAAAAAAATCAAATCACATGGTTGATGCAATGAGTAGTGTCTTTGTCATAACACACAGTGAGTCTGCTCTACTGTCGGGTTAGGTTCAATCATCAGTCAGCTTCAAGGGCAATCACTTCTAATTAAGAAACCTTTTAAATACTTCCAGGGAACACAATCCAGACCTCTATGGTACTGTAAGAACAATCAGGCACACAATTCTTAAGGTTGTCTGACCTTCAAAACTGCATTTCATGCTGTGTGTCCCCATGGAGCCACCCAGGTCTTTCTTACCTTTTTGAGGGACATGGTTTAATGGACGTGGTGGGGATGCCGTGATGGTTGGACTAGATGATAGTAGCCTTTTCCAACCTTACTGATTTAATACTAAAGAGCTAATCACCTTTGCTTTTGATAATTTTACATGTATTTATACCCAGAGAATAAGAAAGCCTACAACAGCTGTCCAAAAGAGTACTTACTTCTTGTTATTTAATGAGACATTGGACACTGAGAACATGATGCTGAAAGTACTGTTTTGAATGAGATTAAATTGCCTGTCTTTGTGGAAGTAAGTGGCATTCAGCTAAAAACCTTGAACGAGGTGGCAACAACAGGGTGTTTTGAATTAGAGGGAGTGATTTGGGGGCTGAAAGAAGGTTGAAAAAGTAAACAAAGCCTACGCCTTCGATTTGAGGTTAGGTTTTTCTGATTCGTGGTAGATTCAATCTCACTCCAGGAGAGACTTTTTATGTAGACAAACTTCACCTCTTTGAAGAAACAAAGAACTCCACTGGTGGTTTCTCCTCCAATCTGTAAGAACGTGCAGTATCACTGATAACCTCCCTCATCCCAAAGGGATGGTATCACTGCTGTCCTTTGATATGCAGATACAGGGAGTGGGATTGCTATACTTATCCCTGCTGGCTAGCACCGAGTCTAGGGAAAACACAAACAGGTTCTCCACGTTTCCCCCAGCACAGCTGAGACCAATGGGCCACGACCAACCACCAGAGCCTCACTGGTCGTTGGGATCCTGCCCTGGAGCACTGCATGCCACGCGAGGCAGCTCATCCAGAGGTATGCATGTAAAACATCCCAAATTTTTTTAAATATAAGCCATAATTGATAGCCGGCTTCTACAAGGCTAATTTTGCCAGCGTCGGAGTTCAATGACTGCCACGCATATGAGTTTCCTCTGAGTCACCTCAGCTCCAGCCACTTCTGCACACAGCAGTCTGCTCTGCTCACGTTTCTGTGTAGAACTGGGAAGCAGGACTTCTCCTAGAAGCCACAGGGATGCCCGCGGCAAACACGGAGCCCGGCACGGCACGCTGCGGTGGCTCAGGGCGGGGCTGCGGCCTCCTGTGCTGACAGGCACCGCGCCTCATGCTGCCAGCCCTGCCCAAGGCCCGCAGGCGTTCCTAAACGCCCACTTCCATCTCAAGAGAAAAACAAACGACCTACAACGGAGATAAACCTTTTTTATAAAAAGAAACAAACATCCGCCTCCCCGCAGAGACTGCGCCCACGGGAACACCAAGCGCCACAGACACCAACGGACTCGAACCTCGAACCCGCCACCGAACCGCCCACCCCGCGGCTCGAACCGCGCACGCGCACGGCACCGTCAGCTGCCGCCCAGCCGCAACGCGACTGCGCAGCTCCCGCAGCCCGCCGGGCCGGAGGGGGATCGGGAGCGGAGCGGCACCCCCTCCCCCGGCCGCGCCATGGGTGACGCGTTCCGGAGGGCGGAGTCGGGCACTCAGGTGAGGCGCTGCCCCCACTCCCCTCAGAACCCCCAGGGAGTCCACTTGGCGACAGCGGCTGCGCGCTGCGCCTCCTTTCGGCCCAGGGAACGGAGCAGCCGGCCCCATCCCGCCCCCTGAGGGCGGGCGCCGTGTAACCACGCGGGCTGGGCTGGGCGCCCCCGCGTCGGTCGGGCCCCGCGAGGGCGGTGCGTGAGGGGAGGGGCAGCGGCCCAGCCGCACCCGCCCGCCCCCGCTCCGCCGCCCTTCCCCCCGCCTGCCCTGGAGCACGGCTCCGGGAGGGGGCGGGCAGTGCCTGAGGGGAGCGGCGGGCTGCAGGGCTGCGCCTGTGGCGGCGTAAGGCGGGAGTGCTTGGAGCTGTGGCGGTGATGTCTTTACGAGGGTTTTCTTTGCTCTGCCGCTCCCGAACGGTGCAGTGGGTGCTGTGAGGAAGAAAAGCCGTGAAACGGAGGGGGAAAGGCTGGTGGTGGTTTACGTGCTGTGCGGATGGTAGAATCCTGGTCTTCAGACGCAAGGGGGTTCAGTTTGGGGGCTCTTCGGGTTTTTCCTTTCCTGAGGCGTTTGTTATTCCTGCTTGTAATCAGTAAGTTAATTACCTGGAAGTTTGTGTGTTACCCTGTCGCAATAACGCTGCGTGGAGCACATAAAAGCGTAGCAACACGAGTGGTCTTAATTATTGTGCGTTAAAACGCCATTTTATTGTAAGGGACTTCTGTTCTTAAGGGTTTTTGACACTCACTGATGACCAAACCTGAGCGAGGTAGGAACCCATAGCCGATGGGTTGATGGAGTCTTACAGTGCAATCGCAGGATCGTGAAGGTTGGAAAAAACCTCTCAGATCACCAGGTCCAATCCCAGCCCACCCCACTGTACCCAGTGGCTATGGCTCTCTGCCACATCTGCATGGCTCTGGGACCCCCCAGGGATAGCAACCCCACTGCCTCCATAGGAGCCATGCGCACCATCCAGGTAAAGCCCTTCAAGCGGCATTTCATTGAAAATAAGCTTCCTCCGACATCCTGGTGCTTAAGATCTGATTTTAGTGAGGATTATACGGAGATCACAGCCTTGCAATTTTATTCTTTAGTGAAATTAATGCAACAAATTAAAACGTCTCATAAAACGCCATTGGTACATCACAAATAAGTGATGAATTGCTAGCACACATCTTCGTGCCCAAAGTTTACAGAAGTTCAGGTGGAGCAGTTGAGGTGGTTGAGAATTAAGATTTGTCTCATGCATGAAATAGATTTGTACTTACAAATAGCCTGTAGGTTAGCTCACAGCCCTTAGCAGAGTTCAAGTATTTAATTTGAATTTCTTTAACATTTTAATTAAGTAATATCTCATTTCTGACAAGGCCTACACATATGCTTACCTTTATGCCCAACTTTGTTGAGACTTATATGGTGCGAGCGTGTGATGTTTTACTTGATGGGACTGCTCAAATGCTTGTTTCTTTATTAAAAAGATGGCATTGATAAATCATAAAAAACATTGAAATATTTGAGCATTGTCATTAATGACATTGATGACAATTAACTCATGCTGGATAGCTTATTCCCTACTCCTGCATGCACACCTGTGTGCAGTTTCATTCATGGATAATTGCACTTCTCAAGAATGCATACAAGGGAAGACCTGCCACCAGGATGTTGCTAAAAGGTGATGTTTTCTATGAAAGATGATGAAAGAGCATTATAAAGGAAGAGCATCTACAGCTAAATTACAGAATCAGAAGTCTGAATTACACGATTTCAAATTATGGGTGCTTTTTTCTCCATGCTTTTTGCATGGCAGGGCTTTACCCATAGCTCTTCTGAGACACCTGACCTCCATCACTGAGGCCACCCTTTAATCCCCATAGGTGTTCCCTTTCCCCCATTATCTAGAAGACTGTGTAAGTAGGCAACATGGAAACGCTTTCCCTGGAACACAGCCAAGGCAGCTCCTGCTGGTTTGGGAAAACCCGCCTTGTCACTGTCTGTGCCTGCAGAGGTGAGGGATCCCTGTCTGCTGTCTCATCACGGTACAGCTCAGCTGCTGTCACTTCTGTCAGCGTGTGGACAAACCCTTGTGAGCTGGGAAGGCAAATTGTTCGTTCCTTCTGCCAGAAACCCCACTGCTCACAGTGTGACACTAATGAGGCAAGTGCCTTTGGAGATTCTGCTTCAGAACTCAGAAGTAAATAGGAGTTAGATAAAAACACAGGTGTGCTATCATCAGCAAATTACCATAAATTACCTACAGGAGGACTGCTCAAAGTGAGCACCTGTAGTTATTTAAAATGAGTGCATAAACTCATTTAAACAATGACGGATTCGTATTTAAACAATAGCACTGCTCTGCTGTGTGTTTCCAGTGCTGTGGCAGGAAGCTGAAGAGGTGATAGTCTGAGAAGAGAAAGGGGCTCTTCGTTTCCAGAAAAAAAAAGTCTGCAGGGAGTGTATTTGTTAGTGTAGAGATAAATGAGGGAGCAGCAGGCTGCAGGGATGTGTTTCCTTGGGGCCTTGTGTTGCAGTCTGGCAGTGCTGCTGCTCCCAGCCCCCGTCCTGTTGCAGGGAGCTAAAGGGCATCAGGAGCAGCAGCCTGTGGTGGTTTCCTGGCTGTGACAGCTTGCAGTGCCACATGAGGGGGGCAGGAGCCCTTGCCCTGCTGCTGGGGAAGCTTCTCCTGCCATGGACTGGGGCTGCTGCTGCGGTCTGGGTGGCCATAACTGCATTTTGGGTGCGTGTGTAGGGGCTCAGAAATGTTTCTATGTTCTCTTTACATGTCCATCCAGCTGTTTGCTTCACCCAGCTTGCAGAACCCTACTGGTTCCCCAAATACTCAAGAGTTCTTGGTGTGTTCAGTTTGCTGCACAAACACGGGCTGTGTGGCAGGAGAGTCTGCAGGTCCACAGCGAGGTCAGCCCCTGCGATTCGTGGCCCCTCGGTGGGCTCGTCAGAAAGCTCTCCTGGTGATGTGGGAACGAGCAAACAAAGGTGAACACATTGACATTTTCTTAATGGAACGGAATGCTAAAATGTCAATGGAAATGTCACACTTAGATTTCCATCATGATCACTTCAAGTAAATTCAGGGCCCTTTAATGCGGCTTTATTCCGCTATTAAAGGCAAACACAAGCGCATAACTGTTTAAACAGCTTTTAAGAGAATTCAGAGCAAAAGCTCCTCCTTGATACAGCAGGGAGGAAAGTGAGATAAGATGGTGTACATTTAAAGCTTTGTGCTCGTTCCATGACTGGCTTTAAGGAGGATGCAATAAAACCAAACAAGATTTCTTTTGGTTTTGCTGAAATCTTTAAATGACAGCTGGGTGTCCTGCAGAATTAAATACTTGGCACTGGCAGTGCTGCGGGCATCCCAGAGCGTCCTTTCCCACGTGTGTTGCTACTCATGGGGAACAAGAGCATTGGGTGAAGTGCTGATTCTCCTGTGCCAAAACTGCACTGTAGAGTTGGGTGAGTATCTGCTGGGTATCTGCAGATACCTGTCAGTTTAAGAAACTGTCCATGAACTTTGGCTAACTTGTTTTACAATGGGCTCGCTTTGCAGTGCACTTTGGAGGAATTCGCTTTACAAATCTGGACTTGCTTTACACAGGTTCTTGAAAAGCCATTGGTGGCTAATTGCTTTGGATTGTTTTTAATCTATACTGTGTTTGAACAAGTAGCTCTAATGCAATAGGAGTGGTAGCCCATGGGAGTTCTGCACAACTTTTCAAATGAATGTGCATGTTTTTACACATAAGTGTGCTAAGACTCACGGTGGGTAATGCTTCACCTCAACCAGTAGTGTGCAGGTGATGATTGTTACACATAATCTTCTGTCCTCTTGTTCTATCTGATGCCTGCACTGCTCTATATCAGAGGTTGTCTCCTATGAAGAAAGGTAGAGGGAACTAGGCTTGTTTAGCGTGGAAAAGAGAAAGCTCCAGGGAGACCTCATTGTGGCCTTTCAGTACCTGAAGGGAGCATATAAACAGAAATGGGAATGGCTGTTTATGAGGGTGGATGGTGACAGGACAAGGGGGAATGTTTTTAAACTGAGAGAGGGGAGGTTTAGGTTGGATATTAGGAGGAAGTTTTTCACACAGAGGGTAGTGACACACTGGAACAGGTTGCCCAAGGAGGCTGTGGATGCCCCATCCCTGCAGGCATTCAAGGCCAGGCTGGATGTGGCTCTGGGCAGCCTGGTCTTCTGGTTGGTGACCCTGCATGTAGCAGGGGTGGGTGAAAGTAGGTGATCATTGTGGTCCTTTTCAACCCAGGCCATTCTGTGATTCTATGATAATCCCTCTTGTTAGTCTGCCTGTGTAGCTTTCGCGTTTGTTCTTCTGTTTCTCCTTTATTTCTCCTGGTGTAAATCTGTTCCTTACTGCCATTGGACCTGCGTTGGTAAGATGGAGACTTCTGCTGCTGTTCTCCATATTGTGGGTTTGCATATGTATTTATGAAAACATTTTAAAATAGAAATGTCATTGAAAACTCCCTGTTGTTGGAATCCTTTGCAAGTGATTCCCAAGCTCCATTATTTTGAGGTAACAGCATGTCTCTTCTGTCTTTTTGTTAAAGCTGCTTGCGCGCCTTGAGGGCAGAAGTTCTCTGAAAAACCTTGAACCTAATCTGTTTGCTGAGGAAGGATCTCCTGTTCATGGTAAAAATGTATCTTTAATGTATTTGTGCAAACCTGTCAGTGTAAGAGTTGTAATGAAAGAAGTTACTGAGCTCAATGGAAAGGAACTCATCCAGTAATTCCTTGAAAATCCAGGATGTTGTTGGACAGCTTTTCCAGGTTGTGAAATTCCATGGATTTCCAGTGGAAAAGGCTGTTCTGAGTACACAAAGCTTGGAATACCTGATAACAAAGGCAGATGAATCAGAAACTGAAAGGCTCATGCTGTGAGGTACTACTGCTGTTGAATATCTATCTATCTATATGTACATGAATGAATGAATAGACTTAATATGAGAAGTGTGTGGCTGCAGCACTTATCAACATGTCTGCAATTTGGATTGCCACAAATTATAGCAGGTTCAGATGAAATAGAAGAAAAAGCAATAAAAAGAATCAAGGTAATTGGATGAGGGATGATTCTCAGTCTACAAACGCAGTCTCTGTGAGCCCATTTGTGTATTATTTTGCAGCACTTGGGACTACATTAAGAGTTCAGCAATATATGATTCCTACGCACAAAAGTTTCAAATGTGATATAACAAAGACAAAGGGCAGAGAGATATTGGTAAGTCATTGTGAATGGAGCAGAGAATAGAAGGTGATTTAAATACTCTCCATTCTGAGTTGTTTTGTTACCTGCAAGAAGAATCCTGAAAATGGTGTATGCTTCAAATGCCTCCTGAAGTTTTATTATTGGGGATTTCTTTTTTGAGATGAAATACTTTTCTTTTTTAAAAATGCAGGATTAGAAAATGCTATATTTTGGTCTGTTTTTGTACTTCACATTTAAGAAACAATTGAGGCTGAACGGGGCACATCCTGGTAGAACAGCCTATGAGAAGCCTCTCTTGGGGGCCAGTAATTGCCCTCACTGCTTCAGTCAGCAGGGTTTTATAGTTCCATTCATAACATATCTGCCTTGATCTTAGAGCTCTGTGGGTTGTTCAAGGCTGTCCAAACACTCCTCCAGAACCTCTGCTCTGAGATGGATGGGAACTTTTTGATTTCATCACCGGTTTCTCTCTGTGCCAATACATTCACTGAACTTATAAAGCACTTCTCTTTTTCTTTTGCTTTTAACCAATGGCATGAATTATTATCTGTGCTGCTCATGCTTTTTGGCTGACACTAATGGAGTTGTGTAATGTTAGCAGAAATCTTTATATATATATATATATATATATATATATATATATATATATATATGGACTTCAACTTTTATTATATTTTTACTTTGTCTTTTAGTACCACAGTATATTTATTTATGAGTTCATGTGTTTTTTTCACATGCATTCTCATTATCCAGTCCCTGTTGAATGTCTGCCTCAGTTTGTCAAAAACCTCATTTTCAGTGGGTCTTTCTACATGGCCCATGAAAGAATGGTGAGATGAAAGCAATGCAATGACCTAAATTTTTCTTTCCTGATGGTATTTGAAACAAAGCAGCATGAATATATAAAGTTTCAATAAGCCATACAAAGGTTACATCACAGTTCAGTGTTCGTAACACGTGTGTCAGAATATTATGAAATAGGGACTGTTAATAGAGGTCCTGCTGTGATATTCCAGTCACTGCTTCCAATTATGATGGAATCGTATATTTAAGAACACGTGTGTTAATTACAGACCATTTGAGTTCTTTTGGAATAGAGCAAAAATGACATGAGCTTTAAATAAGCTTCCTCTGTAGCCAGTCATATTTCTCCTGTGCCATTGGCAAGAAGGTGTGGGTGTCCATACAAAGCTCTGATGTGCAGCAGTAGTGTAACACCCAGAATTAATTTGAAATAAATATTATGCCTTTCTACCCCACTTACAAATATGACGGCTTCTACACGGTGTGATAAATTACTAGCCTGGTAACTTCAAGGTATTTGATGGTACGAAACCTGCAGTGCTGCTGCTGAGGATTCCAACAGCCCGCTTCTGAACGCAGCATCACAAAACAGATTGACCAGCATTCAGGAGCATAACGAGTACAGAAAAGTCTCAGGACTCTTGTGGTTCTAACAGTGACACAGAACTGATGGCTAGGATGGAGCACAGCATTTTGTTTTAAAATACATTAGTGTTATATGAATACTGATGTTTACAGAACATCATTTAGCTTATCCTGCATAGCAGAGGTGTTGTTCAGTCTGCCCATCGTGGGCCTGTTCTGTTTTGTCAGTAGTTCAAGCTGTTAAGAGCCCAGTGGTGTGTTGGGTTGCCCTTTAAAACATGCTTCTTCAATCTATCAGTGCTGAATTTCTTATCAAATAATTCTGATAATCCACCTTGATCTGTCAAACCTTCCCAGCCTAACTTAACCCAGTAGGGTTGTCTTTCGCATGTTCTGCCAATCTCATGGAACATTCCTTCACTGATACTGTGAATGTCAGGCAACACGAATTCTAACACAACAATTTCCCATTATCTTTCTTCCATGTTAAAGTGTCTATTCCTACTCAGTCTCTCGGGCTGCTTCCATCCTTTGAGCAGTACTTCTATACTAATCCTCCCTTCGGAGTGCTTTGACATTAATGGATGATGCTGGTCCTGATCCCTCGCTTTCCTCCATGACCTAATGTGAGAGATAGTGTCAGTGGCTTTTTGAAAGCACTGCTGGCCATACTTCCTGCACTGCTGTGTCATCGTTTGTCTGCTCTGATCCAGAAGGATGAATTTCCCTTCCTTATCTTACTGTAGCAGCCTGGCCTCTAATTGAAGGAAACCCTGCATTTATAGTTACTCCTATAAATGGGTTCTGCTTTGCATCAGTTCTTTTTGTGGGCAGTCCCTTCAGTAATCACGAAGGCACAGAAGTGCCCTGCTCCCTTGAGGTTTTCTTATAGCCCAAACTGTTTTTCTGTACAGATCATCAGCATAACTTAAGTGTTTTGGTCAAACTCCAACCTGGGTGCACATCTTGTTTAGCAACATGGAACAAACTTTAAGTCTTGCTGTTAGAATTTATAAGCCAGCACAAAAGCTCTTCATCGAGCTATAAGTTTTACTTAAGTCTGTTAGCTCAGCCCAGAAGAGGCCCCACCAATGTTCTGTGTATGGCACTAATGGAAATAGTAGAGAGCTTTTGATAAAACATTTTCAAGTGGATGAAGTCAAACGCTTACTGCACAGAATGATGGATTTGCATCACTACGAATAGCAAATCGGATTTCCACTGCTGCTTCTGAAAGGGCATGGAATTGCTGCATTCTTTGAAGGTGTGTTGTGTGAAGGTCGGTCTAACAGTCTGCATTGCGTGTTGGCCTAAGCCAGCCATTGACCTGGGTTCAGCAATGCCATTTGGGGCAGCAGAAAGCTTGTGCTGAAGCCAGTAGCAAGCAGAATGCACGCTTTGCTCTTTAATGACAGATAGCTGACACAATCTTCTTGAAGATTTCAACAGATCTGAGCTGTGGGGGCATGACCTACCCAGCGTGTTTAGGACTTCTTCCTTTGGGTGTTACAATTGCACCAGTGTTGTGTTGTGTCACCGGTGCAACGCTGTATGTGGCACAGCAGAGCGGTGACTGGCTGCAAGTGGTGGAGTTGGATATTGCAATTTCTGAAAATATTGGGAGGCAATCCAGCTTTTAAAATAAATTTTGAAGTAGCAGAAATTCAGAAAAATGAGATTGCAGTGTTGGATAAGCAGGGCATTTCAGTAGGGAGAGGTGGGCGGTTGAGTGCCATTGAAATGGGTGCATTGTTACATCAGGTGTTAATGGCTTTAAACACTTGCAGTGGGTGAGGAGCTTAGTTCTTCACTGCCACACTTTTCCCAAACTGCATCTTGGTGCTGTATGCACTTGCAAGCAAGGATATCATCTGTAAGTTAAGCAGTGACTTGAAAACCCCTGTTAACTCAGGCAGGAACAAACGTGTTTAAGTGCAGTTGCAATTGATTCTCTATTCCTGCATCACCGCTATAGAAAGTTGTGAACAGAGAACCTCTGCTTCCAACAGGAGAATCATTGCCTGGAATTAAGGTAATCTGTGAATTCCTCTTGTTGAAAGAAGCAGCTTCACGTGATGAACACAGAAAAGAGTATGTGTTAAATATACAGGCATTCTCCTTACGGTCACCTGTTCCAGTGGGATGTTGTGATGTGTGCAGATAGCAGACAAGCACAGGACAGTTTGATTTTCTCTTGGTAGATGCATACTAGCATTTAAACAATTGTTATGTCTCTCAAAGCTTTCGAAAATGCTTTTTCAAATGAGTGGAATAGTGAGTATTGGTTCATGAACACTGAGAGTTGACTCGGAGCCCTCGTGTGACAGCTTGTTCTTTGTTTATGAACAGGAGATGTCATTGAATTCCATGGTCCAGAAGGAACAGGAAAAACTGAAATGCTTTATCACCTGATAGCCCGCTGCATCATTCCAAAATCAGGAGGGGGACTGGAAGTCGAAGTCATGTTCATTGACACAGACTACCATTTTGATATGCTTCGTCTCGTTACCATTCTTGAGCACAGACTGGAGCAAAGCACGGAAGAGGTGATGAAGTGCTGCCTGGGAAGGCTTTTTCTTGTGAACTGTAACAGTAGCACCCAGTTACTTCTCACTCTTCATTCTCTAGAAAACATGTTTTGCACCCACCCCTCTCTCTGCCTTTTGATTTTAGATAGCATATCAGCTTTTTATTGGATCGACAGGAGTAACGGAGGGGAGAGTCTTAACTCGCAGCAGATGAATCTGAAGAAATGTGCAAACTTTCTTGAAAAGCTTGTGAGGGAGCATCACTTAGTCCTGTTTGCCACAACACAGTCCATTATGCAGAAATCTACAAACTCTGCAGAAAGCTTCTTTCCTTTAAAACTTCAGCATGAAATTGATGCAGACTATCGACCTTATCTTTGTAAATCATGGCAACAAATGGTAACCCACAGGATATTTTTTTCCAAGCAGTTTAATTCTGGCAACAGTAAAGGTTTTACACTCATTTCTTGCCACCTCAAAAAAAGCCACGGTGCAAAACGTTCATTTAATATTGCAGAATGTGGAGTTCAGTTTTAATTTCAGTTGATCGTTTGAACTCTGGTGAATCTCGGTGCTTAGGCCCGATTTGCTCTAGGTAGGTTTTAGTGCCTTCTAAATGAGCTGTTTGTTGCTGGGTGATTAAATACTTTTGTCACTAATTTCTTTAACAAAGAGAAGGGCAGAACGCCTTGGCATTTTTAACTGCTGTGGATGTTCAGTCTCAGCTAGCGAGAAATGTTGCGATTCTTCGTTGGTGCTTATTGCGAAAAGGAAATTAAATCAAGAAAATGGCAACTGAAATAATTTTAAACTCCTGGTGTCCTTCATTAATGTAACCTCTGCAATATGCAGTCAAACGTACTGACTTCATTTCGGCGTCTTATGCTTTTTAATCCTCTTCTTCCAAGGTACAGAAATAGAAGCCTACTTATCCGTGGGGTAGACTGCGAAAAGGCCAAGTGTTCTCTTTCCAAAAATATGGGTCTGGGTTCAGTAGCCAAGGACACATGAAATGCATCCACAACTCTGCCTGAAGAGAAGGATTTGTCTTCACAGCCTGTTAAATAGTAGTAATCCTGGCTGTGGTTCTCTGGTCTCACAGTTTCTCTGCTAACATTATCGTAAGCTCAGAGAAACAAGGATTTCAGGGGTTTTGACCTTCAGAAGCTGATGGTTTTGAAGAATCAAAAGCAAGGACAAAAATGGAGGCCTGGTTTCCATAAGTGAAGGAGGAGCTGAAGACCCACCTCTGGGTACCCATGGGTCTGTGCTGCATGCAGCCAACAGTTTTGACAGTAATGACATTGACAATAACGAAGTATGGCTTATGGGTTGGTTGGGGTGGTGTTGGTTTTTTTAATGCTCAGACAAATTTCTGTCTTCCTCTCCCTCATTATTTCCTCCCACTTTTTTCCCTTCTTCCATCCTCCTTAAGAAATCCAGGAATGCCATGCCTCTGGTCTTTACCAATATGGATTTGCCACATACAGAGCATTTGTGTGCAGGATTTGGCATGCAACGTGTTGCAATTCTGGCAAAGAAAATTCAGAACTTATGGGAAATGCCCTACAGTTCTGGCAAAGAATACCATATTATTTATTAACCTAGAGTGCCCTTCGAAAGCTTCAAAGTGCTTTACAAGAAAGAAGATTGCACACAGTACATTATTTAATACAAAAACTTACATTAGCTTACAAATTTAAATGACTCAAACAAGGGGAAACATTTCTCACAGCAATATTCATTCAGTCTTGTTGCACAACACGTTTTATAGCTTAGACAGAACAGATTATTAATCAAAACACATATTTAAGAAATATTTTGCCCAGTATCTTTTTGAGAAAGGCGCCTTAAAAAAAGTCTATGGTGAGACTCTCACCTTTTAACTTGCTGACTTCTGAAGCCTGCCTTTCCAAGCTGAATGCATACCTGAATTCCACGCAGTATCTGGGTGGGCTTGTGAACCCAGACCTCCATATGTGGAGCTGGGAGCGCACATCCGTGCTCCTGTATGTGGAGGCCGGCACCTGCGTGGTGTGGGCAGAACTCTGTGAAGATGCTGAGCAGCTCTGCGTCCTTCCAGCCCGGTGCTCCTGCCCAAAGCAGAGCAGGTGGGAGAGGTGCCAGCAAAGTCACTTCTCACTGGCAGGTGCTCCTGGCTGTCAGCAGTGGGGCTTTGGGGAAGCTTTTCAGCAGAAGACCCATGGTTAATGGCAAGTAAACAAACCTATCCTTCACGTACTCATCCATTTTTAACTTTGTTTCATCTTGAATTCCATCACTTTCACAATGAATTTAGTTTCATTATTCTTTCTGTGGGAAACTGGGTTTTTTGGTTGAATTTTTCATCTTAAGCCTCCTCTGATCATTTCTTCGTGTCTTCAGTTCTTTTCTTATGAGGCATAATGAGTGAAAGTTCTTTTTTTCACATCTCTGCAATGGTGATGATTTTATCAATTTTGTCATTTTGTTTGTGCTTTCTTTTCCATCACCACTTTTCCTTATTTCAGAACTGACGCAAGGGCACAGAGACAAGAAAAACATAAAACTGAACCACTCCATGTAGAGTGGGCCGGAGTTCAATGCCTTAATAGGAGTGGGCACATCCACTGTGAATTATTACACAGACACACTTGCACGTTTTATAAGAACAGCTGAGATGATGCAAATAGAACTGCAGAACCTTCAAATGTGAAAATTAATGGGCTGCATCGTTTCTACTTTCAAAAGTCAACAGTTCCCTCTTCTATCAGCACACAGCTCTGCTGAAGATGAACTGCTTTCATAAAATCATACTTGCTGAAATATGTTTGAGGGAGAAAAAAAAAAAAAAAAGCAGTGGAAATGTTCTGGCATTCCCATCTGGAATAAAAGCTTTTATAATATTCACAATGTAGTTCATATTTTGCATTGTACTATAAAATAAATGCCTAAGTTGAAATGAAGCCAAAGTTCTAATTGATTACAAAGCGTTTAGCTCAGGAGATTTTGAAACTTCACATTTATTTTTACTTTGAGTGCAGACAAATTTACTTGTGTTTTTAATTCTCTGCTGATTGCAGTGATGGTGCACTGCACAGTTGTTGTAGATACACAGCAAGCCCAGCTTTCGGGAACGTGGAACCCCTGTGTATCCCTGTGCATCTGCAGGAGGGACAGGCAGAACACCATCTGGGAGTGCACTGACCTCACCCTCTGCACAGGTTGTGCTGTTTAGATAAATGATAAGGGATGAGAGTCTAAAACATAAAGAACCTGGGATAAAGAACCTGGCAAGCAGCAGTTTTGTACCTTAGTTAACTGTGGGTCTTACAAATGGTCTTCAGTGGGGACTTTTCTCCTCCAAAGTCTCCCTTTTCACCCAGCCCTATGTGCTGCCCAGTTTCCAGCCCACTGGGTGACCTGCAGTGCTGCTGCCAGGCAGGAACAACGTTTTGGTGATTGGGACTGAGCAGGTCCAGTTGTTGGAAAGTGCCCTGTGAAAGTGCCACTGTGCATTAAGTATGAGAAAGGAATGCACATACCCTCAAACTCTAATTTATCCACGTATTTCTTAGAAATGAAAATCCTTTCATGTCAGTGTCGCTGCGCTTCAGCTGAATGTTGTATTATGAGGCTTTGGTAGTTGTAGGAACTTTTTGTATTTCTCAGAATTTTGTTTGTTGCTTCATTTGCAACACTGGATTAAAGCAGTGAGCATAAAATGAAGAGGAACTAGTTGGGCCTTTTTTCCTCATCCTTTTATAATGAGAGAATTTTGTAGCAAAAACAAATTAAGACCTTCTGCAGGTTTTATATTTATTTTTAAAATAAACCCAGATTTCTACAGACACCTGTAAAGTAAATGTCATTTTTATATTCAGCATTTTTTTTTTTTAATCCTAGACTTTTTAATAGAGCAAATAAAATACAAGAAACAGCTTGCTTGGTTTAAGTTTCTACTTGCTCATAAAATTGGAGTTTCCTTTCACTTGCATATCTGGTGCCAGCCACCGAAATTTCCATGGAGCCTGGAAATGGCAGAAGGTAAAGATTCTCGGGTGGAAATGTGCCTGCAGTTGTTTTTTATTGGAAACTAATGGACAAAGGCAGAAAGCAATGCCACTCTGATGGCTGCTGGGCATAAGGCTTGCACCATGTCCTGGAGAGGAACACGATGTTCTGCTTCTTTTCTGTGGCTGCCATAATAATTGTCTCTTGAACCTCTTTTTCCAAATATATTTTCATACAGAAGGATCCAGCTGAGGCAAACTCAGTGCCCACCTCAGGAGAAAGCCCTGCCACGCTGCTACACTTCAGCTTATGCAGGAAGTTGCAGTGAATTCTCCATTCTGTAGTACTGACCTGAATAAAAGCTGCAGGTTAAATGTTTGCAGCAACTACAGAGCAGTACAAGACTCGTGCATTTTGTAAGGAAGGGAAGAGCTGGGAGGCCTTTGGCAATGGAAAAAATCTTTTTGACTGGGAAAGGAGAATCAACCAGTACAATGCATCTGCATGATCTTCTGGATAGAAAGCTCTGATGCCCTGTAGCAGCCTTCAAAATTAAATGTCTGGCCATCTCTGAAAGAAGACAGCAGAATGGCACTGAGCTGTGAATAATGTGTAGTGAGACAAAAGGATTCTTGAACAGTTGACTGACATGTCTAGCATGGTAATGCTTTAAAGTTGGCCGTAGCTGACTTGCAGGTTCTTCCCACCAAGAGATAGAACTGGTGATGGATACAGCTATGTAGATGCTGTACTATTTACAATGAAGGTGAAAAATCCTTCTGCTTTGGACCCAGGAGGAATTAAATGTAAAAACAGACTTCTTTATTGTATGGCTTTGTTTTTGTTTTTGTTCCTTTTTTCCCTGCAGTTCCAGGTGCCTTTTCCAACAATCAGCACTTGCTCCAAAAGCACTCTCACAGCTTTCTGTGTCAGGACCATGCTTCACTGGAAGTAAATAGTTGTGCGTTCACCCTTCATTACCAGTGCAAACTGGGATGGAGCCCACGTGACACATCAGTGTAACTGATTGAGAGCTTTGGAGGCTGCATTCTGTCTGCCACCAGGAGTAATTTCACATTGGAGCAGAACCCTCTGAAAAAATGTGACTGTGACTTTCCTTGGGAAAAGCTTGGCAGGCTTCCTCCTGCTTTCCCACACTGCTTTGCATCCTGCCCCAGCCAACTGGTCCGTGTACCTGTGTGGGCCTCGCGCTCACGGAGAGCGGTGACGAGATGTCACCACCTTGCCAAGTGCTGGGGAACAGCCACGTTCCCAATCTTGGCGCTCGTACTGCAGGACTTGGCACCGCTGCTGTACTTTATAATTTAAACCATTTGTCAGGGTTGTTTCTCATGCATCTAGCTGGGCCTGTACTAAAGACCTCCTTACCCTCTGGGGAGAGATGAAAGAGAAGAAATCTTGGCTTCTGAGGTTCAGAAAGACGAGATTTTTAGGCTGTTGCTACTAAAAGCTGCTTTGGGCAGTCTTGCCAGTGCCTCCCACTAGTAGGTGGTAGATGGTGCTGGGCACGGTCACCTACAGCAGCTTTGAGCCACACCTTCCCACTCTGCACAGCCAAAATGAAGGCACTGGTCAGAGAAAGAGCGAGTCCCTGTGCTTTGTATGGCTGGGCTGCCAGCTGCTCCTGCAGACACTCCATTCAGTGAAGAATCCTTTCTCACGGAGTGCACGGCTCAAAGTGTCATCCCACAGCCATTACAAAGCTATGCTGCCTTTGGACCATGAAAGAAATGGGTTCAGAAAATCAGTGCATGTTAGTAGAGATCTCATCAGAGCAAGTTTCTATTCATCTCCAGAAGTTTTGACAGCTCTGAAACTGCTTTTGACTCACAGAATTTCATCAGAATGTTTTTCTGATCTGTTCAAAAGTGATTATAGAAGAAAGTAAACAAGGCAGTGCATGGCACACCACAATTCACAAGGCACAAACAACTTCAGTCCCAGGGAGATCCACAACATGATACAGAATGGCACTAACAGCACCAAAAGAAATGGACCATCTTCCCAGAGAATACAAAATGGGACCTTTAGTTGCAGAAATGAACTCCAGCATGGGGATGGGAAGGGGCAGAGAAGAAGGGAGGCTGTTTGGGGAGCAGCTTTAGAGTTTGCTAAAGCATGGAAGAAAGGAGAGCCATGTGGTCGTCAAAAGCTGAAGGAAAAGAGTCAGCTCACCCAAGATCCTATAGAAAATGTCCACAGTGACAATGAATGGCAAACAAGCTCTGAAATGGTAAGGATGCACCAGGAAATCCCAATGACTGCCAGTAAGAGGAAGATCTGGAGAGGGCTGGACCCTACTGAGCTTGTTGTGGGAACAGCAGGTTGTCTGTGCCCCTCTCACAGCTCCTTCCAGCAGGGGATGGGACACGGCTCAACCTTTCTTGCCCATGGGAGGCCCCACCACCAACCTGCTGAGCAGTCCTGTCCCAGTGCTTACAGAGTCATTGTGGGACTTTCCCTATCCTTTATTTTAACTCCTTAACTGTGCAGTTCTGCAGTAAGGCTGCAAAGCTTGCACTTCAGTTGCAGTAGGTATTAGTGGGATTTTCTCTTATTACTGAAGCTCCTTAGCTCTGCACATGGCTCTGCTTTGGTGAGATCTCATGCCCGGGTTTCATGTAGAAGAAAATCAGGTGGTTTTGCTGCTCTCAATGAGGTTACATCTATCAGCGTCAGTGACATTTTACCCAGCCCTACCTGTATCAGCAAAAGACTGATGGCTAAGAAATCAGGGCAGCATAACCAAGCACTGAGATTTCTAAACAGCTTTTTCTTTTCTTCCTTGTTTGGGTTTTATTGCCACTACTTGTATTTCTAATAGGAAACACACATTTCCCAATACTTCCTTTTCTAGTAAGTTGTAGTTTGTGTTGTATCCTACCCATAGGTTGATGTGAGAGGCAAAGGGAAAGGAAAGGGCACCGTCTCCAGTCCTCTCCTGGACTAGGTTGGACTGTGCGGTACACAGCAGTGTTGTTCCTCTACTGCATTGACCAGAGATATCCAGGACAGTCCCTGAAAGACAGTGCAGTCAGAGCTACAGGTAGATAGAGAATTAAATAGAAGCCATGGATATAAAGAGAATAAAATGCTGCAGCGTCTGAAAGCCAAAAGTGAAACTTTGAGCTATTTGCTCTGCATTTCCCCTTCTACATACACACCACAGCTGAATTATAGCCTGCAGATGGAAACTTGCAGGCCCAGAGCACTGAGGCTGGTTCTCCAGATCTCTTTTGATCCCACAGTCTGTTTTCTCCAGGAGCAAAGTCTGCCTTCAAGGAAAATAAAGCAATACAAATGAAAATGCTTTCTGTTCGGATAAGAAATCACAGAGTACCAGCACTAAAGTTCATAATATGCCGAGTTTCCAGTATTTCAGTGCCAGTCCTGTCCTGTCCTTTATTTGAGGCCAAAATCATTATTCTTGGGAATAGGTAGGTTTTCAGACTCTCCTTCCAAAAACCATTCAGTATAATTATGGGACAGGATGTACTAAAACTAAAATGCTAATTCATCCCCAGACTAAAACACGCAGGCTCCAGGATTCTCAGTGTGAATGACAGCAACACATGGATAGGAGAGAAGACATTTCGTCTTGCGAAGTCATCATCACACAAAACAGGGCATTCAAAGGGAATGGAGGAACCCTTCAGCTCCAGCAAGTCTAATGAAAACAGAGTGCAAGGTAAATACACTTAGGCTGTGGTCTCCCATCCCAGACTTCCTCCATGTCTGAAGCAATGTGCCAAAGCTCAGTGCAGTGCATCTCCCTGTGCCAAAAGAAGTCTGTCGTAAAGCAGAATAAATACAAGTACAGGCTGGCACTGGGGCTGGAGCTTCATCTCGTTTCAGACTTGGCTTGTTTGCCTACAGGTCGCACTAGTTCCTTGGGTTTGGTGCTCAAAGGAAGACCCTAATAATCCTGGGTAGGGTGACGTTGGGTTTTGAACACAAAAGAGAGATCAGGATATAGTCTTGATGTAAAGAAGCAGCAGTCTCTCCCCTCCCATTGTCTGAAAGCCTTAAGTGCTTGTGAGTAAGGAGTTGGCTTTTTGTAGCTTATGGATAATGGCCTTGTTGAAGTCAAGTATCCATTTTTAATGCACAAAAGGAAAAGTAGAAGGAAGTTGAGAATGCAGCTTGCTGAAAGTTCTGCCATGAAACAGCAAAGCTTAAAGGTCTGTTTTAAGATGATTTAGCAAACACAGGTCTGAAAGGCCTGAGCACTGCTCCTCTTTGCACAAGTAAGCAGGCATCAGCCACTAAATGCATTAATGCTATAGGTAGAGTCCATGTTCACCTCCACCCACTAGCACAGGTCACAATATTGCTTGTTTGCTGGAGGTTTCTGTAGCTACCAGTCACAACCATATGCCACAGTAACTCCAGAACCACCTATAGATGTAAATGCTAATGAGTACAGCATATGCTAAATGATAAACCTATCAAGAAAAACAGACCTAATGCAATGTGTAGAGACAGATATGGACAGTAAAATTGAAACATTTCCCATGTGAATATTAAAAAAAAATGACAGGTTAAAAACAAGTCGAAGTCTTAATGGTCTGCAGAAAGTCCCCCTTGCTTGATAACAATGGTGCTTATCATCAGGCTCTGGATATCTCACCAACAATAGACAGCTTAATAATGTAGATCTTGATTGGTTTTATCAGTTCTTTTCACTGGGTCATAACTGCATTGTTTAGGGCTGACTGTGCAGAAGCCACCTCAGCAGTGCACTACTGAGCGTGCTGCTCTGTTGGCACCACTCAGAGTCATCAGTGTAACGAAGGGATCTCAGCCTGCAGAACCCCAGCTAAAGTTGCCTCCCACCAATCCACCACATGCTGAATTCCAGCAAATTGCTTAATTAACGTACTGAATGCAAACTATGCTCTTGTCTGTGCTATGGGTAGCTGGAAACACCCTTCATACACGAGTAACAATGCCTTGTCCTTTAACAATGTGGCCTAGATTTTATCTGGCCTTTTCTGTCAAGAGGGATCGCTGGGAGCCCATGTGCACACACCCCTTGTAAATTTTCCTATTTCCCTGTACAGAAAATATTTCTGGTTAACTATTTTGGTTATCTCATTTATTATATTCCCTCTTTCTAGAGAGGCTTATGCATATGTTTAATGCATGAATAGGTCCAGGGAGGTCAATGGGAAAATTTATGTGTTTAAAGTTAAGGGTGTGCATACATCTTTACAAAGTCAGACTGGACTTTGTATCTGTGCCCAAAGCTTTTCTCCAGCTGTGTCTGCCTGCACATACCTGACAGCACCAGGTCCCTAACACTAGTCCATTATTCCTCCCACTGGAAAGTTGAAATCCACCATTTACTGTACGATCGCGGTATATGGCTGGAGTCCTTTTTCCTGTTTCCGTCCCAAAATACTCAGAACGTGGGGCATGAAGCAATGAGTGTGGTGGCTGGGAAGGAACCTGCACACACAGCCGTGCTGCTGCTGCTGTTCTACTTTGCAGCCCAGGGCCTGCAGTGAGACCCCCTTGCTCACAGGTAGCAGGTTGTGATGACCTGTGCTCGCTTCCATCTCATTCTGGCTCAGAATTCATGATCTGTACCCCAGAAAAAAAAAAAAAAAAAGTAGCTATGTTTTTCCTCTCCTGGTTTCATTTTCTCTGATGCAAAGCATGGGCCAGTCTAAGATTCCACAGAGCAGAAAGGCAAGCTCAGTGCAAAAGCATAGCTGCTGCCTACGTCATGTTAAGCTATCAAGTAGGAACAACATTTTTGCTCGGCGATTACATTCTATCCCATTCTAGTGCAAGCCAAGAGGAGTCTCCTGTGGTTACAGCCAGGGAATGGGAGATGAACACTGAGCTGCTCTTGGCTCAGCTCATCCTTTTGTTTGTGCTGGACACATGGTGACACTCCCCTCCCCGGATCCCAGAGCCTGCAAGCCATTTGTTTGCATTGAGGACCAGACCAGGCAGTGCTTTCCTACCAACACATACATCGGGTGCTGCCCTGCTGACAAAGCAGCCGTCTGTCCTTCTGCTTCACTGCTCCAAGTCCCATGGCTCCCATCCGAATTTGGATAGTTTTTTTTTTTTGTCCAAATCGACATTTTTTGTACTGGAGAAATGGAACGTAAAATTTTCCATCCTATTGCTATTGAGCCAGTCCTGCCAGTCCTGAGCCCTGCTGGGCCCTACCAGAGCCACATGGCTGCATGGATCTGCTTGTACAGAGCAGCCTGCAAGAGCAGTGCCTCCATTTGTTGTGCTCTGGTAATAAATCAATCCCTTCCCTTCACTAGAGGTTAGTCAGCAGACTCTTACTCATGCTTTTCTCACACAGCAAGTCACTTCCTGGTAGTATCCGTGTGAATGTTTCTGCATCCTTACCTTCTCTTCAGAGGAAGCAGCTTGATGAAGTTGGTTTTCAAGAGATGCTATTTCTCTTGTGAACCCACAGAGCCAACAAATACCTCATTTTTCTATTTACAGTAAACTGCTATCAAGCATTCCATCTATGGAGTGTCCCATACACCTTGGAGCAGCAGAGAGACCACAGAGTTTTTAAGATCATCTAATCCAACTGTCAACCCATCACCATCATGCCCACTAACTCATGTTCCCTCAGTGCCACGTTTATACATTTCTGCATGTCCTCCATGCAATTGGAACTGCTGAGCCCCTGTGTGGTCTGGTGTTGGGTCCCCTTGGAACCACTCCTTCAACAGTCTTGGTGACCCCCTGCAAAACCCTCCACCCTTTGCTTAGCCATCAATTCCAGCCATGGAACACTTTTCAGAGGGAGTGTCTGCCTGTGAATTAATGTGTCTAATTATTGGGTAAATTGTATAAACAGTTTAATACCCTGCAGTGCCCCTCCACTGCTTAGATTTTGGATTTGAAACAGACCAAGCAGGCATGAAGGTTTTCAAAGGTGTAGGCTTGGGGTGATGTAGGTGACTCTATGGTTTTATCCCTCAAACAGCCTAAAATGACAGCAAGGTCCACGGTAGTCATTTAGGGTGAAAAAGTATAGTTTATTAATTAAGACGGGGGAAAAAAGGACCATCCTAGGCCAGATCATAGATTTTAGGCTGCCATCCATTGTCAGGAAGTGCTCCCCTCTCAGCAGGGGATCCAGGTTGTGGGGTTATTTAATACTTTCTGGTTGATTCTGTATCTGGAATAACTGCCTTAAATGATTGGTTTTGGCCTGAGAAACTGTTTGCTTACCTGGCACCTGAACTCAAGTGATAAACTTTAATGTCCTCCTCTGAGTACTCCCCCAGCAGACAGAGGAGGCTTAGTACAGACCCACTCACTATAAATCTGACCTTCTAAAAAAATAAATCAGAGTCAGATGTTGCTCATTATCTCTTCCAATTTCTATCTATCCGTCAACATCCAAAAGTTTTAAAAGCTGTGCTTAAGCGTGTCTCCATCCTATTGATGGAATATCCTTTAATATTTTATAGTTCTGACTTGCACTTCTAAAAGTCCTAATTAATCTCACTAGATAAAAACTGACACAAAATGGCACAAGTGAGAATAGCTCCATCCTTCCTCCCAGCAATCGTGTGCCAGTTCATCTTGGAGCATGTAATGATTTACTGTAATAGTTTTAGGCCTGTAATGGGGCCAATAACTGGCATCTGGAAGCTGTGAGGCTCTTTCCCAATGGATGCCATTCACATATAGTTATTTAATTAATTAACAGCCCCACTAGCACGAGCCAGTAAAGGGTCTATTAAAGGGTTGTGATATTTTTTTTCCCTTTCTTAAATATCTTCCAAAGTAAGAACATATGCTGCACGCTGCTTTTCCCTTGGAGAGCGCTTAACGTTGCAACCTGTTTATCTTGTGACTGATTTTCAAATTCCACCTTAACCAGCTGCTCTTTGCTGGGCTGTAGGATTCAGCACAGCCGTGCTCAGCGGGAGCCATCGCATTCTACCTGCATGTGCTCATTCCTGCACAAGGTGCCAAAGCCCTGCGAGGCCGTTCCCAGACGTTACATGGGATGCACTTCCACTTGCTCGCCTCCCTGCTGGGATGAAAAAAAAAGCAAAAGAACATAAATATAAATAAATGGTGGTTGGACTCAATAAATTGATGGTTGGGCTCGATGATGTTAGTGCTCTTTTCAACCGTAATGATTCGACGATGAAATAAAGGTGGGGAAGCTCATGTGGAATAAATGAAGTATCAGTGGGAAAATGAGCCCTGCCAGATGCTGGAAGGGAGTTGGTCAAATTTGTAAAAAGCATTTGAGAGCCCAGTCCCATGTGAAATGTGGAAAAGCTATCAGGGGCCATGCAGCAAATGAAGATGGGTTTGGTCTGCTTACAGAGCCAAAGGATTTTGCTTCCCGAGCCGTGAGGATTCCTACAGCTTAGGTGCAGTTAAATGCAAACCTGGTCCTTGTGTAGGACTGAGGCAGGGCAAAGGGCGCTTCCGTAAGTCTCCAACCTTCTCCTTCTCCTGCCCAGGCACAGACACGGGCAGCTCTGGCTTGGTGCCACCAGCAGGTGACATAGGTTCATAGAATCATTAAGGTTGGAAAAGACACACGGATCATCCGGTCTGACCGTCTGCCTTCCACCACTGAACCATGTCCTGCAGTACCACAGCTACCCTTTAGGCTCTTCAGCCCAAAGGCCCTGAAGCGAGCTGTCTGTCAGGGCTCCTGGGCCATGACAAGAGCTGAGCGGCCAGCTCCCCTCCTCACAGGCGGCCCTGGCGGTCACTGCTGCCCTGCAGTCACCACAGGGTGAGTAGAAGAGGTGATTCCACACTGAGGCAACTCCCAGTGGTGGGAGCGGCCTCCAGGAAGTGCCACAGCCAGTAGGCCGTGCAGGGTCATCCCAGCCAACTTCCCCTATCTAGGAGCTGGATACCTAGATGTCTCGTAGAGGCAGCAGAGAAACAGGCATTTCTTGTCCTGAAGGAGACAAGCATCTCCCTGGAGTTACTTTTCCTCTCCACTGATTGTACATGGAGCCTGAGGTGTCTAACACAGTCTTTGAAGTCCAACTGTTCAACATCTAAATCACAGCAGTTCTCCCTTTCTTTCCACTACCCCTTTCCCATTTTTCCTTTCTATCCCAGTAAACCTTCCATGATGCTTCAGCTCTAACAGGAAGATGTGGGAGCACCCCAATGCCCTGCAAAGCAACCAAGAGAAGTAGATGAGATACGGTTTTCTCTCCCACCTCATTTCAATAGGCAAGGCTGACCATGTCCCAGTTCTTCACAATAGATGCCTTTGACACCTACCTTCCATGAAGAACCACAAAAAATAATTCATGTGATAATGAATACCCTGTGGGTGCTTTGTGCTTTTGTGGAAAGCAAAGCAGCTGTAACCTCGCTTAACTGGCTGTTTTGTTTTACTGGTTTGTACTGCTCTAGTGCTCCACTGAGTATACACTTCAAAGGTGATATAGGCTTAATGCTGTTCATCCTCAAAATGTTAAAAGTATCCATGACCTCATTGTATTCCTTACCTCATGTTTTTTGTTAGTGTTGTTGTGCAGATGGAATGAAGGTTGGGTACGTACACTGGGAACTAATAAAACACCTTTAACATTTTGTGACTGAACCAAAACCAAACAGCAGAAAATCCAAAACACTCATATCTAAAGCTACACTTCAGAATCCAAGGAGACTAAGAATTGAAAGCGTGCTCAAATACATTCCCTAATAGATTTTATTTCACGAGAAAAAAATCCCTATTCTGTCATAAGTCTCAAGAAATGTTTTGGCCAGCTACAGCCATAGATTTTGACCTCTGCAACATCACCGGTGAGTCCAAGACGCTGTGTGGGACCTTAGTGTGCTGGCTTCCTACCTCCACATCCAACCTCCCTGACCCTCGGTCCATTTCTTTCCTGAGTTTGCAATGCACATTAGTCTGAACTTTTGGAAATATTAGGACATCCTTTGAGTCTCTTCTGGAGAAGAAAATCCAATTCACAGCCTGAGAACTTCCTGGGATGGCGCAGTATTCTGTTTGCAGTTGCTGGAGAATCGGCGAGTATCCTTAAACCATACAGCAGAACTTTCACTGGACATATGCTGTGTAATGTAAAAACACTCAAAGGATTAACAGCTATCAGTGGATATATCTCTAGCTGTGCACATACCGCAAATCTACAAAGAAGGGATTAGAGATATCTGATACGAACCTGCAAGGGAAAAAATACAGTGCAGCCAAAAATGGAATCATAAGACGAAGTTATTCATGTATTCATAGGATTTTATACAAACTGTTGGGTTACACGATGACCTATTTGTATTGCAACAACATGTAGAGATCTTGCAATAAGAGATCAGTCACAAGATGCTGCGTTTTGTGCACACTGATGCTGAAGAAGAGCAAGCATGAAGCCCAAGAGCTATTTCTTGCAAGTGCACCCACATGACTGTGCTGTGGACATGTAGAAATCCAGTCCCAGGCTTTAGCCCAAAATAATCATTCTAACAAAAAAACCATCCTTATTCTTCCAGTGTTTGTTAATAAAATAGAACACATAGTAGTTATTGTGTAGTTTAACAAGACCCATGCATTCCCTAGCAGCTTGTGTGCATTGCCCTCCTAGAAAGTTTCTCCTAATCTCAGTTATCTTAGCTGCAAATGAAGCTGCTTCCTTCTTTCCCTGTCCTGCAGCAGCCATGGGGAAAGATCTATCACTCTCCTCCTTACAATAAACTTTAACTTATTGCAAGATTTTTATCATCGCTTCTTTAGACTCTGCTGTTCCCAGACTAAACAAACAATCCTTTCAACATTTCCTCCTAGGTCGTTCTTTCTGTGCCTCTGATATTTCCAGTGTCTCTCTCCTGGACTCTCTCCAGTTTGTCTACATTTTTCTTACAGTGCAGTGCCCAGAACTGGACACCGTATTCCAGCTGAGGCCTTACCGGTGCCAAGTGGAGTAGAATAATTATCTCCTATGTCTTAGGTTGCAGCCACACATCCTGTTCTGGCTGCAGCTGAGCTGGGTGAAAAGTTTATTTCTTCTCGCCCGCTCCAGCTGCTTATCACCACCCCCAGCTGCCTTCTCTCCCCTCCCAGGTCAGCCAGCGCCGTTGCCGGCCAACCCCTCCTCGACAGTCAGCAGTACAGACAGCAGGTCTCTTCTCGCCTTCATCTAACACACCCTGCTAAGGCTGAGGGGTGTGTGAAGAAGCCAAAGCCTCAGGTGAGAGGAGATGATGAAGCAACAGGATTGTGGAGAGCAGCTTTCGCTGCTGGAGAACTGCAGCCAGAAAAGGACATCCCACCCTGCCCTTGTGTTCAGCCTTCAGCCCACCTGGAGCTCCAACCCCACCAGGAGATCCCTTCTGGCATTTCTCCTCCCAAAATGCAGTACTTTGCACTTCATCGCCATGCTGGTTTTATAGCGTTTTTTCCAATTATCAGTGCCATTCCAAATGCACATTTTATTGTTCCAAGGAAGACCACCCAAACGGAGATTATTTTATGAGCACATTCACTGCTGTGACAGCCGAGGTGACTAAGAAAGCTGAAATGCCATCCTAGCAGCAAAACCTCCATTCCCACCAGTGATAGTTTTCATCCACTGCTGCAACCACCTTAGAGTGATAATATTTTCTTATCTATCTGCTCACAACATTGCACAAAACAGGGTCATGAGGCTGATTAGTGTCACAATGCAAAATTCTAATTCCTTCCTCCATTTAATATCTGTGGAGAAAGCCCAGCAGGCCACCAGGAACGTGCTCATGCTGGTAGTAGCAATATAACCCAACAAAGTGGAGATACTCTATTGGTTAGACTGGAGTTCTTCTCTTCTCTTACTCCGTTTCCTGCAAAGACATGATGGAGAAGTGAACTGGCTGCTGACCAATCCTGCATATCCTCTGCTCCCCTGCAGAAGTGGTTCACGCTCCAAGGAATGAAGACTTAGGAAAACCATGCTAAGATACCTTGATTGCAAAATATCTAGCACCAGCTGAGGACTGTTGTGGATGCCACATCCCTGGTAGTGCTCAAGGCCAGTTGGATGGAGCCCTGGGCCCTGATCTGCTGGGGGCAGCCTAGTTCTGGCAGGGAGGTTGGAACTGAATGGTCTTTAAGGTCCCTTCCAACCTAAGCCACTCTATGATTCCATGACTCAGGACATGTCTATGCCAACCAGAACCTTCAGACACAGTGAGATGTTCCAGGAGCCAACCCTGAGAGCCTCCTTCTTACACCTGACATTTAGGTGGAGTTATGCTCATTTTGGTTCACTGCCTTCAGCTCTGGCTATGCCTGCATCCCACCTTTCACATAGACATCCTTTGCCCGCCCATCCTCATTCCCTACTTTTTTCCTTTTTTCCCCTTTCTCCTTCCCTTTCCATTTTCCCTCATGAAACATTGCTCCATCAGTGTGCTTCTTGCTTTCCCAGGCCCTCTTGTCCCATTCTCCAGGTCTCCCCTTGGCACCTCCGCAGTCTTTCTTAGCCATTTGCCTCCTCCACTCTGTCCGGGCACAGCTGCACTACTCCACTTTCACCTTGAATCCTGCCTGTTTTCTTAGGCTCTTTGGAAATGGAGGTTAGGTGCTGAGAGCTGATGGCAGGATGAAGTAATAGGAGTAGAGCCGAGGTGACGTTCTTGTTCTGCCTTGAACACAGACTGCCAATCACACCATAATAGATGGCAGTTCTAGGCAGGGAACAGCTTTTCAGCTCACCAAAATTAAACCACTAAATGGAATTTCCTCTATGGGCTAATCAGGATCCGAACCCATTTCTTTGGAGATAAAAGGCACAGCTCAATCTCCCGATCCACGAGGTCATCTGGCATACAAATCAATTTTCATCTGAAACGTTTTTATGCAAGGGATTATTTTTTTTTTTCCAATCTGCTTGTTAGCGCCTTGTGCCTAAACCGGAGCTGTGAAGTGACTTTTTCTCACTAGAGGCTAAATAAAGTACTGTACTGTTTTTACAAACGTCCCGAGCTCTGCCAGCAGGCTGGCACTGAAAGGGGCTGGCAGCAGACAGGCCCCGGCTCTGTTCTGTGTCACGGAAGTGAGCCCGGGGATGCCGGCCAGTGCCTCCCCGCACCGCAGTGCCACCAATGGCCGTGTAGGTGATGTCATGGGATGGCAACAGCGCTTCCATTGCCACCCCCCGCTCTGCCAGCTCCCACCTTCAGGGTATTTTCCTCGCTCTGGTCCGTGTACTGTAATAACTAAGTCAACTGGAAAAAATATTGAAGAAAAGGCCGAGGAAAAACAGAGCGTAGGGGCAGCTGGAGCCAGCAAAGGAGGCACACTGAGATCTATAAAGAAGCTTTGTGCAGCAGCTTCTGTCAATTTTGGGATGTTTCGTTCCACAGGAGTTGGAGAAGATGGGTAATAAGATGCCCATTATTTTAAGGGATATCCCTTGTAGTCTCAGCTGCATAAAGATCAGTCTGCGGGTGTGTGGAAACAGTGCTAGCCAGTATCTCTCTTTCAGAACCTCCTGCTGCTCACTCCGTTGGATGGTCTTGGTCCAACTAAAGGGGAAAAAAGCCTTCCCTCCCCAAACAGTCATCCATCTGGAGAAACAGAGGTGATGACAAGAGCTCGCCTGTGACGAAGTACTAATATGCAGGAAGATGCATTACCCTGGTGCTCAGGTGCCTGCTCAGGAGCTGCTAACGCAAGGTGAGGAACACATCCTGCGCCCCCACCCTGGGAGCCCACACTGCACCCAGCGCAGGGAGCTGGCAGCACCCACAGTGGTTGGGGTGGGTGGGGGCCTGCAGAGGCTGTCGGTGTGTCCAGGGCGCAGACACACGGACAGAACCGCTTAAGTGCCAGCCTGCAGAGCTGGCTGCAGAGGGCGGACCATGAGTCAAGACCTCCAAATGGCTGCTCACAATTCAGAAGTGCACGCCTATTTGCACATCGGTTTCGTGCTCTTGTGGATCAATATAGGTAGTGCTGCTGATGCATGCGTGCAAATCCAAATTGGTTTTGTGCCATTGCGAATTAGTGTTTGTAATGCTGAAATACACCTATCCAGTTTTTACGTTGTATAGCTGGTGGATGTGAGCTGAGCACTGAGGAAGGGCAGGAAGAAGAAGCAGTCTTACAGGCACTGAGCAGAATGTCCCAAGGACCAATGTGTTAATTTGATCAAAAAAGAAACAAGCTTAAAATGTTTCTTGGACTGAAATTCCAAATAAAATTGCCTCAAATGTATCATAAGGGAAGGCTGTTGAAAGTGCTCTGTTGTGCCAGGCGAGCCAGCAAATGTTCACACTTCCTCCTAACCACAGTCACCTGCACGCAGTGAGCGAACATTTTGCTACTCTCGTCGTCCCAAGCCCATGCTGTTCTGTTCCACCTCCTTTACAAAACTGGATTCACATCATGTCTCAAGGCTGACGTGATGGAGATGAAGAGCACAAAGACGCCGGGTTGCTGGTGAGGGATGCTGCAGGTAGCAAAGCTCCAGCAGGAGCTCAGGCTTCCCTGGTACAGCCAGGAGGATCCGGGGCATTTCTCTCTGCCTGCTGAAAGGCTTTGCAGATCTCCCAACCCATAAAATGTAAAGTGACACTAAGTGAAATCAGCACACTTTAAAATTCAGCTGTAAGCATCTTCGAGTACCGTATGACCAAATTATAAACTGTTTAATAAAAGAAAAAGTTTGTGCTTTAGAAGGGTTTTCTTTCTAATGGCTACTTCAGGTTGTCAGTTAAATGTTTTGTGACCAATGTAATTCTCATTTGCCCGCATCTCAAAATTGTCTAATCAAGCACAAAGAGCTGAGTATTTCATACACACAAAAACGGCGATATTGAATTTTCTCTTGTGGACTCCATCTTCCTTTCCACCCATCAGAAAGAAAATTATGGAGACAAAAGCTAGACAAGGGAGTGTAATAGGCAAAACTGGCCTGGAATAAACACAAGCTGAAAAATGAAAAAGAAAGCTTGGACAAAACCCCGCTGCAGAAGGATGGGAAAGCAAAACAAGTGGAGAGAAAAAGGAAAGCAAGCAGAACAAACTGCTTTTGGAATGGGGGTTTGCTCACACACTGACAGTAATGACATCATGTTTGCCTGCAGGCTGAACTGGGTGACCTCAGATGTCCCTGCTGGCATCTTGGGCAGCAGATACTACTTCAGTGCACACAAGAAAAACCTGACCCTGCTTCCTTCTGACACCAAGCTACACAGTGCTGCCTGTGGGCAGAAGCAATTCATGCACCGACTGGTACTTCAGGAAGGTGCTTGGTGTAATCTGTGCTCGTGATCCTCTGGATTGAGGCTTCTCCATTCAGGGGTGCCAAAGGGAGCGCTGCCTGCCCGCTGTCATCGTCAGCCCCAAGGGGACCTTCTGGTCAGCTGGAAGCCCTGGAGGTCACAGCATCACAGTATCATGGAATCAGGGAATCCCAGTCACAGAACCCCAACTGGTTGAGGCTGGCAGGAGCTCTGCGTGCCTCTGGTCTCACCCTGGCCCTGGTCTCACCAGGGCCACCCAAGGGCAGAGTGCCCAGCCCCACATCCTGGCAGCTCCTGGACATCTCGAAGGAGGAGAGCCTACAGCCTCTGTGTCCCTGTGCCAGGGTGCGTCACCCACACAGCACTGTGGTGCTGCCTCGTTTGTGCCTGCTGCCTCTGTCCCAGAACTGGGCACCACTGACTGCCTGGCTCTGTCCTCTTTCTACTCTCCCTTCAGGAACTATTCTCCCGCAACCTAGACTTAGGCCAAGCCCTACCAGACACTTGATGGATCATTGCAAGAACAGACTCAGAAGATTCTGACACACGCTGACAGAAACACTGTGATGAAGGCAAAATCCCTTCCCATCTCTTTCAGAGCCTTATGGACACGTGCTCAGGAAGCAGGAAAGGCATACAGTGGGCTCTGCTCGTCTTGGTGCCTCTGCTTTTTTTTTAGCAGAGTGAGCTCGCTGGGTTTGGCACCAAAGAGAAGAGCTTCCATAAACTCAGGACAGCAGTTCCCACAGGACAGCCCTGGGGCAAGGGCTGGAGCTTCAGGGAGAGAAGCAAATGCAAATGCAGCATTTAGCAGTAGTTAAATCCCACCAACATTTTCTCCATCCAGGAAAGCAGTATGGCTTTTTGATTCACTCTTGTAAATGAAGAGTAATTGTATAATGAGTGACCTGGCTTGTCCTGCTGGAGTCAGTCACCTAATTTTAGCTATTGCAATGACTAATGGGGACCTAAATTAGGTGGTCTTTATCCCAAGCTTCCTTAAACTAGCTTCCTTGGTATAAGGTGACTGTTGCAATTAGCAGCACTGTGACTAATCAGACAATAATAGTTTCAGGTTGTGCTGCACAGACTTCCCAACTATTTCAAAATGCCAGAGAGTGTTACAGCACACTGCTTTTCCACGCACTTGATGAACAGCATCCACCAGCCCTGCCTACCACATATGTCTGCCAGTGGTGTTAATACAACATCAATATTGTTCCCCCATTTGTGGATGCTGTCTCCTTCCCCCCTTTCAGGACGCAATGACCACACAGTGCTGCCCAGTCCCTAGAGTAGCTAGTATTCAGCAGAATACAATATCCTTTCTTTGCTATTTTGTATTGCTCCTTTTGTATTGCCATCTTGGGAAGACATGGGAGTACTGACCACCAGCAGAAACTCAGCAAGAGCCTCCTTACCTCTGCTCTGCCCCTCCCAGTCCAGATTGCCTGTGTTTACCTCCCTTCCCGGAGGGAAATGGAGCATAACGTGCACTTTCCTAATGTAATTTTGGCCAGCAGCTATTGCTTGAAAGCTTTATGGTGATCTGACATTAAAAAATTATAAATCTGTAAAAAAAAGTAACACTTTTCTAGAACACAGTCACACATTATATCCTGTCTTGATAGGAAGAAACTGTACCAGCATCCTTCAGCACATATGTAGGGATGTCAAAGAAAAAGAATCATTTTCAAAAGAAATTCCTGGCTGCTAATAAAAAGTTTACTATCTGATCCCTTGTATATCAATATGGTGATTCAAGGCTGTCTCTGTTGCAATACAGAAATGCATTCAGTGTTTCTTTGTGCAACAGCTACTTGGCTTACCCTGCTAAGACAGGACTTCCAATGTTTGTGACCAGGTGGAAAATGTCCAGAAAAAAAGCCCAGTGCCAGCGTGCCCAGTTTTCACAGACAGACAAGGGGAACTCGGAAGGAAGCTGTTCTTAATTGGGCTACCTTCAGAGAAAACATTTCTGGCTGAATTCGTATTTGTTAATCAAAGGTCAGCGGGCAAATCTACTTCCCCGTTTTAAAATTCTAATGAAATCCAAGCCCCCACAGCCATCTCTGTTTTGTTCCATCTCTAATCGCTGAGTCCATCAGTAGCGTTCGGTGGGATGTGAATGAGAGATCATTCTCATAAATTAAATGGACTTCATGAAGCAGATCTTAGCACTCCTGTGACAAGCAGAATATCATTCTGAGATCTGGCTATACTGAATAGATAAGTTTCAGTGATGTTAATTCGAGGAGTCTTCACACTGTAATCTGTTTCCGTGCAAACCTGTACAGTGGTTAACATGGCAAAAAGGAAATAGCTGAAATCTTCAGCTCCTTGAACAAAACAATGGGGAGTAGAAATCGTGGTTGCTGGATGTTTTGTGTCTGCATGTGAATGGATTGGAATCGAAGAAGGAGCAGCTGGAAAAGAGCGGTCGTTGCGAATGCAGAGGTTGCAGCTTTGGTCCTACTGCACATCCTTGGGAAAGTCCATACTGAAACACGGCGCTGTGCTGAGATGCTTGAAAAATTGTTTTGGTTGTGGCATGCAAGAAACATCTATTCATTAAAGTCTTGCAATTGTGACCCAGCCCTTCGTCTTGCACAAGATCTATAAAAAAGGCTGAGTGACTGTAAATGTGTCCCTTGAAGCAAATTATGGAAGACATTATAGGAAGACTGGTTTCCAGCCAGCTTTTCCAGCTTATTGAATCCCTTTCAAGGAAGCACGAAAGCTTCACCAAGACCAATGGTGAATATCCCTGGACTCATCTAGTGAGATTTTATAAGGAGTCCTAGCAATTGTATTCTTACTTTTCTTCTATTTTCAGAAAGCAGCTAGAAAATAACGTGGAATGGAAATACTTCTGTTCAAACACTGCACTGTGACAACAGACCCGGTTGATTCATGAGCAGTCAGCCAAGGGCTCTAGGACAGATTCCGTTGTATCAAGATAGCAATCAGCATGCAAATGACTGCAATTTGTATGCTGCCCATTCTGGAACAGATCATATATACATATATATATTTCACAGTAAAAATCCATTCATTTCATTAATGCACAGGTCTGGACTGTCTGTGTTTTCCTACAGGCATCATCAATACATAAATAAAGAACTGAGAATACTAACAGTTAAGGAAGACTTTGCTCAGATCATAAACATAAGGCGCCTATAGGAACCTCATATTTATGATACTTCTTGCAGCAAAATGACATTCAGCTACAGATTTACTGTTATCAACTGACTATAGGTTTTCTGTTTCTGCATTAAGAAAGAAAACAGAAGAACAATCTGTAGAGTTTTTCTGCATTTTGTGCAGAAAATGGTTTGCTCTTTCAGCCATTGCTATTGCTTCAGCCACTCAGATCTCAGGAGATCTCATCTCAGAGATCTCAGGATGAGTAGAGGAAGTGAGGGAGAGGAATTATGAACGATATGGAGGGATCCTTCTGAGGGCAATGAGTGGGAAGCAGAGGAAGGTGACAATGGGGAAACAGATGAGAAAGAAAGAGAACAAGAATATGCAGGCCAAAAGGATGGGAAACGAAAGAAGAATAAAACAAATAAAGAAATAAATGAAGTTTTAGGTGAAAGGTTCATCATGGATTCTTGTGTGCCCTTCCACTCTACTAGGCAGAAGAACAGCTGCACGAGAATATCCCGATACTCCGCCTTTCATTTTGGCACATTGGTAGTAGAACAACTCACAAGGCACACAGGAGTTAACAAAATATTACATGCTCCAGTGCATGTCAGACCAACCATAGATACCCTGCTGGTCGTAACCAGCTTCATTTCTGCAGCTGCTTTTGCACACTTCTTTGTGAAGTGCTACAGAAATGCCAAGCGTTGTTATTAAATAGATGAACACAGCCCAACAGGTGTCATCACACGTAGCAGGAATTACACGCATGAAACGGATGCCATTACACGTAACAGCTAACTGCAAGGCACTGCTGGCTGAGTCTTGACAGATCTGCCAACTTGAGGTGCTCATGTCTTCAGTGAGGCCTAATAGGTTACATGTTTGTAGAAAGGATGAGTCCATCAGGTGTATCTTGCTACAGTTTACATTAATGGTGATGTGGGAGAGCCAGCCTTTCAACCAGTTTGGAAATCCAAGCCATAGCCTCTAAGCATTTCCTGAATTTATTGTTTTACAGACTACAGGCAGAGGAAAATTAATTCCCCATGTAATTCCATTGAAATCTAGTACATTAGCTGAGGGACTGCATTTATTTAAGTCTGTACCAATATTTATGAGATGAATTTAGGCCCGGAATGTGTTGGCTGATGGCCCTTATTGGGAGATGAACTGGATTGCTGTACTGGGAAGACTTCCCAGCCATTGGGAGTGACAGTGGGGAGAAGGAAGGACAGAGAAGAAGAGGGCAGAACAGAGTGTCAGGACCACAGTAATTAATGCTTAGGAGGCAGAAAAGGAGATAAACTCCCAGAATGACAATTCTAGCATTTTAATTTGCATGTGGTGGAATTTCAAAGTCAAATCGATGGCTTGAAAGAAGCTTTATCTACCCAATGAGTTTATACATTTCCCATTATTAGCAATGCACTGTCCTGCAGTAGAAGTGCTGCCATAGACTGACATGGAAGAAAGAACACAGTGTGGAGAAATCTTTCCAAATTTACTCATTTAAAATCTAAGAAATACATCTGACTGATATCAGAACAGCAGAAGTCTACACAAATGAGAATAAGAGACATTTCATTTCAATTCAGGGTTGACGATTTGGGCATACTTGAAAGCAATCAGAGATAACAGAGCTAGAAGGAAACAACAACAGCAAAAAAGATTATAGAGAGAGCATGAAAAGAAAGTTCAGTTTTCTCTTCTGAGAAACTAACATAAGAAAGATGCACACCCTTTCAATGGCTTCATTTCCTCAAGATATGTCTTCAATCTACATTTTTAAGTTCTTTAAAAGGCTGAAGAAAATACCTTTTGCAAGACAAGATAAATAAAATGGGTCATGATGCTAAACACATTAACTCACCCCAAAACATACATGCTCTTTGGTCTCAGCAAAGTGATTGAGATTCAGAAATGGTTTCTTCAGCTTTCTTCTGAATTGAAGAGCAAAGTTAGTCACAGTCAGTATAGGTTCACATGAGCTTGTTTAGTTCAGAATTACATACTACTTATTTTAATATTTTACTAAATTGTAGTTTGTCATATGTGTTTATATTGGTGAAACAACATTCCCATGTATTCTCCTCACTAATGTAGACACTGAGTCTCAGAGTCCTCCAGCTTTTATTGGCAAGTACACTTCACCACAAAGCCTAAGACTTATCTGTAATTTTTTCACTTCCATAATGAACTACACAATGATCAGAGCAAGGTGTGAGGGACCTTTGGGACCACCCATCCGAGCACACAGAGAACTTCTGGCCAACGTGCCCATGCAGCATTCCAGCTGCACTCAGTGCTTCGCACACCTCCCCACTTCTAGAGTTAATTCCCATTTTTAGTGACACACTGTCGAGTCACCATCAACTCCATTAACTTGGAGCTCCATTTAAGCATTGTGCTTTCTTCAAGTCTGGTTGTTGCTGCTGGGAGCATAGTTTAAAAAAAAAATAATAAAAAAAAAACATCAATAAAACCAGCTGAATATTTCTGATCTGTACATTAAAACCTGTGCTTGGTACTTCTGGAGCTTCTTAAGCCAACCCAAGCATTTTAGACATTGCATTTACACGTTTCCATTTGGTTGGTTGGTGTGCTCCTTTGTTTCAGGACTGGCCAGGCGGGCTGTTTCTAGTTTCTTGCTGGACCACTGCAATAAGCATTATTAAATACAACCCCCGCCAGCCCAGGCAGTGTGCGGCTGAACCCAGATATGCTGCATACCAAAGTAAATCAGAAAACACATATGTCTGACAAAAGAATTCTCACCCTGGATATAATGACTACTACGCTTCTCTGGAAGATGCAACATATTGTGGTACTTCATTCAGATACTTTTTTTTTTCCTTTTTGAGCTCTATTGCCATCTCCAAATGTTCAAAAACTACAGTTTGGCCCTCAAAATCATGTCTGTCTGTAAAATGATAAACGTGGAGATCCTTTACTTTGCTTCCTGGATTTTGAGCTGTTAGGGTGCACCTGGGTCACATTTGCAAGCTTTATACTCTAACCATTAGGACTAGAAACTGACTTTAATTTAAAGAAAAAGGAAAGCTGGGCTTCTAACCTCATTACACAACTCTAGTAGCTGCAGTGTAAGTGAAACATCAAACATCACAAGATTGGAGATAAAATCATGAGTGCTGACAACATCAATTTGGAGTAGGAGGTGGGATAGCAGGGGAAACTCAGGGCACATGGCTTTACTTTTTATCTCAATGTTTTTATAGGCTGTCTACTTTTATCTTTAATCAGAAGTTTTCAGTGGCAGTTCTTTCTTCGTGTACCTGTGCGTGACATTAAAAGGTCACTTCTGCATTAATACCTGACGCCGTCTGCTAACAGCATCTTTCTATCGGAGCTGACATGAAAAGGTAGGTGTGCACTGATGGTACGCCCAGCGCTGATATCACAGCCAAGAGGTATTATGGAAGCACAGGTCATGAGTGCACAGCTGAAACGGTGTGGAGAGGGATTCCAGTCCCCCCCTGTGTGTGTGAAGAACGCGGGATGTTTCTCACAGCTCTAATATTTACTGCCTGATTGAAGAATACGTTAGTGAAAATTTACCCCCTAAGGTCAACATTCTTTGTGACTTCTAAGTGGGTGCTTAGAAAGCATGGCTTGCTGTATCTTTTATGCCTCAAAATTATCTCAGTGAAGAATAACACAGAAACCTAGAAATCTACATATAGGTAAACCTGTCACTAGAATAAATTAGCTATAATTAAGCCAAGTAATTAAAGGATCATTATGATCATAGATCAATGGACCGGCCAGATCCAGAATTCAGGTCAGTCTTAAGTAATGCCAAAATGGCACTGGTGACAAAGTGATCATCTGTTCCTTCGCTATTAAAGTGAGCTTCCAAATGACGCTTTTATTTTGATTTGACTTTAAGAGTTTGATGTTTTCCAGTCAGAGGGCATCGTGTCCCAGCAGTCCTCCCATCGTCCGCTCCCTAAACAGGCTCCAATCCATCTAGTTCTTCAGATCATGTGTGATTACGTTGCTAATAAGGAGGAAGTGCAGAGTCCGCGTCTGCCCATGTCACCACATCACCGCAGGGCTGGCTCACCCAGCTCTCTGCAGGGGGCTTTGGAGCCCACTTCCACCTCACCGTTCAGCCCTCTGATCATCTTAGTAGGCCTGGACCCGATCCAAGAGCTCCACGTCATTCCTGTACTGGGGTTCCCAGGCCTGGATGCAGTACTGGAGATGGGGCCTCACAAGAGCCAAGTGGAGGTGGACGATCACCTCCCTCTCCTTTTTTTAATGCAGCCCAGAACACAGTTGGCCTTCTGGGCTGCAAGCAAACACTGCTGGTTCATGTACAGCTTCTTGTCTACCAGGACCCCCAAGTCCTTCTCCACAGAGCTGCTCCCAAGGAGATCTTCCCCCAGTTTGTATAAATATCTGGGATTGCCCCAACCTGAGTACAGCACCCTGCACTTGGCCTTCTTGAACCTCATGAGGTTTTCAAAGGCCCACTTCTCCAGCCTGTCCAGGTCCCTCTGGATGACTTCCTTTCTTTCCAATATAATGACTACACTGCTCAGCTTGAAGTCATCTGCAGACTTGCTGAGCTGCACTCAATGCCATCGTCCGTGTCACTGATGAAGATGTTGAAAAGCACCAGCCCCAAGGCCAACCCCTGTGGGACACTGCTCATATTTACTTACATCATATCATATTTATTCCCTCAAAACATTACCAAGTCAGGAACTTCAAGATAGGCATATATGCAGAGAAATGCAGAAGTCAGAGATCCCAATAGCCTCAAGTTTGCTCTGAAGTGCCACAGAGCCATGTGATGCTCACAAGCACAACAGAATCTTACAGTTCATAGTCCACATTTAGTAAAAAGCAGTTTATCTTTATCTTATTTAAAGATAAACTTTATCTTTAAAGATAAATTAGCTTTAAAAATGTTCCAGTATATTTTTGCTTCATATATTGATGCAGGAGCAGGGTTTGATCCTTTCATCCTCATGCAGGTGACTTGGCGCTCAGCCTAATTTGACAGATTCTTTCTGCAGAGCCCTACTGCAAAGGTCAAAGAAGGAAATGCATCGTCATCGCAGCCTCCTTTCTTGGGGGAGCATTGAGGTTAGCCCACTGGATTTAAAATCTTACCACAGAGACAGAAAACAAGATTGGCTAACCACAATGACTCGACTCAAAGAATTAGAAACACTGACATAAGGCAAACATTCCTGAAAAACTGAAGTCAGAGTTCTGCCTACATTTTAAATAAATAGCAATCCAAAAATCTAGGGCAAGAAAACTCCATAGGCATCTCAGTATTTTACTTGAGCCAACATCAATCTTCCTTCTTTTCAGACAAGCTGGTAAATCAGCAGTGCTAGATCAGTCAAAGCAGCTGAATGCAAAAGCTGAGGAGACAGACAGAATTTGTACTGCGTATATGAATTACTGAGATAAAGGAAAACCGCTCATAAAGTTACATCTTGAATAAACATGAACACTTAGCAAGAGTACACAGGGAGGAGGAAATACTACAGTCCAAATCTTGTGAGATGCCTCTGATTAAATGTACCATCAAGTGGGAAAGGGACCTCGGTTTCTCTGCACTTCAGAGGCTGCAGCTCACTCACACACAGCTTCAGAGCAGCAAAGCCAGACACAGTGGGAGGGCAGCAGCGTGGCCACGGAGCACTGGGGCAAAGCAGCAGCAGCACACCCAGCCTGATGGATCTGGGCTCACGCTGCTAGCTGGTTGAAAGCACCTACCCTGCTAGTTTGAACTGCTGTATGTCAAAGACACCAGCCCAGGAGCCGCTGAGCTTCAGGAGCGGCATGTGCCATCTTCTGATCTCACTGTGGTTTTGGTGAAAGGTGGGTGCTGGAAGCTCTGGCAGCTGAGGAACTGGTACCCATGGAAATGCTAGCTCTGCTGTAGGGTCCACGAGACGAGAGGTTTAGGCACTTTCCACCAGGCCAAAGACCTCCTACCTCACACCAGGCATGTCACAGAGATCCCTGCATTTGCAGCTCCCAAACCAAACAGGGCACCGGTTTTCAGCTCTCCGGTAAAACCTTCTTCAAGTTTGACACATCTGTAGGAACAGAATGTCTGACTGCTTAATAAATACCCTGGACACACCCTTACTGAAAGCACATAGCGAGATAATAATAAAGAAAACAATGTACAGGAATATTTACTAGATTTGGAGAACCCAGTAAGAAAATGATGCTTTTATTCTCCTGCAGCACAGGTAAGTTCTGGGAGGCCTGTCTCTGTTCCATCAGTGAGCAGGCTGTGAACTATTCATGGCCAGGATTCACCATCCCCATACAATGATTCTGACTCAGGTTTCCTAAAGGAGCACCCAGAGATGTAAAACTGAACTGTTCTTAATGCAGAATTCACAACAGATCTCCCTCCATTCTACTCCTGTAAAGCAGTGGACATCTCAGCTTGTCTGCAGAAAAGAGCTGAAAAAGAATGTAGAAAGCGGAGAAGAAGGATGCGAGATTGCTCATCCTTCTACTTGGGACTTGTTTGATTTCCTTTCACAACATCATAGAGTAGAAATGGAACAGATCTATTAGATCAGTGAGTGCATCTTACTCAAAGAGCAGGATTAATATCTTCCCACAGCCATCCACAATGAAGAATGCTTCAGTTGCCAAAATAATCCTGTGCTGAACAGCGAAACCCACAGGTGGCAAGCAACTCTCAGTGCCAGGCTGCTTAATAACTCACATAGTTAACATCAGCACCATTCTCTCAGACAAACCAGGGCATTCTTTTCTACAGTGCCCTCCTGCCTGCTGGCCAAAGGAATGGGAACCCTGAGTTCTGCCCCTAAAGGCCGGGTCCGTGCTACCGACTGGTGGGTTGGTCTTTGCCAAGACATTTTTGGAGGAATTATAGAAATCCCTCTTACAGAAGGGAATTAGATGTGGTACTTAGGCAAAACAGACATTCCATTTATAAATATAATTACTTTTGCTGTTCCATCAAGAAAAATAATTTAGTAGCAAGGGATACAACGGAGAAAATTATTTATGTGTTGACACTTACAGAATAAATAGAAAACAGATCAGGATGAAACTAAGTGGAAAATGAAAAACATACAAAAATGTGTGAGATTACCATTTGAGGGGATAACCACTCTAGTGCATTCCTTCCAACTGAAGTACAGCCCCTCACTTTGCTTAATGTTTGGATTTTAACTACGTGAGCATTATACAATAAATGCAAAAGCTTCCTTTGAATTTATCAGCAAGTTCTTTTCTTTTGATGCTGACCTTGGGCACTGCAAAGCAGGCACTCCTCTGTGGTGCAGCACAGGGTACAGGGATGTGGTTTGCATGTTTTCCCTTTGCTTTAGTGTACTATAGCATGGGTTAGAGAAGAAAGGAGTGAATCTGCCATTTAAACTCTATACATTGAGTGACTGCATGCAGTGTCACCACCTAAAGAAAGACTCTGACCCCATCTCTGGTATAAAATACACTCACTTATTTCACTCAGGCTGCATGTATGGGGATGGCCATCGATGCACATCTTCAGCATTAGATTTGTGACGAGTATTTTTATCTAGCATCTTCGTTCTTAAAGATATTAATGATTTATCACATATGGTGCACTATATTTTTCTAAAGCTGTAAGATACCATGGTGATTAACGCCATGTGAGAACTTAAACAGAAGGCAACAGGATAACAGAAATGTCCTCCCAGCAGATACGTGGCCTTGGTACATTTGTAGGTAAAGTATTTCACCTTCACAATTTTACTCTGTACATCAGAACTGTATGAGTTCCATAACAGAAGACTGTACTGTGTTTGACAATGTTGCAGAGAGAACAAGAAACCTTACGTTTAATTTCTCTATAGTTTTAATTAGGGCTCTCAGATCAATTGTGTAAGGACAGATTGATTATTCTAGCTCTTTTGATCATACTGATTTACTACTTCGATTTAAGGAAGGCAGGAGAAATAAAGTATCCCCACAAGTATCCCCTGTTTACCTATATAAATATATATATATATACATGTCTATCTCACCATATTTCTGGTAGGCAAAGATTCAGGCTTCAAACATCCTTGCAAATTTGCCCAATCAATAACCAAGTCCACATACAAAATCTACTCACTGAATCAATACATTACTGAGAAACTAATCACATTTTACTTACCCACACAAACACTGCAAAAGCCTGGAGACACTGCAAGGCTGCTCTAAATGAAGGCATTACTGCTGGGCATGCTGCAGGCTGCTCAAGCAAGCCTACAGCCCTTTTTTTTAAGCAGCCTTTTTTACCCACTTGGATTAGGACTGCCGCTGGCAGAGCAGCTGCCCCTTGTATTATTGGATCCAAAGCAAGGATTGTTTAGAAGTTCAGCAGACCAGGAAAGCAGGAGTTGTTTCTGGACACTAGCATAAACAAAGCAGCGAGCTCAGGGGCTGCTGGAAAGAGTCAGGATGAAATTGATGATGTACAAAGGGTCTGACCCTGAAGTTCTGGCTTCAAAAAGGGAAAGAGGACACGGGGATGCTGAAAACCAGGCTGTGCGGGAGACATCTTCCACTTCTCCAGGCCCAGAGCTGCAGGGAGCACCAGGAGGGCTGCAAGGAGCATGAGAAGACAAGCATTAGCACTCCCCCACTCATCTCCCTCACAGCAGTGCATTAGAGGTTAAATAAATAAGAAAACAAAAACAAACAAACAACAAAGCACTCGGGAAAAGGCAGTTTCTGAAAAACTGGTCACTGGTAAAGAAAGGCAGCCAGGCCCCTAGGGATGCTCTCCTTGCCTAAGGAGGAAATGGATTATGGTGGTAATGTTTGCTGCACTGTAATTAAGGCAGTGTTGGGACTTTCATTAAAATGTGTGTTTTTGTGGAGGGGCTACGGCTTGGGGAAAAATTTTGCTAGGGGCTGAAACATAACAACTTTGTTCTCAGCCAGAAAATGCATGCGCAGTCTTTATTACATATGTAATTTGGAACCTCAGTGTAGTTTTGACGGGGAGATTCTGCTGTTGTTTCCATATTGGTATGTAGGTAGCTAGTTTAAAACATTAGATATTAAAGGAAGTAAATGAATGAATTCTGGCTCGACCTCAAGTAGGTGACATGTCCCCATAAACTGTTTGCAATTAACTCCAAAAATCAAAGGCCAAATTCTGCTGGTCTTACTCAGACACGTAGCTTTCTCAAAGTAAACAGCTGCAAATGGGATTGGGCTCCCAGCATTCTCTCACATTCAATTCTAGGCACCTGTCCCTCCCACGTTATAGATCCTTTAAAGGTAAGCGACAGAGATAATTTCCCAACAAAACTGGTGATACAGGACAAGGTTGGCCCTGCTATCAGCATCCAAATTCCTAATGTCACAGCACTCCAGATCTCACATCAGGAACCACGACTGCAGGAACTCGGGCCTGTACGAAACACAGCAGAGACAGCTCCAGTCACAGAAACAAATCATTTCCCCTGTTTTGCGGCCAGGTTCTTGTTTCTGTTAAGCAACCTGAGTGTGAAGCACCACTCCTGCAAACAGCAAACTGCTCAGGTACTTATTTAATCTCCTGCATGGCAAAATGCTGCCCTCACACCGATGGCTCTGTGCCTTTCCTCACAGGTGCACACAGTGTGCTCCTGCCCTGTGTGCCTGCTACTGGCTAGGAGCGTTTCCTGGCCTGCACGTACCTGTGATGCTGCCAGCATTCAACCCAAGGGATGTCCTGCTTTCAGCTGCTAATTGGATTTTACTCAAACCATTGGCAATCTGCACTTCTGGATTAAAAAACCAGACTCATACGACGAGTAATATTTCCCACAAGTTTCCCTCTAGACCACCCACCACCACAGATAGGTCAAAACTAAAATTCAGAGCATTAATGGTTACAAAATTTTAGTTTCATGAAGTTGTAAGCAGTGCATGCGTTGCCACCAAACAGACAAACAACAAAGATGGAACAGACTGAAGTTCATAAGTAACTTGTGGTTGATTTAGAAACTCCAAACAACAAAATAGCACATAATGTAGCACAGTCCATCATTACAAGAACAAATGATAGAAATTGCAAGTTCAGGAAGAATTTACATTACTGCAAACTCTTAAGCACAGAACAAACTTTCAGCAGGATGCCATGGTCTTCAGTGAAGTTATTTATGCAATCAGATACTACCACTGCAGTGTAGACAGGTGTGATTCCTTGTATGCAAACTGCACCTGATACGAGCACCTTTTTTGACTTAATTTAAATTACTTGGAAGAAGTTAATCTGAAAAAAGCCAGAAGTTGCAGAATGAGTGAGCCCTGCACGAGGGTTAGAGAATAACCACCACTTTTAAACTCACACTTTGGCATGCACAAAAAGAACATTTTCTTACGAAGATAAAAGTCTCCACGTGTAATAACTCGATATATAGACAAGCCCTGAGGGCTTGCATCTTAAGCACTTAGCATTTTTGGCCCCATCTTAATGGATGAAATAGGTGTGTTTCTCAGTTACGTTAGCCCAGTCAAAGCAGCTTAATATGATGAAAAAGCCTCAGGCTTTGGCGAGACTAAAGGTGTAAAGGTGTGATGATAGCACATGCATCACAGCACAGGCAAGGCTGCCTGCCTTTAACACACACTAAACTAATCATGTTAAAGCAGGCAGCGGATGGGGAGCTTAGACTTTAACATGGCTTTACACACTGCACCTTTCCCTGCACTTTGCCACTGTCACCACGGATGTGGCACCAGGCTTTCGGAGCGGTACGTTGCAGTAAGCTGATGTTGACTACAGTGCACAACTGAACAATCATTAAACTGTCAGAGTTTGGAATTAATGTCATAAAAGTGTCTGGATTGCATTCCAGATGGAATCCAGAGTGATCTTATTTCTCACTACTTGTTACATAGACTCTTTTAGTTGTATAATAGTGACTGGTATTTACATAACAAGCATATTTACATAGCAGTTGTCACTTTCCTTCAACGATTTCCAAACCAAGATCCTTCTCCTTAACTAGCTGGTTTAATGCAATGTGCCGTCTTCAACTTGTTCTGTTATTACAAACGAAAACATCACTGTTTCTCATTGAGCACATTGGGACAACTGAAGATGCCCTGAAGTCAGAACTGCAAACATGCCTCGTTTAATCAGTACAGCCAGGTCTCACTTATATTTTAGGAACAATACCAAGAACAGAGAAATGCTTACTTCAGGAAGGTGAAATTGCAGTTGAAAGTTTTGAAGCTGCCTGCCCTTAAAAGTTTAAGAAAGAAAGAAAGAGAAAAGAAATGTCAGTTTCATCTGAGTTAGTTTGCAGTGCGCTGGAAGATCTCTTTGCATTCAATAAATCAGAAGATGCGTTCATTTAGTATTATGCCTTTGTTACAAAAACGTCTATTTTCCAGGTAGAGGTAATTTGTTATAGCTGGTAGTGTGATATAAACTTAACATTTTTCCTGACAAAGCCATTCAAACATCCTCAATCAACAAAGCACTCGCATCATGGATTTACATTGGGTGACACCACTTCTCCCAGCCTGTCCCCCTGCCATAAATAATGCTACAAACACAGAGCTACAATTCCACCTCCGGGTTCCTGCTCTCAGTGCCGTTTCAGTCCTTCACACCTTTGATTGCCACAGCAATGGCAGCAGCATCTCACAGAGCAGACCTGCCCAGCTTTGTCCTGACACGCCAGGAGATAATGCAGTGGAACTAATGGACAGCAGCCCCTTAAGGTACTCTCGTCCCAGACCACGCAATGCCAAAGCTGGCTTGGCCCTGCCTCCACAAGGATTTGGTATTGTGACAGCTACATAGAAACATAATTAATGTAAGAAACAATGGAGAAAAAGGTCAACACTGTTAAACATACATCTGCTGTTGCAAAAAAAAGGAAAGAAAAAAAAAAAAGCTGCCCAAAGCTCAACCGCTCACATTGATCTAAAGGCCCTAAACAAATGGATGAACCAAGTGTACGTGGTGACTGCATGTATTTCAGCTGCGGGCTGTGGCAGTCATCCCTCACACACCTAGCAGTGGATGTGAGCCCACAGCACGCTCACGTGTCCAAGCTCAAATCAATTTGCACATGCATAGCAGCTCTGACACATCCTGGACTCATTGGAGCCGCCGCGCATGTGCAGCAGATCCACACGGCACAGTCACCACTTCAGGGGATGGCCATTTTTTTTTACCAGAGCAGATGGCAACCTGGTGACTCCTGCAAATGCCACGCCATGCTCCTGCTGTGCAGAGGCTGCGACCCTTTCCTTCCTGCTCCCAACCCTTCCCTTCCAGCCAGGCCTGGGCTGGTGTAGAATGTAGCCTGTAAAATGTTTTCAGCTACATTACACTAACTTATCCAAATTACCAAAATTCAGAGGTACTTTTTTTGCATTAGATACATGTAACCATCTAAGCTCCCATATCGGAAGCCTACGAGAGGCACACCTCTGTGTAATTTAAACACTTTGTCATAGAGACGCTGAGCTCAGAGTGTATTTTCTCAGTTGGCAGAAAGTAACCCATTTTCAGCAACAGGGCCAAGGAGTCACAGCAACAGCCCAGCTGAGAAAGCGATGGCTTCACATGTGCATGTGTATAGACCGAGATAACTCTACCACCTTTATCTCCACACATATGCATGACAGTATCACAAAGATCTCATTTAATTACCTGGGGATTGAACCAACAAAGACTTTTTGTTATGAAACAGTTCCCAGGAAAACAGGCCAGCAAAAGCTGTGTTTGCCACAGCATGTCATTTTTCATTTGGTATTCCTGAAGCCTACAAGTGAGAATTTTGGTGAGGAAGCACTGAGTAAGGTCTGGATTGCTGTGCGTTTGGTTTTACATCAAAAAAAGCGTGACTTAAAGTCATCTCCTCCTTTGCTGCTGTACCTGAGCGCTTCCTTACGCTGTGCTATCAACCGGGGTTTCACACAGAGAGCAAACCCGCCACGACAGAGGATTGAAAAACCCAGCGAAGGGCTCTAGCAGCTTCATGCGCGTTCCCTGCAGCCCTGCCGCTATCCTTCCCCACCATTTCTGGAGTCCGCCGAAGTTGTTACTCGAGCGGAGCTCAGCTCAGCCCGCACGCCCCACCTCACGCCCCACCGGCCACACTCTGCCCGCCGCTCTCCGCACGCGCAGGGCAAAGCGGCCGAAGGAGGACCGGAGCGGGGAGGCCCGGCCGGGGGCCCCGCGTTGGCAGCGGGCGGAAAGAGGGCGGGGGGTGACGGGCAGGGCGCCTCGAGGGCTGCCCTCAGGGCGGTGCCCGGGGGGAAAGCCCGGGGCCGGACTTTGCTTCGGCCGCACGGCCGCGCCTCCGCCTCTCCCCCCGCTTCCCTTCGGAGCCGGAGTCCCTCCCGGCCTCCGGGCCACGTTAAATCCCGTGTAATGAGGCTTAACCCCGCCCCGAGGCGCGGCGCGGCCGGTCGGGCAGGCAGCCAGCGAGGCCCCTGCCCGGGGAGCCCCCCCGCCGCCCCGAGCGGCCGCAGCTGTTCCAGCCGGAGTTGCTGGAAAACGGCCACGGCTCCCCAGACTTTGTCTCCCCCGCGCGCAGCGCTGAACTCTGCTCCCTCCTCTCCTCCCCTCCCCGGGGGAGGCCGCGGCTCCTCCGAGCGGCGGTGGGGGGACGAAAGGGGGGGCTGGGGACGGCCGTGCCCCCGCGGCTCGGGGCTGGGCGGCGTGCGCGGAGCCGGGGCCACCCGCTCTCAACCCCCGGGGAAAATAAAATACATAGAACAAAAAAGAATAAGGTTGAGGGCGGGGAGCGGGCGGGGAGAGAGCGCGGCACGACGCGCGCCCGTCCCGTCCCGTTCCGTCCCGGCCCCGCTCCGCGCTTTCCCCGCAGCCCGCGGGTGAGCGTGGCGCGGCGGTGGGTGTCTGCGCCTGGGACGGGCGGGGCGGGCAGGCGCAGTGTGGGGCCGCGGCAGGGGGAGGGCGGCGGGCGGGCACTGTGTCTGCGTCGCACTGGCAGGGGGAAGGGAAGGGAAGGCGGGGGGTTACGCACCAGGGCAGAGCCGGGATCCCTTCTCCACCCCGCGAGCCCGCGGGGAGGGGAAAGAGAAGGGAGAAGGGGGGGGAGCGTTCTCCTCCTCCTTCCTCCTCCCCCTTTTTCACCCTTCCTCCTCCTCCTTCTTTCCCCAAAGTTAAACTTCCTGCTCCCGGCCCGGCTGGGAAGGGGACGCGCAGCCCGGCCGGACTCAGCCCTCGACACACGTAACAGCTGGAGCTGTCAAAACTTCCTCCGCTCGGCCTCGGCCCCTCGCCGCCTCCTCCGCCGCCGCCGCCGCCTGCTCCTCCTCCGCCCCCGGGGGCTCAGCGCGGGGGGAGGGCGCGGGGGCAGCGTACAATGAAGCGGCGGCCGCCGCAGCCGGGTAGCACCGGAGCCGCCAACAGCTCCCGGGGCCTCTGAGAGGGGGAAGCCCGCCGCCGCGCCTCGCCCGCCGCCTCCTCCCGGACCCCGCCGAGCCGGAGCCGAGGACGGGGTGTTATTGTGTGCGAGACCCTTCGTGCCTCCGCGCTCTTCTCTTCGCACCCCCCCTCCCCCCCCTCCCCCGGTTCCTCCCTCCCCTCCTCCTCCTCCCGCTCTCCCCATGCTGCTCCCCCTGCTACCTGCGCTGGTCGGCGGCGGCTGAGGCCAGCGATGCGAGGCGGAGGTGGAGAAGGCGGAGGTGAGGAGGAGAGGAGCCGCGGGAGCAGGAGGAGCATCGGGATCCCCATCACCATCCTCATCTTCATCACCATCATCCATGTGTCTCTCTCGTCCTGCTGACTAGGATGTCAACGGAGGACAAGAGCCTGGTGGTGGCGGTGGCGGAGCCGCCTCAGCAGCAGCAACCCCCCGAGCCTGCAGCTCCCCCCCCAGCAGCAGCGGCAGCAGCCACAGACAAAAGACCAAGGGGCCGGCCTCGCAAAGATGGCGCTTCCCCTTTCCAGAGAGCCAGAAAGAAGTAAGTTGGGCGCTGCTGCGCGTGAGGGGCCGGGCGCGGGCAGAGCTGTCACGGAGCCCCCCCGCCCCCCCCCCCCCCCCCCCGTGCCCGCCGCTCAATGCCATTTTCAGAGGGGCTCTTCTTTCTTTCTTCCTTCTCCTCCTCCTCTCCCCTTTGCACTTTCTCCTCCTCCTCCTCCTTTTTCACCTTTGTCTCCCTCCGCCTGTTTTCCCCGCACACTTTTCTTTTCCCGTCCCTATTCCTCGCCTCTTTCTTCGGAGTTGCTCTCTTTCCCTTCCCCTCTTCCTCCTCTCTCTCCGGCCATCCTGGATACCGATGCCGTTCCCTTTGCTTGCTCGTCGCTCTCCCCGTTCCTCGGCTCTCTCCTCCAGGACGCTGCCTGGATATGGAATATCGCTCCCTGCTCCTCGCTTATCCCTATCCCATCCCCTTCCTCTCTTTGAGGAAGAAAAGACGGTTCTTCCCTTCACGCTCACGCTTCCCCCCCCCCCCCCCCCCCCCCCCCGAACACGCAAAGTTGAGGCAGAGTTTCCTTGGCCGAGAGGCTGACGGCGCTCGGGGAGCTGTCAAGCGGTGGCCCCGGGCTGTGGGGAGAGAGCGGGGCCGGGGGCCGCCTCCTCCTCCCTGTGACAGAGCTCCCTTCCCCTGCGTGGGGGGAGGGCAGAGGACGGGGCGCGGGCGCCCGCCGGACTCCGAGCGGGCAACTTGGCGCGGGGATGCGGGGGAGCAGCGCTCGGGGCCGCCGTGCTGCCGCTGCTACGTGAGGCGTCGGGGCACGGCGCGGCGCCCGCCCCTCTCGGGGAGCCGCTTGGGGACTGGCTGCGCTCGGCTGCGGTTGTCTGTGAGGGGTCGGAGCTTGAGCTGGAGGCAGCGGCAGCAGGACAAAGCCGGCCGAGCGCGTTCTTGTTTTTTGTTGTTTTTTTTTTTGTTTGTTTTGTTTTTTGTTTGTTTTTTGTTTTTTGTTTTTTTCCTGTGTGTGTGAAGAGATACAATTGTGAGCGAAATAGGAAGTCCGTGCGGAGAGTTTGGTGGAGTCGCGGGGACTGCGAGTTGGTTTCCCTTTGTGTTAAAGGGCCGCTCTCGCTCTGACGTCAGCTGCGCGCATTTAACCCGAGGCGCCTCGCTCCGCGCCCGCCCTGCGCTGCGGGAGCTGCCCGCGCCCCACAGCCGCTCTGCTGGGCGGCAAACGCGCACCGAGGGCAGGATTTTCCTCTGCTGCAAATTTTCATATGGCCGGAGCTGAAAGGAATTGCCAAACGCGCACGAAATCGTTAGTTCCTCACGCTTCGGGTTGATTTCCGTGTGTAGGAGCCAAACCTTAGGTGAGAAACTTGGGAGCGTCTGGTTTTGTGCGAAAGTTTTAGGAAGAAAAATGGGAATACTTCAGAAACGTATCTGTCTGTACAAAGAGCAAAGCGGTGTGACCTGTGAGAACTGACAGACCCTGCACGCCAACTCGAGGCTGAGCAAAAAGTGGGTGCTAAAGAGGCAGCTCCTTCCTTTCGGTTGAATTCTGGGGATGTTTTCAGCTTGCTTTAGGAGGAAATGAAATTTTCCTGTAAAAATATGTGCTTATGTGAACGTGAGGCCACGCGTTGTGTCAGACCCGGAGATGAGCTGTGAGGAAAATTAAAGCTGATCAGTACTCTTTTTCTTCCCAGTGTGGCTATGCCTGCCTGGTGAGCGTGGCTGGTGTCCTGTGTCTGTATGGAAAGTGTAATGTGGGTACAGCTGCTATCAGCCCTGAATGCTTTTGAAATGAGTTTTGTTAAAATAGCAATTCCCCCCCCTCCCCTCCCCCTTTACCATGTGGAGATTGGTCTTCGGCTGTATCAGTTTGGTGGAAAAATAATTTTATTTCGTACCTTTTATTATTTGCAGAATAGTGATTAACCAGCTAAGTGAATGCAGAAGTAAAACAAGTAGAAGTGATTCCTCTTCTTTTCATAGGGCTGCTTGTCTCCCTTTTCACTTCTGTGTTTCCTGGTTGTGTTGGCATGCCTCGTGAAAACCACGTATGTCAGACCATTTTCTGTGCTGTAATCACACATCTGAATCACTGTTAGCCAGTCAAATTGTTCAACTGCTTAATCCCATTGTAGGAAATGTTGCACTGAATGTTCAGTCTAAGTAGTGGTAAAACAGAGAGCCCTGCATTGAAACAGAATAACCCAAAAAGAGTATTTCCTAAGCTATGGGAGCCTCCATTAGAAAAATGATACTATATCTGAAAATGCTGCTTGTTGGTTTTTAACTTCCTTGAAGACAGTGTTCTTACATGAATTTGATGAGTTTAAGAGGACAGATGGAAAACTGCCTTGAATTTGCTTCTGTGAGATGCCAAGCTTGTGGTAAGGGATGATAGGGTTCTTCCAGTAGGAAAGCTCTGTGCAGATTTCTGTTATCCCATATCTTACCTGGTTATCAGTATAATTCCAGTGGTGCTGGGGACACAGTTATGTTTAGGAAACTGAGGAGGTTCCTTTTAGATGGGGAACCTATCAGTTTTGTTGTGGTGCCGGTACTGGAGTTAATGGTGGCAGAACATGGAGTTAGAGGGGCTGTCCATCACTATTTGAAGGATCCTGCTTTGTGAATAGCATTGTCAGGAGACTTAATCTTGGGTGAACAGTTCATTTTTGTTATTTGTATTGTAATCGTGCCTAGAGGCCAGGGCACTGTTAAGCTACATACAGTATGGATGCATAAGCAAATATTGCTTCTGCACAAACAATTTATTAATTTAAATGGGAAGATAAGGTGGCATGTAAATGTAAGGAAGGTACTGGGAAAGCGTGAGGGAGCTGTGAGAAAGCTGTGAGCAAAAGAATGTGCAGAAGTTTGAGTACCTCGACTATCTCAGCATCACTGAATGATTCATAGGTATCAGACTTGCAGGATATATTTAAAGGAAGGTAGCACTGTCACCAGGAGGGTTATCGCAGATAACTTGTTTCCTATCTCAAGTGCAAGACAAACACTCGTATTTTCTTCCTTACTTTCTGACAACAGGCTATCTGTATAGAGTTGAGATACAAATTCAAGAGGTGGAGCTCAAAAAGGCCGTGCACAGCCTTGGCATTGAGAGCAAGGTTCTTGACATAGTTCATAAGGAAGAACGTAAAGAACCGTAATCATAGCGATGAATGAGAAAAATGTTTTTGAAATGCCAGCTTTCAAATGAATTTAAGTAGCAAGATTGCATTTACCAAAGGAAAACAAAACAAAACAAAAAAAACAAACAACAGAAGGAAGTTGCATTACTGAAGATAGAAAAGGATGTAGGAGACAAAAAAAAAAAAAAAAGAATCTGAATCTTGTGGGTATTGTTCATAGAAAATGGATATAATTAGGGACCTTCTTATCTCATTAACTGAAAAGTCTGAAATCCTGGAAAATTAGCTCCTGTGTTTGGATGATTACTCCTCAACTTCCATGCTGTGTACCTGAATGGTAGGAATGTGATAGAAAAGAAGTTGCAGGGGAAGAGTGCATGGTCTGTTCTGATTGCTGTCATTGCATGAGCAGCTGGTTGTTGGTCAGAACGTGTCAGAATAGTGTTTTGTAGTCTGTTGTAAGTAGTGGAGCTTTGCTGATCTACACAGGGTATAAGGACACCAACGTTATTGTTCTTAACAAAAATGTAGCAGAAGTCTCACTGATTGTAATCGTGATAAGTTGCTTGCCTTTTAAGTCATGTCTAAGTTCACTTTAAATGTTATATTCGGCATCTGTCAGGCTGCTCATCTGTTACAAATTTTGCAAATGTGTGTGTAGTTTGAAACAGAGTAGGAAAATGATTTCAAAAAGCCTGGAATTTGTCAGTTGAAAACCTTTGGTGTTTAATTTAAGTATCTCTGAGTTATTTTCATCGTACTTATTGCTTGCTTGTGTTGTCCAGTGTAAGCTGCAGTAGGATTTCAAAGGCCATAGATTTCATACGTGCAGATAGTTTTGAGGACACGTAAGCATGGTGTTATTGCCAGGAAATGATTATTTAAGGATTTTTATCATTACTTTAGCTGGATTTGCAATAGAGCAGGCCAGTATTTAAAGATACCTACGCTCATTTCAAAAGAATCTTAATGTGTTGGATCTCCTTGCTTTATAGCTCAGTTGTGTGTCTTTAATTCATCACACACCTTTCCTGTGATGCTTGTCTTTACTTTCCTGCCCTGTTCTCGCTTAAAAATGTAACATTTGCAAATGTCAAATTTGTGTTGTCTTAAACAATTAAAATGTTCATAGCTGGGGAAAATTACTGCTACCTATCATTGAAAGACAAGTCTTTGGATCTATAGGTTTTGTACAACTGTTGTATGATGGATAGGGGTTAAAGTACCAAGGCAAACAGAGGGCTGTGCTTCTGCCTCTACCTACCACCTAACAAAAGGCCTGGGCCAAAAGCCAGAAGGTGTGTGTTAGATCTCACAGTGTGAAGAGGGGAGGTGTTGGAATAAGGCTTTATTATCAGCACATGACGTGGGCCCTTGGAAGGTCTGCCTGGTCTGTTGTGGAACAGCAGTTAGCTACGTGCAGTAGGGTCCCAGGGCAACTCATGGCCATCTTCTCCCACTGCCCCCATTGCTTTACATCCACCTTCACCTGAGGAATTCCGTTACCAAGCAGTTGCCATAGTGTCACGTGTTGCTGTTGCATTGGAGCCTGGCTTAAATGGATCACGGTTCTGTTTTGCTCGGGAGCTTCTGGTAAACGATGTCAGCATTTATCTTTTGATTTGCAGTTCCTGGTGGGAATTCTGTGATAGATGACAGTGGGTTTTATAGAATTGTTTTGCAGCATTGTCAGAGTTGTTAAAATGTTGATTAATGTGAATTGATGTCTTCAGTTGTGTATTAAAGGTGAGTTTAGGCTCACTGTTGGACACAGATATTTTTCAATAGCCTTCTCCTATTGTTTTCTCAATTTAAACCAGAGCATGCTTACAAACAGAGATTGCTTTGAGACTTTTTTGGACAGTTTTCCATTCCAGCTGTTAGTTTGTTACTGTTTGTGTTTGATAACCCATTGAATTTCTGTAGTACTTCTCATGAAAGGACCCCCAAGAGCTATCAGACAGAATCACGACAGGATCGTGACAGATCAAGCATCGTGACTGTTTGGGAAATACCAGTGGCATGTATTGGTCATAAGCAGTGTCTTTGCAGATGTAGGAATGGGAACCCAACCTCTTGCTTTCCACCCTCTTATCCAACCACCCACCAGACGTCATTTCATCCTATATTCGGTGACAGAGGCAACTTTTCCCAGCTTCAAAAATAAATCACTGTTTTTTTGGCTTTGCTTATGGGCTTTATTTTTTTTTTCTCCTTATTAGTGTGTTCAACTCCTACTAACTTCATGCTTTAGCAAGATAATTGGAAATGGACATTTCTACCTCGTAGGCTTGGCTGTCCCACAGCAAGCGTTGGAGGGACGGCAGGGTCATGTATAACTTGGGAAAAATAGATGTTCTTTATCTAGCACAGAGGATTACACCCCTATGGTATTTAAACACTAATGCTGTGGGTTTAACATTTTAACAAATGTTATCATATGTACACTAAAATGCCAGGAAGTGGGGAAATTAAGCTACTGGCAGTTTCAAGAACCATTGAAAGCTTTTCTCTTTTCTGTTCAATGTATTTGATTATCAAGTCATACAATTTGCATGATTCCTATTGTCGGGATAAATACAGATAACCAGGGTTTTATGGTAGCAGATCTGGTTTACTATAGAAATAACTTGTGTTTAATTTCTTTTTTACACTGTTTTGTGCTAGAAGCATGGCACTAAACATTCCCATTCTTGCCATATCTCAGTTTCTCAGCTGGGATGTTCAAAATGAGTTTGGGCACTTGACTTGAAGAACTGCATTCAGTAATCTCTTCCAGTAGCACTGGTGTTTTCTTTCATTCGAGGTAAATGGGATAAAGTAGGGAAAAGCCCTTAAAATCTACAATATTTATTGCAGTGAGTGCATGGAGTGCATCAGGTGGTTATTTTCTCCAAACACTGTAAGTCTTAAGCTGGTTCTGGTGGCAAAAAGCAGCAGCTCTGCTCCCTCCCTGTGCCGCCAGCTGTTTGTTCTCTCCCTTGTGCTGACCCAGGAGTTCGTGTAGCCATGTGGTGAACTGCATTGGAAATTGATCTGGGTTGAAACGAACCTGGCAAAGAAATGTGTTTGTGATAGCATAAGGGAGGAGGCCAGAGCAAAAGGAGCCAGGGTGCAGAGAGACAGAGCTTATGTCCTGTGGTAACACTGCCAGCCTCAAGTGGCTGCGAAGCTGAAGCCTGGGCTGTCTGTAATTGGAGGGTGTGGGTGGTTTTCTTTTGTCTGGCTCCAATAAATTCTTCAATACAGGAGATTGTAAGAATTCTCATGACCTGTAGGCATGCTATGTGTGCTAGTTGGTCCTTTACAGAAATGCTATCGAGAGGGTTCTTTGTAACACTTAAACAGGTGAATCTAATCTACCTCATGCTTGCCCCCAAATGCACGTACCTGTAGTCTGATTAAATCAATCAATTAAATTACTTTGGTCCACTGAAATATTCCTAAACTACGTATTTACAGTACCCTAAATTAATACTACAAATGCAGTATTTTATGTTAGTAAGCAATTTCTGATATTCTGAAAGCTCCTTCCTGAGGTACTTCAACATGCGAGCACTATAATAAAATAACACTGCATGTTGCTCCTTCCAAAGTATTCTTTCCTTTATCTTTTTTGGAAGTATTAAATCACATGAGTACCAAATCCTATGGTAGCCATTCCAACAGAAATATATATGTACAAATTTGCAATGCTCTGTTTATCAACATTGTCAAATCAGGGTATTCCCCTTCAAACTGGGGGCTTTTTTCTCTTCTTCTGTATCACTACAGACAATAAATTCCAGTTTTTTCTTTTGCCCTCGGAAACGTGCAGTTGAATTGTTTGTATGGTCCAGTAAAGTAAAAGGATGTTTGTTAGTGAAGAAGTGGTCCAAATGCACAGTCTCTGCTGTGAAGCACTGTCAGCTTGTAGAGCTGTGTCTGGAAGTCCCAGCTAATCCCAAATGACTTCTGGAACATGCCAAGGTTTGTGGGACCTGGATTGCTTGAGTAGTAACAGCACCGGCCCTCCTGTCGGCTGCTGACAGTCTTGGCTATGTGGTGATCTTGGCCAAAGGTTTGTCATCCCAATGATGTGGTGGCTCCATGGACAGGAGCTATATTGTGTTAAAGGTTGGTAGATTTGATTGGTAAGTGACCTCATTGGTAAGTGTGATCTGTTCAGGCATTTTCCCAAGTGTGGAGTTCAGAAGCAAAATGGAATTCTTTTAAATAAAACGATTATTTAGTTGTGCTGTATTGCCTGTATATATTGTCTGTATTGTGCTGTATATACATGAATGAAGCTGTATGGCCAGAAAAGACTTCAGGCTGATCTTGCTCATCCTTCTGTGTGCTGGTACAATTTCTGACAAATTGTTTTCAAAGTATTTGTTGAACGCAGTTCCAGTCCATCCCTAGGCAATCAGTTTCAGTAACTAATTTTCCAGAATAAATGTTCTTTACCATGGATTAAGCCAGTTTTGGCTTGCACTGCTCAGAGTTAGGACTTCCCGGAGGCAATAACGAGAACAGTTTTTATAATAAGCATTTATTTGTTAGGAGGTTGTCTCCTATGTTAAGCCTAACCTCCATTAATGTATTTCAGGATAAGATTCACCTTCACTGATAATGGCATCGTAATGTTGACTGGCTTGGTTTATCTTTACAAAGTTTGCTCATCCTATTCAGTTTCACTTGGCCGACATGAACCGCTTTTCCATTTGTCAGAATAATTCTCTAATAAGATCTTGTCCTCTAAAATGTTTATTACAACCCCTGCCTCAGCCATGTGCCATACACGGCTCTTCTGTTTCTTCACGCAGCCCCGAAGGAAGGACTGCCTTGCAATGTTCTCCCACCTTGTCTGAAAATGGTTTGCAAATAAATGCCCTGTACTTCAATGCTGCCCACCTGTCTTAGGGCGCTGTCATCAAAGATGATCACTGATGGCTTAGAGATGAATTCTCTTTGTTTCTGAAGCAGAGGGTGAATTGCTTCTAGTCCTGCTGACTGAAATTCCCCTGATTATTTAGCCTAATAACAAAATCAATTTTTGCTATTAGATATAAGAAGTCTATTTTATGAGGACTGAAACGCACAGAACAGCATTTGATTTGGTTTTGTTATCCGTTTGTTCTTCAGTAATGTTATGTACTGACTTTTTTGTCTTTATTCTTACTTCTAAAATATTTCTGAAACTTTGTGTGCCTTTTATATGGCACAGTGGTAATAATGCATGCTGTGCTTTTATCTCTTCCGATTTTTATCCCTGACGGTTTATGCCGTTCTGTGTACTCATTAAAATGCCCTTGTTTCCATTCCTAATATGATTCTTTTTAGTTTCAGACCCTTATTACTGGCTGCTTTTTATGCAGCCCGTATTCATAGTACATTTCCTATCTTTCCCCTGTGTTGCAATACTTTGCCATTATGTGTATTCCAGTACAATAACTGCCAGTCCTCCTTTAAATCACATTCTCAAGAGATTCTAGCAACAAGTTCAAAGAGTTGGTTGAAATTTGCTTTTCTTCTTTCATTTAATTGAAGATAATTTTTTTTCTCCTTCTTCTACTGCTCTCATTTTTCCCTTTCCTTGGCACTGTGAGTGTTTCTCTTTACCACTTGCAGCCAAATCTCTGTACACGTTTAGATTTTTAAAATGGAGCCGGCCCTAATAGAGCAAAGTGTGAAAGAACTGCTCTTCTGGCATCCTCAGCTTTGTGAAACACTTGTCCTCAAAATTTTTCAGAAAATTGTGCGGCTGTTTGTTCAGTTCTTTTGGCTTCTATTCAATATTTGGATGACGAAGGCCTCCTCTTAACCTCAAGTTACAAAAAGGTTTGAAAGCTCCTGTTAGCTGCTGAAGAAGTTCCCGTCTTCTCTGGGTGGTTGGACAGTTTTTTTGTCCCCAACATTTGGGGCTTCACTCCCCAGTTCCATTCTCTGTTGCTTATGGTTTTGTTTGCTTCTGCTCCTGCCTTTTTCCCCTTCTGTTTGTTCGGTTTGTTTTCTTTTTTTTTTCTTCTTTTTTTCCCCCTTCTTCTAATAAAAGTGTGTGATTGTGGTGGTTTTGGTTTTTTCTTCTTACCGCAGCACACTGAGCTGCGTGCGAGTAGGACTTAGAAATGGACCAGATGCTTTTCATTGTGAAGAAAGGCTTGAAAAGGGGAATTTTGAAATAAAATTGAGAATAAGGACAAAAGAACCGTTCTTTGAATCTGGCAATTTCTACGTTCTCAATTCTCAGCTGTGCTTGTTGTGCTGATGAGCAGCAGTGCCCTGGCCCCTGCAGCGCCCAGGTTCTTCATAGGCTGTGGCTGTGGATGGCGGGAGGGAAAGCTTGCAGTCACTGGCTGCCATTGCTGGCTTATTGCTGTGGTTGTTGCAGGCTGCCAGCACTTCCCCAAACAGTTCTGAGGGCCAGGAGTCTGTGTGGGCCGTGCACCATTTTGGATTCTGTTTACGTGTGGCTGCTTTGTTTTGGAAGCTGAGAATCTGGTCATGCGGCTGCAGGCTGTCCTGTGCTACTTGGTCTGAAGGCCAACGTTACCAACTGTGTTTAATTCACCAGAATAATGAAAACCGGTGTTTTTCTAGGAGTTCAGTGAGACTGACAAATTCTCATCAGTTTTACTTCCAGCCTCCTGGGCAAACACTGCCACAGTTAATGTTCTCTAACCCACAGGGACATAAGTTTAGGGAGAACAGCTCGCAGCAGAATTGGTCTAGAGGGAGCAGGGGAGGTGGGGTGTATATGGCATAAGGCTCTGAGAAACGTTGGCTTTCAGTGCTTCTTTAGTCTTCTGACACACAATTTTTCCTGGTTCATATTTTGCATAATTAACCTTGCATCTCTGATAGAGATTTATACAAAGGCAAGTGCAAAACAGATTCAGCGGGAATTCTAATTTATTTTTCTGCCCGTGTCTTCGAGAAACCCTTTAGGAGAGAACTGGGCCCAGAAATGAGGCAGGAGAGAGGGAGGGGGAAGGGACTCAGGAAATAAGTGATCTGTAAGGAAGATTATTTAAAGAAATTATTTCCCTACAGTCTTCAATAGAGCAGTAGCGGTGAGGCTGGCTCCTGGCTGGCTATTCTGTAACCTCTTTTTTTCTAATGGAGGGAAAGATATTCTTTGTCATGTGCTGTGTACAGCTTGGAGATAAAATCAAGTATTTTTAAAATATGTTTGTTGGTAAAGAATAAATCATAATGAAAAAAGTGACGCAGATATTTTGTGTACTTTTCATGTGGTCTTCTCAGCTAAGTGTACAGTGGTAGCACGGAACAGGGAAGGTGCTGTTGGTTGTGTACCTGCTTTACAGACAAGAAGGGCATCTTGATCTCAAGGCTCATTACCAAAGCTGTTATTGGGGGAGGGGTTAAATTACTGACAATGTTAATAGATGTTCTTTTAAGAATACTTTCAGTTCACTTTTTTTTCAGTGAATGTGTCTTATTTTTTTCCCTTTTTTTTGCTTCAGTCTTGGTCTCAATAATCTGTTTTTTGAGTTGTTATCTTGCTGCTTTAGAAGCTTTTTTAGACCAAAGGTTCGTGTAATATGCAAGTATTTCTTGTCCACACTTACTTAACTTGCCCACACTTTAAAAAAGTCAAACCATAACTGTCTTGAACGTATACAAACATGCTGAGTTGAAGCTCAGGCTTTATCTTCCATGATGCAGTTTTCCACGTTTATCAGAATTTTGAAAAAATATGGTGATAGATTTTTGTTCTCTGTTCTTGTCTGTGACTGTAAGGGCTGTTAGATGGAGTCGTTTTGGTTTTTTGAGCTGTAGCCTAAACTGAACTTGGGGAATAGGCAGCTGTGTGGATGTGACCCTGTCACGTGGTGCAGCAGTGTATTCCACTGCAGCTATTAGTAATGGGCCTTGGGGACAGGGCAGAGGCGGAATTCTAGCTCCTATAGTCATGCCACCTCAGTTTCTTATTCAGCAACATTGTGCTGCTCTGCTTTCTAGCTGTTTCCTTTCAAGAGCTGAAAAGAATAGTGATATTTATTTTACTATCCTAAAGGCGCTTACTAATGCATGGTAGGAAGTGTACTTGAATTCTGCTGAAGTCTGTGTGCTTGGTTAGAAGAGAGAAGTAGACGCCTCTGAAAGGTGGTGCAGCAGGGCTGAGGAAGGTCTGAGCAGGCACTGTTTGGAGCCTAATGGGCAACCCAAGACCGAGAGTTGTGCATGTGATGTTGGCCATCTGAACATCACCTGAATGTCCTGATGGCTGCTGGCTGAACTTGCTCTGGTTGGGGCATAAGTTATTTCTGATGAGGTCCCACCACCATGTTGTAGCACTGTGTGTAATCACAGAGCTATGTAAACAACTAATTGAACTTCAGAAGTATTTGCAGTCCACTTTAGTAGCTGACAGTGTTTGACCTGCTTTGAGCAGGAGGTTGGGTGAGATGACCTCCAGAGGTCTTTTCCAGCCTGAGTTATCCTGTAATCCAGTTCTACATCCACCTCTTCTAATGGTCCTGCCCATTATTTCTGTCATATCAGTTGCTTTTACACAGCTACGTGTAATAACCTTTATTTTAGAGATGTTTTCATGTATTATTTCTTGAAAGTAGTTCACTGTATCTGTTCAATTTTCTGTATTTCCTATTCTGTCAGCTGAGAGTTGCCTTATTTCTTAATCCATGATCCCACACGCAGTAGATAAATGATTGCTTCCCAACAGGTTTTCACAAACAGTGTCACCTGACATCCAGATTTCCTTCTTAAAGTGCATTTGGAAAAGTATGTGGTAGAAGAGGGGAAGGCTATTTTGACTGAAGAGTTTGTCACATTTTGTGTTCTGGCGTACAGTTTTGTCCTGCTTGTGCTAGAAATTAACAACTCATGTTACCAGCAGTGAGCCATTTTCTGACTCATAGCCTGTGCCTGTTTAGATATAGCTTCTTCTCCACCTCTTTTTGTGTTTTCTTTTCAACTTGTGTTCTGTTTGTCTGTATCGATTTTCAGTTCTTTCCAAACTCATTTGCTCACACCTTTATTTTTGTTTCCAGTAAGCAGTACTGCATTATGATTTCAATCAGAAGCAGAATTTGGCCATACAGCACCTTGTAGTGATGTGCAGTGACACACATCACAACATTTGTGTTTCTTCTGCACTGGTTCTATGAGAAAGCACCACGTGATGTGCTACTTCAATCACAGGTAGCAGAGTTCTGAGAGGAAAGAGAAGAAGCAAGTAAGGAAATTAGAGATTTCTGGAGGTGTTATGAGATTTGAAGACTTGTGTTTTTATTTCAGATAGTTCTTCAGAGATGCTTTTGACCTGATCTAGTCTGCTTATCCATTGAAATCACTATTTACTTGTGGACAAGATCCAGTGATACTTGATGAGCTCAAGCTATGTTGAGCTGTATAATGCTGATGCTCTTTTGGAAGGTATTGGCCATAGAGGTGGAAGGGTGCACTTACTGCTCTGTTCTTCCCTCACATTCACATCTGTTGTGTGCTGGTAGCTGTGCACTGTGTGCTGTTCTGCTGTTGTTGCTGCAGAAGTAGGGACCTTTGGCTGAAGCACAGGAAGACAGCAGGAGAAAAACACCTTGAGCCTTCTCAGCAGTATTTGTCAAAACTTGTCTGTCAAAGCCCTAAGGACAGACTGAATTTGATGCTTTCTATTTAGAAATTTCAATTACCTAACCTATGTTACCATTCAAATTTTATATGACATCTTAGATATAATGGCTTTAAATCAAATCAAATATATAATAATGTGTTATGGTTGACTGTAGTTAACATGACACGTGTTCCTGGACAGTATATCGTGCTGTTTACTTGGTTTAGGTGAGGTATGGCCTGGTTGGTGCTCATGAGAAGATGGAGTAGGGAAGAGGAAAGAATATAGCTTAGCACCTCTGCCTGCCCACTTTCTTACCCTTTAGAAATGGGTAAATAGATAGAAATCTATCTCCATTCGGTCTGCCTTAGTACATATTAGAAACTGAGAACTTTGAAAACCCTTCAAATGCAGTAAGAAAAACCCCAACAAACAGACTACTGTCTAATCTGTGCTTTGTTTGAGAAGTGGAAGCAGGGAGACTGTACTCATGGGAGAGGTTGGTTCAAGTTGGTTTGTAGCACGAAGGTATAAAATGGTGCTAGGAGGTAACTGGCCTTTAGCTTCCAGTAGAACTGCTGTGCTGAGGAAAATATTTGAGTTTCCTTTTCTGCTTGTTGTCTTTTTCTAGCTCGACTTATGGCTTAATCTCAAGGCGTTATTACGATTTTATTGTATTATTGCTAGAAACCCATTGATGTCAGATCTAGAAACAGCAGGGCAGCAGCAGCAGATTTTTATTTAAGACGACCACGTTTTTGTTTCCTTAATCTATTCATCATTGTCTCCTCAAGTCAGGGAGCTACCAAATGAGATGTGTGACCTAGCTGTTGTAACCAAATAAAAACTGTTGTGGGGCCCATCTCCCTTTCTCCTACTGGATTTGAAATTTAGGTGGGAATATATTGGATGTGGGACCTGATATGGTGTGTGAATTTCTCCTAGTTGCTGTGAAATATCATTCCCCAAAAGTTAGACATTGTAAATAGGGCCTATAATAAACAGGTAAGACATGCCTGCTAAATATGTCTTGATTAACTCTAGGGAGTTGCATCCTCAGCTAATCAGTTTGAGTTTGGAAGAAAACAGCCTGACATATGTATAGACATAAGTTTTTATCTTAATCATTAAATCCATAGCTTCTGTTCCTTAAAAAAAAAAAAAAAAGTCTGTCTTTGGAGAGATGACTGATCCCATTTTTCCATGTACATTTTCTTGGCAGAAGTGTTGGCTGAAACAGTTTCAGCCTTGCCATCACAGTGACACACGCCTGTGGAGACGTGTGAATCAGGGCAGGGAATTGATGCAGACAGAATTGCTTTGCCTTTTCCCAGCGTCCTGCCCTGTTGCTTCCTGCCCAGGGCCACACTGATCTGTCACCTGGCTCCTGGTGTGACCCAGCGCACAGCTGAGCCGGTGCGGGTTGGAGGCTGAGTGAAGGGGCACGGGATGGGATCAGCTTCAGTTAGAAGAGCTGCCAGATGGGAAACCCAAACCCACGTTGTTCTGTAGCTCGTTGTGTGGTCCTATTGAAGGCAGGTTGTTTGGCCTGGTAGTATGCAGTCAGCACGGCTGGGGTAGGGTCGTGTCTGTTCTGTTGCAGTGGAAAAAATGACTGTTTTGTTCTGAGAATGAATTAAATCTCACATCTTTAATATAAGAGAAACTGCAGCTTTGTGTTTGGAGCTCTCAGAAAGAGCAAGGCCAGCTAACGTGACTTCATTCCTGTTAGCCAGCATCTTGGGCTGCAGAACACTGGGGAAAAGTCCCGAGTGTAATTTGTTGTTATTATTTTAACCATCTCTTATTAAATTGCGTCTCACCTTGTTTGTGCTAACGTACTTTAACTTGTCAGGCAGCTTACCATTAGCTGGTGTGTTAAAACATGTGCGTTTTTAGCCCATAACATGTTGGAAAATGCCTCTAGATGTAAGGTACAGCAGCACGAACAGCTCTGCATGTGAATCTGGGGCAGTGGCAGTGGGGAGGTGAGCACTGCATTTGTGCCTCTAAATCACAGAATGGCCAGGGTTGGAAGGGACCTCAAGGATCAGGAATCTCCATCCCCCTGCCACACGCAGGGCCACCAACCTCCCCATTCAACACCAGACCAGGCTGCCCCGGGCCCCATCCAACCTGGCCTTGAACACCTCCAGGGACGGGGCATCCACAGCCTCTCTGGGCAGCTGTTCCAGCACCTCACCATCTCTCATAGTAAAGAATTTCCCCCTGACATCCAACCTAAATCTTTCCACCCTCAACTTAAAACCATTTCCCCTTGTCCTGCAGTTATCTACCCTTTCCAAGAGTAGATTCCCCCCTGTTTGTAGGCTCCCTTTGGGTATTAAAATGCTGCAATGAGGTCACTTTGCAGCCTTCTTTTCTCCCTCAGCCTGTCTTCATAGGTCCCCTAATCATTTTCGTGGCTCTCCTCTGGATCCCCACCAACAGACTGACACTTAACCTTCTCCCTGCAGAGTGGCAGTGCGTGGAGATGTGCTGATAGGGGCAGCTCAATAGCTCTTTGCAGCTGGGTACGATGCCGTGTACAAACATGGCTCAGTGGCTCTTAGACAATAGTTACTTGTGTTAGTGCAAACACATGGAGGTGGTTTTTCGTGTGAGTGCTTTCCTTTTAAAAACGTTTATCTTAATCTCTGGTGAATTGGTTTGATAAAACTTTCCTGCAGGCCCTGGAGAGCATTCCCATTGGGAATGCAGATAGACAGCGCTGGGTGGGGGAAGGAGCTCCTGGTGCTGGGTTGGTTTCCTTCAGAGGTGAAATGGTCTCTGAGTTGCTAATGTGATCAAAACCAAAACAACTCGGGTCAGTTAAAAACTAGGCACAGCTCAGCGTTGTTTTCAGTTGCTCAGATAGGTCTGAGTGCTGTTAGCAGCACATCAGCCCACGTCCCGCAGATGGCCGCTGTTTCACCAACCCATCCCAAAACTTCAGGAGGGTGGCACAAGCAAAGCAGCACCCAACAGCCGCTCCCCTCGGGTGTGGGAGAAGCTGAACAAAGGCAAGGGAGGCACAGCTGGAATTGGCAGATCCATGGCTTTCTGTGGCTGTGGAACAGAGAGCTGTGTAACAATTTCTTGACTCGTTTTCCTCCAGTGTCTGCAGAAGAAAAAAGATGGCAGGGCCATGAGGAGGGTTAGGAAGGGCCGGCTGCAGCCGGATGCTCCTCATGCTCGAGTCCTTATCTGCTTTCAGGCCGGGCTGGGAGAAGGATGGAAAAGTCAGACAAACGTTGAAAGGGGAAGAAAAATAAAAGCCACCTTAACGTGGAACGCCGAAACCACACTTCTCCTCGAACGGCCCCGAGCGGCCGTGCTGTGCCCGCAGCGGGATCCCGCGGGACGTGTCTAACTTTTCGGTGCCGCTTTGTTCAATGGGAACGCCAGGTCGGTGGGGGAAGGGAAGGAGAAGCGAACGGGGCAGCTCCGGTTCACCGCACCCCCGCAGCGCGGGGGGCCGCGGGCCGCCTGTCGGACCCGCGCTCCGGCGCTCCCCGGGAGCGGCCTCGGGCAGCGCCTCCCGCCCCGAGCGTCCGCGCCGCGCTCAGCCCTGCGGCCGTGCTGCGGGCCGGGCGGGAGCTGCGGGCCTCCGCCGGGGGCGCTCCGCCGCTCTGCGCCGCGCCTCGCTCGCATAGCCCCGCTCCTGTGGGTGAGTCCGGGCCGCGCTTTGGAGGCGCCCGGCTGCGTCGGATCTACTTTCTCTAGCTCGGCTTTTTTTTTTTTTTTTTTTTTTTTTTTTTTT